>NC_069381.1:100520000-100825000 GCF_027475565.1 Acinonyx jubatus
GGGTTTGAGCACACACAACTTTTTAAAAAAAAAAATTTTTTTTTAACATTTATTTATTTTTGGGACAGAGAGAGAGAGCATGAACGGGGGAGGGGCAGAGAGAGAGGGAGACACAGAATCGGAAGCAGGCTCCAGGCTCCGAGCCATCAGCCCAGAGCCTGACACGGGGCTTGAACTCATGGACCATGAGATCGTGACCTGAGCTGAAGTCGGATGCTTAACCGACTGAGCCACCCAGGCGCCCCAAGCGCACACAACCTTAATAGGACACTGTTACAGGTACTGTGGGACATTGTTGTACTGAAATGGTGACTATTGTGTAATCAGTGTTACTTGGAAGCTTTTAATCTGTTCAGGTGTGCTGCCATAACTTCCACTATACCTTAAATCCCCCCCAACTTAAGCAACACTCTTCTAGTCTACCTGGAAAGGCAAGGTGACCACATGACACCAAAAAGGATCAGGACCCAGTTCTCTATCAAAGCTTTTGCTGCTAAAACCCACCACACAGAAGCCCTCCCATTTAGAAGCACAACAATAATGAATATGGAACTAAAAATATCTAAGATAATGCTTGCAACCTTAAAGTTTAAAAGGAAGCCCCTGATGATTGTAATGCCAGGGTTCCAATTAAGGATCCGGTTCCAAATTTTACACATTCTTCCAAATAAAACGTTAAGAAGGTGGTAGGTGAGAATCTGCTCAAGGTTGGTTATTTATTCATGACAAAGAGGCTTTTTTTCAATGTCAAAATCTCTAGATGCAAGAGAAATACATTCATCGTTAAGGAATGATTGCTTAGCGCAGGCCAATTTTCGTCTTAAGACCTTTCTGTATTGGACCCATCGTGTGGGTCTCTGCAGACTCTTTCAGCTCACTGGCCTCTGGGCCCTCACCTGCTTGCTCTGTTCTCAGGATCACCTGATCTGCACCAGCCAGAGTGTCTAGCTCCTCCCCCCAATTCCAAATTGGGGTGAAGCACTTCATGACAAGGTTGGAATACCCAAAGGGCCAGGCCACATAACCCAGAAGTGTTGGGACCTTAACCAACCAGAGAGAGAGTGTGAGAGGGAAGCCAGCAGATAACATTCTCTTTCCGTTTCCCTCTTTGGGGGTCTGTCATGAGACATGGTTTACCATGCAGCCACGGGCAACCAGCTATGAGTCTTAATAAAACAGTGGTGTGGATACTACAATGCCTTGAATTTATTCACCAACTTCTCCCATTTTGTTTCTCCTTTCCCTCATTCTCGCTGCCCTGGGATCTGGGGTTGTACCATCCAGGAAGGCACTGGAACTCAGCTCTTGCCTTGAGCCCTATTTTCTAAGAATCCATCTCTACCCCCAGCTCTCTCCTTCTTTCTGCTGGTGCATTATTTCCTTTCCTAGGGATGTGACTTTAAAGGGTAGACACATACACATTGTTTATAGGTATTGCACATCTCCAAGAAGGGAGACAAGTACCGCTACCAGGTTCTCGAGTATGTAAATTTCAACGAGCACGATTAAGCCTCCAATAGGGTAAAATCATAGTGCTGATCTTCCTTTTGATGGATGTTGCAACGCTGAACTAAAGAAGCACAAAGAAGGACAGGTGTATGGAATGCCTTTGCGTTTCCGGAGATAGGTTTTTAATATTCCTGAAAAATTTCTCTGCGCACTTTGCGGCGAAACTGTGCGTTCAGTCTTTATGGCGATGGGTCACACAGAGAGGCCAAACTCCGAGGTGTCCACACAAAGTCCCTCAGTGCCATGGAAGAGGGTCCAGCTCCACCATGTAAAATACATTAAGCATACACTTGTGCTGGGGCGCTGCTCTATGTGCTCCACATGCCTTCATTTAATTACTGTTCACAGGGGCGCCTGGGTGGCTCAGTCGGTTAAGCGTCCGACTTCAGCTCAGGTCACGATCTCACGGTCCGTGAGTTCGAGCCCTGCATCGGGCTCTGGGCTGATGGCTCGGAGCCTGGAGCCTGCTTCCGATTCTGTGTCTCCCTCTCTCTCTGCCCCTCCCCTGTTCATGCTCTGTCTCTCTCTGTCTCAAAAATAAATAAACGTTAAAAAAAAAATTAATCACTGTTCACAGTGACCCAAGAGGTAAATGTTCTGGTCACCGTCATTTTCCAGATGAAAAACTGATGCTCAGGTTGCTTAGGGAAGGCCTCGGTCACAAAGCATATGAAGGAAGCAAAACCAAGTTCGCCTGAGCACCAAGTGCTTGCTCTCTGCCCACCACACGGCTGGCTCAGAATCCAACTGTGGGCATAGCCCCTGCCACGCTCAGTGTCTGGGTGGGGAACGTGGGTGGCCCCAGGGTGAGAAAAGGGTAACCATGGCCCATGCTCAAGGAAAGGAAGAGGCAGAGGGGATTCTCGCTCCACCCCCATCCCCGACCCTCCCTGTTCCCAGTGTTTCCATGGCCTTCAACCCCTCTGTGGCTTGAGCAACCTTGGCCACTGAGTTCTCCCTCACCAACTGGTAGGAAGGAGGGGCGCCAGGGGGCCTTTCCTTCCGGTAATGGATCTTGGGAACCACAGGGGAGGGAAGGGGGGCTCTTGATGGGTGGATACCAGTGGTTCTCTCTGCACCCACACCTAGCCCCATCCCCTCCACACCCCCTTCAACCACAACTTTACCTTCTACCTCCTTGTGGTTCAAGTTTTTGGCAATTTACTTCCTCACGTTTTATTTTGACTCTTCTTAATTACTGAGGGGAAACCAGCTCAGCATTCGGGACCCTAAAAGCTCGTGGGCAACTGTTCGTCACCCTCTGCCTTCCCTCAGGCTTCCACAAGCTCGGCTCTGCCTCCTTGGCCCTCACCCCTCTTCTGGCTCCTCCCGCCTCTCCCCGACCTGGGCTTCCCCACTCCAACACAGTGTGTCAGGCCTGTCCCCGTCAGAACATTGGCTTCGAGTCATACCCCCGCAGCCTCTCGTAATCAGCACCACCCCGAGTGGGGCCAGTAATCAATGTGCAAAACAAAATGAGGACCTCCTTCTTCCAGCTTCCCTGCCACCACCAGAGAGCCCCTCAGCCCTCTCTTCTCTTTTCTTCTCACCACCCCCCCTTCATGGAAAACCTGCAGAGCAGAAAGAGAATACACAATGCAGATGCACAATGATGTCAATGTTTTCCTTCATTCATTTACACGGTCGACCGTTCCAAGGCCTACTCTTTGTCAGGCACCAGCACAACAGGTGAGTGGGATTTCGATTCTGACCTTGGGCTGGCATTCCACCCGGGAGAACAGCCTGTCCTTGGGCAGGAAGACACAATTGCTCAGATGTGGGTGACAAGTCACAAGGTGGTTTGGAGCCATCGGAGGTGAATATTTGGGCCGGGAGGGGCAGGCACCAGGTCGTGGAGGGGACGTGTGCCCTGCGGTCAGGCACTCAGACTTCACCCTGTGGTCACAGGATCAGAATGGTTCTGGCAGAGTGGCAAGGTCTGAAACGCCTTCGAAAAATGGCACTTGTTAGTGGGGTGGGGCTCACCTTATCGCCTCTCCCGGGAGAGGTTTGCATTCTGCTAAGAGTTAAGCCCCAAGCCAAAGACGTGAGACCCTGGTATTAGGACCCCAGATGCACAGTACAGGCAGGAGGGGTGTGGGGAAGACGGACAGACAAGATGCCTGGGGCCACAGCAATCCTACTAGGAGAGTCCCTCACAGCTGCCACGTCGCCCGTGCCCTGCCGGCTAGCCTCTCCGAAGTCACTGGAAGAACTTTAACAGCAGAAAGAAAAAGCAAAGTCCCCAGCCCTGCTCCCACCCGCGGCGCCCTCCCTCTTTTGCAAAAACCCTTTGTAGAAAGCAAAACTGCAAGGATCAAAGCGTCCACTTCCTTCCCTTTGATGTGTGGTCAGAGGCGGGCTCTGATGTCAGGAGCGCCTTGCATTTCATTAGACCTGATGATGTTACGCTTTCTCCAGGCCACTGTGACCACGCTGCTTTCACCTGGCTACAACCAGGTTCACGTCACTGGAAATGTCAGGGCTCCCCAGCCCCCTTCAGGCCCATTAGGAAATTAGACAGGCAGAGAAATTCGAGTGTAAATATCTGTTCCTGCTCCATTCTGCTCGGCCTTATGGGGCGTCTCTTCAAGTACTCTTTCCTGCCACAGCAGCCCTGATTCCGCATTCATATGCCTTCCTCATGTCAAATTTTGGAGCTGCAAGCAGGTCCGAGAAGGGGCAAGTTTTGGTCTGAAATACATCGTTTTCAGCTGAGAGGGCCCTTCCTTTCTCTTACCACAACAGCAGCCTCAGCTGATTGCGAGGCCCCGGGTTTCCCTCTGGCCCTATCAGGCAGGCCTTCTCCCTCGCAACTGAACTCATCTTGTCGGCAGAATGGGGAGACCGTCCTTAACACCGCTCAGTGGGTGTCAGATTCCCCGCATACATCCTTGGGACATGGAGAAAAATAAATAAGGGTTGTCATCTAGAAGGAAAAAAAGAATGAGAACTTTGCCGGACTTCCCTATAATTATCTTATGCTTTCATAATTCTTCTCATTTTCCATTACTTGAGGAAGGGATTATCCTCTCTCTTCAGGGCTGAGGGCTTCAAAAAGGCTTCGAGGAGCCCTGGGGACAGGGGTCTTGGCCTCCTGGCCCTGTCCCATAGCCCCTTTCCTTGTCTCTGCGGGTCCCACGGCTGAGCCCTCTACCTTCTCTACGCTGCTGTGGCCCGCGGTCCTCCCAAGTCTTGTTCCTGTCGGTGGAGAGCGAAGCAGATGTCCTGCCTTGTCATTGCCCCTGAGAACAATTACAAGAGCCCTGTCCTGGGTGCTTTGCTCCCTGCTAGGTTGTTTTTTTTTTTTTAATGTTTATTCATTTTGAGAGAGAGAGAGAGAGAGAGAGAGAGAGCTAGTGCCAGCATGGGAGGGGCAGAGAGAGAGGGAGAGAGAGGATCCCATGCAGGCTCCATGCTGTGAGTGCAGAGCCCAGCACCAGGCTCGATCTGATGAACCCTGAGAAGATAGGGGCCAAGGGAAAAAACTTGGTGTGGAGAATTTGCTCTTAGCTGATACCTGAAGACAAGTCCTGGGGACAGATGAGCTGGGCTGAATACCCGGCTCTGCGTGTCCTGTCCTTTGGCAACTCTCTTAACCGTCCTGGGCCCAGTCTTCTCATGTAAAAAACCTCCTCAAGGTACTGTGTGGGGATTCAGTGAACCAAGGCAGCCTTCACTTCCCTTCTGAAGATAACCACTCACTCCTCTTCCTCCTCCATCCATCCCTCCCTCTGGTCTCCACGGAATTCACAACAGACAGAAGGTGGCAGGCCCCAGTCGAGACTTGGTCTAAGCTTCTCTCTTGGGCTGTTTGCCCTTTCCCCACTTCCTTCCTATGCTATCCTCAAAATTCAGCTCTATTTTCTCTGGGATTTTAGTCACTCTCCCTTCTGTGACACTGTAATATTTCCCATATATATTATGATGTGATAAGCACCACAAGTTTATTCACCTCTTTCAACTAGAGTGGGAGCTCCTCAAGGCGGGCAGCATGTCATTTGCGTCCTTCTTTGGGGGCACTTCAGTTAATAATAACAGCTACCTTGAATTTACTATGTGCTGGGCAATGTGCTACTCATTCATTCATTCTCTGCTCACCCACAAATGTTTATTGAGTACCTGTAGTAGTCCGTAAAGCCTATTTTAAATGCTTACCATATGTACGTGTCTGTACATTCCAAAAGTTGAGCCTTTGCCATTTAAAAAAATTTTTTTCTTTAATGTTTATTCATTTTTTGAGAGACAGAGCATGAATGGAGCAGGGGCAGAGAGAGAGTGAGACACAGGATCGGAAGCAGGCTCCAGGCTCCAAGCTGTCAGCACAGAGCCTGATGCAGGGCTCGAACCCACAAACCATGAGATCATGACCTGAGCCAAAGTCGGACGCTTAACCAACTGAGCCACGCAGGCGCCCCGAGCTTTTGCCATTTTTGAATACACAGGATATTCATATTCATCTGCCCGCTGTCTTAGTTAGGACACCTTCATAAATCGGTAAATGCCTGGATTCTCAGCCTTAAATACTGACCAGGATTGATAAGAAGAAAAAAAAAATCCTCTCCCCACCATATTATAATGAAAATTAAGAGTACCAGAAACAGCTTCTAGAGAGAAAGAAAGACTGACCACAAAAGAACAAGAATCTAGTTGATATCAGACTTCCTAACACAGCAAACAAGAAGCCGAAGGGGTAATTAACATCTTCAAAAGTGGAAGGACGAAAGAACTTTGAACCTGAACTTTATCCTCTGCTATGGCCTGTGGAGGGTGTCATGACAGTACAATCACCTCATTTCTGTCTCTTGGGGTTGGGTGAGAGGGAAGCATGAAAAGTGAAGCCTGGGTAGGTATTGCAGAAAATATGAAGAGTGAAGTCCTGTTCCCCCAGACACTATTCCCAGGGTACACATATGTGATCTCAATTCCCTGTTCCTCCCGGGCCAGCTGTGGCACCAGTTAAGATTGGGATGGTGGCAGCCAGCCCATACTTAATGTGCTGCCTGTAGCTCCACAAATAGACTTCACCGCCTCCTCCTTCCTTCCTGCTGATTGAAGGAGCAGTGACATCCCACGTCCTCCTAACCAATGAGAGAGTGGCCAGGGAACATTTCTAATCACACTCACCAAGTTCTGCAGAAACCGTAAAGTTGGCTCAAAGAAACCTGGAGTGGCCAGGTTCCAGGTGTATGTCACCTGGCTATAGAACTCCAATTTCCAATTCCTCATTCTTGGCTATATTCTGGTGATCAAATATAATGGCAATAGAGACGAGGGTGGTGGTGAAGGAAAAGTTGTTCTTGGAGGCTCTACAAATCTTCTGAACAGCAACCAGGACCTTACTTTTGGTTAATGCATATAGTGTTCCTGTTGCATCGAATACTCTTTTGGTTATGAGTAATAAATCTCTGATTTAAGTAATAGATCGTTGAGGTCGTTACTTTTACTTTTGGCAAGCCATGAAGAGAAAAAGTCAACCCATGTGGTCTGGAGAGTAGGGCATACATCAAACACAAAGACCAAACCTAAGCATTAGCAAAGAATTAGAGGAGAGGCTTTGGCCAAATGGACGAACTGTCCACTCTTAGTGGTCAGGCACTGGGCCAGGGGCTGGGGAACAAGACAGACCTAGTTAACTGCTCTTAGAGTGCGCTCAATAATTTCCGAAGAATAGCCACCACCAGTTTTTTTCCCCCTTCCTATATGTGCATACCCCGCCTATACCAGTGAGTGTTTATTTCTTCTCCCTTTAAATGTATGACTGCTTAGACCAACAGAATGCAGCAGAAAATGATATCTTGGGGTTTTCGAGCTGAGGCTCTAAGAAGACTTTCCATTTCTACTTTCTTCCCCTTAGACTCCAGCAACTGTGCTGTGAGAAGTCTGAGTCACATGGAGAGACCACATGTGGGTGCTCCAGTCAATAGCCCTAGCTGACTGACCTTCCAGCTGATTGCCTGCATCAGCTATAGCTATACAGATAAGCTATCTTAGACACGAGCCTCATCCAGCCACCAGTTGACTTAAACTCCAGTCGATACCACTTACAGCAGAAGAATCACCCAGCTGAGGCCAGTCATGCCACAGAATCATGATAATTAATAAAACCACTGTTGTTTTAAGCCACCAAGTGTTGGGTGGTTTGTTATGCTGGAGAAGGTAACTAAGACACAAACCTTCTTGTCGAGGGAAGAGGACAGGCATTAAGTGGAAAATAGTAGTAACGTATGATGAGTATGCAGTGTTCTGTAGGAGTACACAGCATATCCCCAAGTTGGGTGCTTAGGACAAGCAAGAGCTAACTAATTGAAAAGGAGATATGAGTGTTCCAGATAGAGGCAAGGATACGTGTGAAGGTGAAAAAGAAAGGGTGTGGGGTACATTTAAGAAATCAATGTAATTTTAGTGCAGTCTTGTCTTGGAGTGTCGGGAGTATGATGAGGAGAGGGCCAGTAGTATTTAGAATTTGGAAACTAACAGAAGGGAGGCCTTCAAAGGATGGCAAGCCGGAGAGAAACACAAACTGATTTGTGCTAAGTTTCATCTTGATCGTAGTGTAATGTGTGTGAGTACTAACAAACCCAGCCCATTTTTATTATACCCATTTATTTTTTATTTATTTATTTTTTGGTAACTGGATGGGAGAACGGAGGCTCGTTTGGGGAGTGCAACTCTCATCAAGCACTCTTGGCTGGTTTGGGGCAATGTGGTACCTTTGTTCTTGGCCGCGGCGGCCCTGGTCCCCAGCCTTGGCTGCCTTCAAGTTAGCTAATGGGTGGGACTAGACTGATGGTTTCCATATGAGCTACCTCTGAAAGGCTCTTGGCATGGACGGGTACAACTCCATCTCCAGGATTAGAAATTGTTGATCAGTCTATCCCAACAACTCACCAGAGATGCCTGCTGTCTTTCAGGAAATTCCACCCTCCTGGGCCAAGCCCATTGTTTAAATGCCCCCGAACATCTCCGAGGATCTGCTCTCAACCCCAGCCAGAAAGAAGAAATAGATACGGACCCAAAGAGACTGGAAAATTTGGGCAGGAAGCTATAAAATGAGATGCAGCTTGGAAAAATACAGAGTGTTACTTACATCTGGGAGAGAAAAGAATAGATTGCTAGCAATCCCTGGACCCCCCACCCCCAGCAAATATATAAATGTATTCAAGCATAGGAGCAGAGGCAGATTATTGTTAAACTAATGAGGCTTAAGCTTTGGTCCCTCAATTGTAAAGACCCCTTCCAAGGCCTTGGGAGAGCCTAGCAATGTGTTCTTTGTATGTTTCTGTAAATTTGCAAAGGTAAGCTATTTTCACATTCTTTTTCTCAAGCAAGACCCCCCAAATTGTATCAGCTTCATGCTACACGGAACCTGGGTCTGCCCCGGGGCAGGCTGAAATGTTCAGCAACAAATCAGCAACAGGGTTGGTGGTCATTCTGCTGAATAACAACCTTTCTTCCTAGCTCCTGCGACTCTGTTGGGATAGTCCCTCCAGCCATCCATAATGAAGTGAGGCTCAAACCCTTTCGGAGCACATCTGTCGGTGAGGCGGTGGGCAGGTACTGAGTTGGGTGTGTGGGAGCAGAGTTATGGCATCATGTGACTTGAAGACTGGCCCTCACAAAGCCATGCAGTTAAGGAAATACATTTTTAACACCACCAGCCTTTCTGATGCTAAGCCTTTCGTGCAGTGTTCTTCTCTCTCCCCTTCACCAAATCTTGCCTTTGGTTTAAGAGCCTGGGGGATTATGTTCACACTAGAGTAGATATGGCTGATCATTGACCAAAGGTCATTTTAGGATGGAGGTTGCTATCCTTATATTCCTGGGAATCAAGCCTTAAAGTTAAAGAATTATATTTCTATTGGGAGAATCAATTTCAGAAATGCCTAGTCTGGGGGCACCTGGGTGGGTGGCTCAGTCGGTGGAGTGGCCGACTTCGGCTCAGGTCACCATCTCGTGGTTTGTGAGTTTGAGCCCCGTGTCAGGCTCTGTGCTGACAGCTCAGAGCCTGGAGCCTGCTTCGGATTCTGTGTCTCCCTCTCTCTCTGCCCCTCCCCTGCTCACGCTCTTTGTGTCTCTCTCTCAAAAACAAATAAACATTAAAAAAATTAAAAAAAAAAAAAAAAAAGAAATGCCTAGTCTGGACCCATAGGATTTCTGAGAAACCCCTGGAAGGCATGGGTGCTTGAGGGTTAGGCTGTCCCTCTGTGAGGGGTGAGTCCGAGAGGCATCACCTAAAGCAACAGGAAGAAAGCTTAAAATGACTTTTATTGAAATCACAGATACAGTTCTGATTGTATTCCACAGAGATATTTCCTATTGAGTAAAGCCGCCCCTGTGGGAAGAAGCAGATGATTATCCTGCGGTCCCCTGTACCCCCTTGCCACCTGTCACATGCCCCCACGGGGACGGGTAACCCCGTTTGAGAAGCTTTCACTCATTTCGCATGGAGCTTCCAGGGGTGGGTTTGGCTCACGAGAAGACCTCCTTCACAGCCTGGGACCCAAAGGAATCTCCAGTATCTGGAAGGGCTTCAAGCTTTTTACATTTCGAACTGCAGTCCTTCAGGGCTGTGCTTCTCAGCCAGTCCCCTGAAAGTGCACAGACATCTGTCAGAACCGGCGTCCCCTGGATGGACAGGCTGGCTCGACTAGAGGTGCCGTGGAAATGTGGGGGATGGCGTTTGCTGACAGCGGAGGTGTGCCTGGCTTGGCTTGAACTTGGGATAGTCCCTTCCTGAGCCCCATCAGTGGCACCTTGCCCAGGGAAGCGCTTCCAGCTGCCGGAACCTGCAGTCTGTCCCTTCAACAGTGGTCACAGATGTGTCCTCCATCTGGCCGTGAGAATCCCTCCTCTCTGTGCTCGCTTATCTGGAGTTGGATGGTACGGCCTCTACCAAACCAGAAGAGCTTCCAGTTAATGAAGGCAGACATCAGGCCACGGGCACTGAGCAGAAAAGGTGACATAAGAGGGATTGGACTTGGACCCTTTCTTGCCTGCTTCCTGGGCCCCTCCACTTTCTATATCTTTGTCCCCCCACCCCTCCCCCATAGGAGTTGTCTCTCCCTCCTCCAGGACAGGGGCTCTGGTGATTCCACAGTCAGCCCCTCTAACCATAGTGAATGTGCACTGAGGACTCTGGGGCTTGCTGTCTCAGTCCTCTTAGAAATATCCCAGAATGGGGTGCCGGGGTGGCTCTGTCGGTTGGGCGTCAGACTTCCATCTCACAGTTTGCGAGTTCGAGCCCCGCGTTGGGATCTGTGCTGACACCTGGGAGCCTGGAGCCTGCTTCGGATTCTGTGTCTCCCTCTCTCTCTCTCTCTCTCTCTGTCCCTCTCTTGCTCACATTCTGTCTATCTCTCAAAAATAAATAAAAATTAAAAAAAAAAAAGAAATATCCAAGAAGTTGGCAGAAAGACAACAAACATAGCACTAACAGATAAATCCTCAGTGATGAACGCTGAAACACCTATGAGGAGTTCTGTTCCGCTTTGCTCTGCAGCGGGCCCCGCCCACCCCCCTTCAAATCACCACTCTCCTTATGGAAAAGGCAAGCCCTATCAGGAACCCCTTCACTGGGCTTTAGGACTACCTGAGAGCAAAATCTGCTAGGGACAAGGCTCAGGCATTCCAAGCTCTCTGCTGTTCAGGTGAGCCAGGATTAATATTACGAAAGGCGGACAAATGGATTTCCACTCACAGGAGGGATCCCTTGGGCCAAGTTCTGCTCCTCCAAGATGTGGATACTCCTGCAATGATGCCTCTACCAAGAGCTTGCGCAGACACCCCTGACTTTCCACAAGCTGCCTGCCACCCCTCCCAGCCAAAGTGTTGGATCAGGAGATCCCCATCCAGGATCACCTGCGCCCGTGAGCCTCCGGGGGCCTTGGTGACCGGTGCACTCCGTCTTTTAGGAAATGAGCCCAGCCAGTGAGGTGCAGGGCATCCCACGAAAAAGGGCCCAGCTTTAAAAAAAAATTTTTAACGTTTATTTATTATTGAGAGACAGAGATCTGACACGGAGCGTGAGCAGTGGAAGGGTAGAGAGAGGGGTAGACACAGAATCCAAAGCAGGCTCCAGGCTCTAAGCTGTCACCACAGAGCCTGACGCAGGGCTCGAACTCACAAACTTGAGATCGTGACCTGAGCCGAAGTTGGTCACCTAACCAACTGAGCCACCCAGGCGCCCCAAAAGGGCCCAGTTTTACCTGGGACGTGTGCTGGTGAGAAGCCTCTTGTGTCTGTTTTTGGACCTTTTGCTGGCCATCCAGCTTTTGAGGCCACTTTGCTCTCTCCTTCCCACTTCTCTCTTTCATTCCACTCTTGTCCCCTCTACACACACACACACTTGCCTCCACCACAGCACCCTTCCTCCCACCCGAGTTGTGTCTCCAGCTTCCCGCTGTATACCCCCAGATGCTCCATTCAGGCACTGTTCACCCCAGGAACGCTTTCCCGCTTTTGTGGGGCGTCCTATGCAGCCTGGCCCAGGAGTCCAACCTGCCCCCCGCCCCCTGCCCCCAGGTCAGCACTGGAAAGCCCGGCTGGGACAGTGGGTCCTGCATGTTCAAGGTCCCTGGAAAGTATTGGAGAAAACAAATTCCAATAATCACAAATGCATCCAAAGTATGGGGAAAACACCAGTTATGACTTAAGATCAGATAAATAACAATGCGGGGGAGGAGAATGGAAGGAGGGCCGCAGGGAGAATATTCAACTAATTCTATTTTTGTCATCTTTCACCTTAACTAAATGGAAGTGATCTGTGGCCCCATTATTCTGGCTGGCTAGTGGGACAGGCCAAGAATCAAGCAGTTCATTTCCACATAAGCGTATCTCTCTAAATGCAGAGAGGCTCTCAGCGCATCGGGGCCAGCCATGTTATGGGGTCACTGCTCCCTGTAACAGCCCTTGGCAGAAAACACAAAAAGCCTGCATTCTGGCTGTGTTCCCTTGCCCTGGACTCCACCCTGCGTGGGTGGGTCTCACTTGCTTGGCATATGTGTGAAGGCATCTTGTCTGTTTCCCCCATTCTGGTTTGGGCTGAAACTGATTTATTCCAAAATCTGTTATGTATTTAGCATGTGTCATGCCCTGAATACTGGGTTTCAGTGCTATTTGAGTAACTTGTACAATTAATTACACTTTATATACGGGCTATTAGGGCTTGAGCTGGCATGACGCATATAGATTGGGCAAGAATAGTATGCAGATGGCATGTAATAACCAAACCAATAGCTCACATTTGTGTGGTGGGCTGGAAGTTTGCAAAGTGCTTTTACAAGCATTCTCACTCTTGGTTCTCACAATAACCCCCTCAAGGCAGGTAGCAGAATCCGCAAAGTTATTACTCCCATCTTACAAATGATAAACGTGGGACTCAGAGAAGTTAAAAGTGGCAGAGTCAGAACTCGAGATCCCAAATCCTGCTTAACTCAGGAGCTGGAAAAAAAAAATGTGATTTGGGCTCCTGGGGTTCTTTAAGCTATTTTGTTTGAAATTCTCTGTCAGTAGCCTGCGTTGACTTTTTAACGTTGTTACTGAAGTATAATTGACATATAATAAACTGCACATATTTAAAGCATACAACTTGATAAATTTTGACATATGTCTATACCCATATATACATATGGGCATATGTATATAATTGGACCATAATTAAGATAATGAACATATTCACTGCCCTCCAAAATTTCCTTGGACTTCTTTGTAACCCCCCCTTCTTGCGGCTCCCTGCATCCCCAGGCAAACACTGATCTGCTTTCTGTCACAATATATTGGTTTGCATTTTTTAGAATTTTATGTAACTGGAATCATACAGTACATACTCTCATTACATTTGGTTTCTTTCACTCAGTATAGGATTCACTTATGTGGTAACATATATCGACAATTCACTCCTTTTTTTTGGTTTTTGTTTTTGCTAATTAGCATTCCATTCTATGGATATACCACTGTTTGTTTCTCCCTTCATCCATTCACCTGTTGATGAATATTTGGGTTGTTTCCGGTTTGGGGCTTTTACAAATGGAGTTCCTATGAACAAACGTATACAACTCTCATATTGATGAGTGTCTTCATGTCTTCTGGATCAATATGTAGGAGTGAAATGTTTGTGTCACGTGCTAGGCATATACTCCACATTTTATAAAACTCCCAAATTGTTTTCCTAACAGGTTGGACCATATTACATCCTACCAGTAATAGGAGAGTCCCGGTTCTTCCATACCCTTGCCAGCCCTAGGTACGATCAGTCTTTTGACTTCAGCCAATCTACTAGGCGTGCGGTAGTATCTCGTTGTGGTTTTAATTTGAAGTTTCTTAATGACTAACAGTGTTGAGTGTCTTTTCCTGTGCTCATTTGCCATCTGACTTCTTTGGCGATGTATCTGTTAACATCTTTGACCCATTTTTTTAATCATGTTGTTTGTTTCCTTATTGTTGAACTTTGTAAGTTCTTCCCAAATACTGGATACAGGTCATTTATCAGATGTGTGTTTTGCAAATATTTACTCACAGTCTGTGGCTTCTCTTTTCATTCTCTTAACAGTTACCTTTTAAATTTTTGATTAAGCCCAATTTATCAATGTGTTCTTTTATGGATAATTCTTTTGGTACTGCATCTCAGAAATCCATACCTAACCCAAAGTAACAAAGGTTTTCTCCTCTGATTTCTTCCAGCAATTTTATGGCTTTAGGATTGATATTTAGGCTTATAATCCATTTTGAGTTAATTTTTGTATATGGTGAGAAGTAGGGATCAAAGTTGACTTTTTTGCATATGGATGTCCAATATCTACTGCATTATTTTTCACCACTGTCTGCTATTGCACTTTTGTTGAAATCAGTTGTCCATATGTGTGTACCTCTATTTCCAGACTATTCTATCCCATTAATCCATTTGTTTGTCTTTATGCCAATATCACATTGCCTTGATACGTGATGGCTAATTTTCTGTGCCAACTTGGCTAGGCTATCATAGTACCCAGTTATATACTCAAACCCTAGTCTAGGTGTTGCTACAAAGGTATTTTTTAAAGATTTTTTTGTGAAGGTATTTTGTAGATGTGGTCAACAGCCACACTCAGTGGGCTTTAAGTAAAGATTATGCTCAGTAATGTGGGTGGATCTCATCCAATCATTTGAAAGTCTTGAAGAACCAAAACTGACATTTCCTGGAGTAGAAATTCTGCCTCAAGACTCAACATTAACTCCTGCCCAAGTTGCCAGCCTGCCCTGCCATTTCATTCTTGCCAGCCCCTACAACCATGGGAGTCAGTTCCTTAAGAAATTTTATATATATATATATATATATATATATATATATATATATATAAAATATATATGTATATAATATACATTATAACAATTATAAATTATATATAGATATATAGATATATATATAATGGAGGGGCACCCAGGTGGCTTAGTCAGTTGGGTGTCCGACTTCAGCTCAGGTCATGATCTCACGGATTGTGGATTCAAGCCCCACGTCGGGCTCTGTGCTGACAGCTCGGAACCTTGCAGCCTGCTTCGGATTCTGTGTCTCCCTCTCTCTCTGCCCCTCCCCTGCTCATGCTCTGTCTCTCAAAAATGAATAAGATTAAAAAAATTTTTAAATCAATCAGACAAGGTCCTCTTCAACATAAATCTGTATCAAATCAAATCATTTTCATCTTCTAACTTTGTTCTTCCTCTTCAGTCTCTTTGTCTCTTCACAGGGTAAAGCAAGGAAAGGAAACACAACATTCCACTGCACATTCAGGAGGGATGTCCAAAAAGAGATGGTCTGGGTTGGACCATGAAGTTGGGAAGGTTTCTACGAATAAATATAGCATGATGTGTGTTATTCCCTTACAAAAGGAGGAGACTGCCTGAGCAAGTCCTCAGAGGAATAACTTTTCCAAATACCCTGGAAATTGGAGGCACCCAGTATAGCTAGAAAGTAAAGGATATAAAAGAAAGGGCAATATGTTTGAAAACCTATCATGGGTTAGTACCCTTTTACTTCCAGATGAAGAAGCCAAGAAAGAATTTGTTAATACAAATAACTGAACAATTCAAAGGGTTATGGCTGGTTCCCAAGGGCTCACATTCTCTCTCTCTCTCTCCGTCTCTGTCTCTCTCCGTCTCTGTCTCCCTCTCTTCACTGTCAGCTCTGCTTCTTCCTGTGTTGTTTCAATCACGACCTGAATAACTCATAGCCATAGAAGTTGAAGTCCTTGTAGAAAAAAAGCTTCTTATTGTCACACTAGTTCCAGTAACAAAAATTATCCCAGAATGAGTCTCGTTAGACTAAGTCAAGTTACATGCCTACCTCAGAACCAAAAGCTGTGTTCTAAGCTATGCTGACCCAGGTCATGTGACCATCACGGGTGGAGGTGGATGCGACTGCCGCATGCTTTTCAAAGTCCTCTCTCAGTGACACTGAGGCTTTTACAACCTCGGCATTCATTTTTTCATTGCATCCTTGAGACCTTCTGTTGACTGCTGCTTTCCACACTGTTTCTTTCCCTTTCTTTAAAAAAAAAAAATGCCTGAACTTCTTCTTTGCCCTGAAGAGTCAGTATCACATGTGTGGGTTTCACCACATGTATTGTCCCTGGTTGTTAGTTCTCTCCAGAGTTCTGGTTTATTGCTGCCACCACTGGAGTCTGCAACAGCTTTCAATTTGGCTCCTTTGTGAACCTCATTAATATGCAGTTATCACCTCTCTCTGGATCATTAACAGACATTAACCAAAACCAAACCTCATAAGGAAGCCTGAAGATTCCGTGGCAGTAACTCCTTCACAGGAAACCGTGGAACTTGACAGAAGAGGAATTGGGGTAGGAAACGGGAAAGGGCCTCCTTTACCATCACAGAGTTTTCATCAATCCCAAAAGGAGACCTTCAGAGGAAAATGAAATAACCCCAGTGTAGGAACGAGAAGAGTTGAAAACATGCTGCAACATCTGTTTCTGAAAACGTAGGGTAGACATCACAGCCGTGAGGAGCTGGAAGGTTCAGAGGTCTGCAGTTACCAGCTACTTGTGTAGATGAGAACTCGGCAAGGCTCAGTGGAGGAAGTTGCGGAAAGAACTATTGTTGGTTGTTCTCCATCAAGTTCTGCAACACTCCCTCGTCAGTCTTACAGGTGTGGCAAGCTGTTGTGTCTGGGCTGGTGGTTCCACTCCCCAGTAAGCTCCCAATCCTTTCCCTTCACCAAAGTCAGAGGGAATCTCTGGTCATATCACCTTGCTTTTTTCACAAACCTATACACTGAAGTGCATAGAGAAGCTGTGTAGTAGGACAGACACTATGGCCAGTGGCCTGTTTTGTGTATGTGGAGATAAGGAAGCCAGAAAACCGAAACCACTGAGTGGATGAAGACTATGACCCTTTGAATGGAGTTGGGCCACATGCTGAGTCCTGCCCAACGAGTTATGAGGGTAAGTAATGTGGGTTACTTCCAGGCTGCAGCATTTAATGCCAGCCTCTCATATTGGGAGTGTGACAGAGCCTGCAACAGCCTGGGTTCCTGGGGATTACAATGCACAGAGATTTCCTGCCAATCTATTGAACATACTGTGTGAGTGACCAACACACTTGTCCCAAACCACTGAAGTTCTACAGCTGTTCCTTACCAAAGCATAGCCTAGACTATTCTGATTGATACACACATTGGAGCCAGAGGAAGGATGCTATCGTAACAACAACAACAAAAGCAAGCAAGCAAAAACCCAATGTGACAAAAAACATGTGACGTTGGCCTATAGGCGAGGTGGTAGGTGGTGAAAAAACTAATATTGGAGGGTGGAATGTTGACAGCCCACATTATTTAATGGGAAAACATTTGGCAAAGCTGCCACCTTCAGTTATGCACCTAATTAATGTATAGATCTATGAGAAGATGCTGGAAAACAGAATACTGTGGTGTGTGCCAGTTTCAGCTGGCCATATTTGGCAAGGTACTACGAGAAAGAGATGACTCAGAAAAGAATCCGCTTGCTTGCAAGCAAGCAAGCAATGAAAGAGAACAGAGGGGATCCAAAAATTCAGGGACTAGTGACGTTGCAAAGTCAACTGCTTCTCAGTTCTTAACTAAAAAGGTAAGAATGAGAAATCCTGTGAGCAACAAAGGCTCATGAAATCTCAGCCTTGCAGAGAGGATCACATTAAGAACATAGTCACCACACACAGTTGTTTAAACCTCTGAATGGAGAGATGTGTGTTCATCGGTAAAGATCCAATGAAGGGCAGGTGCCCAGTGAATCCTTTTGGTTGGATAAAAGTGCTCAAAGAAAGAAAATAAAGGTGTGGCATGTACTCAAATTAAGTCCAGAGATAGACATGGGGGTGGGAAAAGCAAAGAATAACAAATATGGGAAGATGTGGTGAGTGCCACATAGAGCTGACTGAAATCCAATACACGGGGAGTCTCAGTCTAGTGAGTTTTGAGAGGGTTGTACACCAAGGAATCATAGGCCTTGACTAAGAGACAGTGACTCTTAAGACCTGGGCCTCTACAGTAGGAAGTGGGCTGGGACAAATTCTCGGTCCCCTAAGACATCATATCCTCTAATGTCTATTTCAGATGTAGTTAAGAAAGACAAAAGAAAAGAAAGAACCTATGAGGGTAGACACAGCAGCGATGGAGAAAAATGGATCGGCATGGGGGGCGAGGTAGCTCTTTCAACCTGAAGAATCAGAGATTAGTCAAAGTACACTTCCGCTCCAAGGAAGGAGGCCTCCAAAGCTTAAACAGCAGGATTCAGAACTTCTTCCCCTTTCTTACAAGGAGTGTTTATTGTGGTGATCCTGTCCCTCCCTCATTGGGGGATGGATTTGGGGGCAGATCACTTGTCTTTTTAGTTCATAACTTTTGAGACCAAAAGATGCCACTTCCGGACCTGATGTAGAAATTACAATGTAAGATATCATGATGAAGGAACATCTGTGCTTCATTCAGAGATCATAAACTGAATTTAATGCCCAGCTTGATGAGATACCTAGGTTGTCTTCTTGGAAAGGGGATAGGTATGTTCTTCACATATTAAGAAGTCAGCATTAAATATTTAGAGATTTAAGGCAGACCGTACACATATTTCTACCATTGGCCAGTACTTAGTTCCCCTCTCTTTAAGGGCACGTGGAGGACTGCACTTCCCCACACCTTGAAGTTAGACCTGGCCATATGATTAGCTCTGGACAATGGATTGTGGCAGAAGTGAGGTGGGCCAGAGGATTTAAATGAGAAGACACTCTGGCTCGGCTTATTACCAGCTAACATGACTATGGTGACTTTGAGACACCTTACTCCATGCATAGGAAGGACACTCCATCAACCGTGTCCCTGAGTAAGCAGAGGTTTTCTGTTCACCTGATTTGGATTTGCAGTGTGGGTGAGAAATACACTTTTGATTTAAGCCACTGAAATTCTGGACCTGCTTGTTCTGCAGCATAACCTTTCCTATGCTGAAGGACACACTTACCTTTCCCAAAGCAGAAAGAAGAGATAGAACCAAATTCATTTCTAGCTAAGGGTCAACACCTGGCCACCCCTTCACTGTCAGCTTCAGGGGGATTCCTAAAGCCAATCCTTGAACTAGGGTAGATGAATACAATTCAGCACTATATAGTTTCAAAACAAAACATGAAGATGTTAATATAACATAATTGAGATGAGGAAAGGTAGAGAGGGAGTCTAATATAATTGATCAGAGAGTTAGGGATGAAATTGCAAAACTTTTGGATTAGCTAATTTTCTTCATGTAAAGAAGATGAAATTTACAGATACTTAAAAGAGATTCATTCAGAATAATATGAGAATCAGTGATGGAAGTAAGTATTAATTTATTGCATCCTGAACACAAGGTCGTTCTGCAAACTCTGAGTGACAGGTGGCTATGTGTGTGTAGCGAAGGGTGGGTAGGGGTGGGCAGGGATGACAAATGGGAAGAAAGAAATTGATAACAGTTTGTATAGGTGAGTGAACCAAACTTAACATCTCTATCTAATGTTTGAAATTGTCAAAAGGACTATAACAGTTGAAATTTGAGCTAGGAATCTTAGCTATCATACCAAAGTCAAGAAATACATTTAGATGTTTGAAGAATGTGGATACTTTTATGTTTTTCTTGAAGAGCATTATATGTTTTGGTTCTTACTTTGTTTCCTTAGCGTTATGTTTTAATAAAGTGTGTTTTCCATCAGTGTCACAAGGGAGCTTCATAATTACAAATCTCTGAAGGAGATTGAGCTTAAAGCTGTAGTCAGTAACTCCAGGTTTTGGTAAATCTTGATGAGACATGTTATTACTTTACTGACATCTGGTGGTCATATAGCTTAATTGCAGGAATATTTTTTTAGCAAGGAAAATAAAAGGTGTTGAAGATTCACGTTGAAATCATGTAGTAATAATAGCTGCTAGTGTTTTTTAATTCCCGTATTCCTATGTTTCTTTATTTTCCATCTTTTATATTATCTTTTTCTACTCCACCTTTCTCTTTTTCCCTTTATCTCAGATATAGTGTATGATCATAGTCAAAAAATACATAACCTATGTATCCAAGATACCCAGCACATTTCTAAAGGAAAAAGTCAGAGAAACCACGAGCCTGCCAGGGACTTGTAGCAAGAATTTCAGAGCTTCCCAAACTCATATAGTAAGAAAGCTATGAGAACTTCCATTCATTTATATATCTAAATTTACACAGGTCCCACTGTGTGCCAAGAGTGTTATCATGTGCAGAGAATTCTGAGACAGAAACTGCAGGATTTGTCCTCAAGGACTTCATTATATTATAATTTCGATATAGCAGGATAGAGGTAATTATGGGTCACTCTGGACCATCCCTGATGCTCAAACCCTAGTCATTTTTAATACATTTTTATCATTTTCAGCTGAGCATGGGGCTCCTAGAAACAGCCCATGTATATGTCACACAGGAACCCTTTCTGCTCATCATTGGTAGACCTGATACAGAGATTAAAACAATGCATGTAAAGTGCTTAGGTCAGTGCCTGGAATTCAGGAAGCACTTGAAATGTTAATTAATGACATTCCTCCCTATGTGTATTCATTAGACTCTATGCCAGACACCATGCTAAAAGCTGGGGATACTAAAATGAAAAGATAGCCCCCAATTTTGAGGAGTTTATGTGACTAGAGGAGGAAATAGATATACAAATAAGTAATTTCAGCGCACTAAGGGCACTGTTAGATTGGCAGATTAGGAGTAAGAGAGGGAGAACTATGTTAATCTGGGGGAAGCTGTATTATAGCTAGCCTTGGAACTGAGCTGTCAGATATAAACTAGATTTGGCCAGCATATTGAAAAGAGAAGCATTCTATGTAGAAGGCACAGCATGAGCAAAAAACACGAGGTACAAGAGCACATGACCTATTGAGAAAACTACATGTAATTCTGGATTATTCATGCATGAAGTGCAAGGAGAGAGAAGTTAGGACCAGCTTAGATAGGTAACTAGAGCCTCATCGGGAAAGGCCTTGAGGATATACCAAAGAAGTTAGCATTTACATGGTAGACCAGGAGTGATTCAGACTGGTGGCCCGAGGGCTTCACCACTAGGAGACGTTTTGTTTGGTTTGCACAGAGTTTTTAAAAGCGACGTACCTAGGGGCCCCTGGGTGGCTCAGTCGGTTGAGTGACCCACTCGGTTTCGGCTCAGTCCTGATCTTGCCATTCATGAGAGCGAGTCCCATGTCAGGGCGCTGACCGCGCAGAGTCTGCTTGGGATTCTGTCTGTTTCTCCCTCTCTGTCTGCCACTCCTATGCTCACACTCTTTCTCTCAAAATAAATAAAAAGACTTTAAATATATATATATATATAGGGTCTCTTTTATAACATATAAAAAATAAATATATACATATAATATAATGTATATTATATATGTTGCATGCATATATACGTAATAACACACATAGGCAGGTCATAGTGCAAACAGCTGAGTGCATGTAGCTCCACTCAGTCCTTGCCATCCGTTTGTGTTGCCTGCAGGTGTCTGTGTCGCAAGCTCAGTTCGACCTGGTAGGTGATAGAAAACCACTGGGGAGTTTTGAGCAGGGAACAGTACGATCATATTTGGGTCTCTCTGGTAGTAACATGGTACATGGGAGAGGAGAACTGAGGATTAGTAGAATAGAGAGAGAGAAAAAGGAGTTAGTAATAAAGATAAGCAGGAGACCGTTAAAATAGTCCCGATGTGAGAGCCTGAACGGGGGTAGGAGCAGATAAGATTGATTTAAGAATCAAAAGAGTAGGCAGGACCCGGTAAGTGATTATTTGTGAGTTGTTTGTTCATTTGCTTGGTGGGTTACTTGTTTTTTGGGTTTTTTTTTTTTTTTTTTTTTTTTGATCGTGATGATGGGCAGGGAACAAGAGGGAGGAGTCTAGAATGACTCCCAGGGTTTTAGCGTGGGCAGTTGAGTAGATGGTAGATGAGAGAGATCCAACAGGATGTGAGGGCAGGTTTCATGGCAAGATCATATGTTAGGTGTGGACGGGTAGAGTTTAAAGACTGTGGTAGGCATTCTGGCAAAGATGGTGGTTAGGATGGATCACTGACAGGTAACAAATTATGGAGCTGAAGTTGGAATTGGAAAAGTTCTCAGGCCTCAAGCCCATATCTCTTACAACTCACAGGGCGGGGTGGGGGGGGTCCCTCAAGCTTGGAGTCAGGACAAAAATTCAGTAGCTGTCCCATCCCTGATCCAAAGGGCTATAAAATGAACACTAGTGATAACTACCATAATGGTAACACAGTATTTGTCTTTACTAGAATTCCATGTGTGAGGGCCGGGAGTGTCTTATTGATTCTTCATAATAACCTTATAGAATAGATGTGCTTATGGTCCCCATTTCACAGATGGGAAAACTGAGGTTTAGTGAAGTTGAATAGCTGTCCCACGTCACACGGTCATAAGGGGTGGAGCTAGAACTTAACTGTCTTCAGAGTTCCATGCTGGGCACCACTCCAGCTTAAGCAGGCAGCAGAATATGGAGGGAGCTTAACTTCTTTGGATAAAATGCCCTTCTCTTCCCCCAATCTGCACATGTCCCTAAGAAATGTATTTCTTAGGGTCTGGACAGTTTAGGAGGGAAAGTTTCTTAAATAACACTACTCAGATCTAAAACCTTCAGGAGTTAAGGACCTGATCTGAATTTACAGAGATTCTCAGCCTGATTGCTCTCCAGAATCACCCAGGGGAGGGAGGCATTTTTAACAAACTACCAATGTGTTAACCGGCCTGCAGAAACCACCTCCAACATACATACACACGATGGTTTGTTCGTTTGTTTGTTTTCAAGTTAATTTATTTTGAGAGACCCAGAAACAGCGCAAGTGGGAGAGGGGCAGAGATCAGGAGAGAGAGAATTTTGAGCAGGCTCCTCACTGTCAGTGCAGAGCCCAACTTGGGGCTCCAACGCATGAACCCACGAGATCACCACCTGAACTGAACCAACGGACCCACCCAGGCGCCCCTTTAAAAAAAAAGTGATTCGGGGCGCTTGGGTGGCTCAGTCCGTTGAGCGGCTGACTTCAGCTCCGTCATGATCTCGCGGTCCGTGAGTTCGAGCCCCACGTCGGGCTCTGTGCTGACAGCTCAGAGCCTGGAGCCTGTTTCGGATTCTGTGTCTCCCTCTCTCTGACCCTCCCCGTTCATGCTCTGTCTCTCTCTCTGTCTCAAAAATAAATAAACGTTAAAAAAAAAAATTAAAAAAAAAGTGATTCAAATTTGCATCCACCTTTGAGGCCCACTCAGGGTTTGAACCACTTTGAGGTTCAGTGAGATGCTAATTCTCAGTGAAATGCAAATCAGAAACCGTGGGGACTGGCTCCCACCATCTCTCTGTTTTCTTGAGTCTTCCAGGTGATTCTGGTCAGTACTTTCATGAAGTTAAAGAGCAGCCACAGAAGAGTAAAATAGGTCGAGGGAGAGGGCCCAGCTCTAGGCAGTGGAGGGGGAAGAAAAACACTAAAAGGGAGTCCAGCCGGAAGACAAACCTCTCTTCTGTACCATTTGAAAATCTGATTTGTCCTTCCTCACACATGGGTTTGTCAATTATGTCCATGCACCCCAGGGGACCCTGGGCAGAGTTGATTCTTCTCCCCACCCAGTGCAGAAGGGGAGGTGGAGAGAAAGACCAGAACCTCTCTGTTCTCTGAAGCGGCCCAGAAAGGTGAAATTCGTAGCATGACCAGAAGGTGGCTCCACTCTCAATTCTCCCTTCAGTTCTCTGGGAACCAGGCATCTAAGGATCCAGGAGACCCGCGGTGAAGCACAAAGTGTGATATGGGATTCAGGAGATCTGTGAGCTGGGAGTCTGTGTTAACCAGAATTTATTTGTTCGTAGTTTTTGAGGGAGAGGAAACAGAGACACCACTTGCTGGGAAAGTTATGTGAAGGAAGGATGCCTCCTTCTCATCCCCGGAGAGCTAAATGGAACCATATTGGGCCCTCCCCATGCCACTCAGGAGAGATGCTTTTCAAGGGAGTGAAATGTTTTATTGAAGAAACTCCAAGGAGGGAGGAAAGAAGCCCAAGAGAGGGGCAGCCTGACAGGTCAGCAGATGGGAACAGCCTCTTTCATGCATGTGGCTAAAAGCTGGAAGTCAGTCCCTATGAAGGCATAGCGGCAGTCCACAGGTCCGTGACGCCTTTCATCTGCCTCCTAGCGGCTTTGGACTGATGGGTGCTGAGAAAGTCACAGCAGTCTTGTGAGAGACAGATGTGGGGCCCCCTTTCAGAGTCCACTTAGCTGACAGCCAATGGAATGAAGCCGCTGGAGTCTGAAAACTGCGGCCTTCTATTCAATTTTGCCACGTCTATAAAACGAGGAGAAAAGAGGTTCCTTTTACTAAGTGGTTATGAAGATTAAAAACAATTATGTATAGGACTTGCCTGGCACGTAACACGTATTCAACAAATGTCTCTTCTGTGTTCCTTTTTCCCAGAAATGCTTGAGACATCATCGACTATTCATTTTGTTCCTTAGCTCGGTTTTCTCAAGCGAAAAAACAGAAAGGAAATACTGACACCCTCTTCTCTTGGGGACGGTGGGAAACCACAAATGGGAGTTCCCAGTTCAATCCAAGGAATATTATTGATGAGCAGTAACCGCACTTCGGATGAACCTCTCAGCTTCTGATATTGTCACAACGTAAGGATATCAGTGAGTAAGGGGTCAACCTCTCTCTTCATTGGACAGTTGACACAGCTTATGGTCCATTCCAGTTATCATGGTCTGTACTTTTACAAGTCTTGTTTTACCCTATGAGATAGTCATCAATTGAAAGTTTATTAAGCATTTTATATAACATTGTGAGGTAAACTGAACTGCCTCCATTACTTTCAGAACACGTTTCAGGACATTTCTTTCAGAACTGTGGCCTCAGAGTCACCCTGTTTTCTAAAACAAATCTAGTTAAATATTCACTCCACCGAAACACGTCTACTGAAATGTTCTCCCGATCTCTCTTGATGGTCAAATAGACTACAAATGTCAGTCTTTATCCACATTTGCCACCCTGGACCTCCTCACAGACCTATGTACTTCCTCAGCTTGCGTGATGTTATTGGCTTCTACTTCTTACATCTTTCAATGCCGCTTCTCAGCCTCCTCCTTGGGCTCCTCTCCTCTGTCACCTGTCACTTCTAGAAGGTTCTATCATTCACCACTTTATGGGCTCCATCGATCCGTCCTTTCTCTCCTGGATTTACTCACCTCCCATATTCTGATGCCTTATGCAGCAGATCCAGTAATATTCACCACAAATAATCCTTGCACCTCTATATTTCCCAGGCCCCCTCTGTTGGGTGGGCCCATAAAGCCAAATCTGGCAATGAAATGTGAGCAGATGGGAGGTATGTCATTTCCAGATAGGGGGATAAAAGGCCCACATATGATTCTTTAGTGTCTCTCTTCTCTTGCCCAGATGACTGAGGAGGACTCGTGTTCTAGATGCCGAAGTTACAGGATGCGGCAGCCTTATCAACCTGGGTCCCCGGATGGCAATATGGACCCTCAGAGCCCCTGAACAAGACATACTCGATGCGTAGTATGACTGAGAAATAAACTTTTGGTTTTGTCCTAAGATTTGGGGATTGTCTGTCATCACCTGCCTTATCCTGACTTCCAAGTGTAGCACCTAAATTAATGTTGACACCTAGTAGTTAACAAACTTAACAAACCAAATGGCTGTCTGTAGCCCTGACTGCTTCCCAGAGCTTCGCATTTATCTTTTCTAATCTGCTGCTGGACAAACCCAGCTCTCAGAATTGCTCCTCTTCAGCCCTCCAAACCTTCGTGAGTGGGTGGTTCCACATCTCTCCAGCCATTGAGTCAAGACACAGGTGTCAACAGGGCTCTCTGATGTACACCTCCAGCCAGTCGCTAAATGCCTCAAAAAACACTTCCTAAGTATCATTTTGGTCTCTTTGTAGCTCCATTATGACCTCCCTAGCTATTGGGCTCAAATCCTCTTGCCTGGAGTAGTGACCTGACCTAGTCTCCCTCTAGCCTTCCACCTGACCTCTTCCGCATCACCTCATGCTTATAATCCTACCTACGTACCTGTAGCTCTACCCACGCTCTGTGGTTTCAGGCCTCCTTCCCCAACTCTGTGGCTGGATCCTCTGAAGTCTCAAAGACTCACCAGGACATCAACTCTGCCAGGAGGCCTTCCCAGCCTTCACTGTCGCCCTTCCTCTGTGTCTCCATAGCGCCCAGTTTATCTTTTCCTCGCAGTGATAGTGGCTCCGTCGCAGGCCGCAGATGTAAAGATGGACGTACTGTGCCTTACAACAAGGAGAGGCCCCTCGATCTTTCTTTGATTCCCTGAGGACATGTTTCATTTGGAAATTATTTGGTTCTGGATCTCTGTCTAGTTGCCTCCCCCAGGTCCCAGAATGATTTATTCAAGGAATACTCAGTATTCAGATGTTTTTCTTTCCTTTTCTTTTTCTCCCTCCCTCCTTCTATCTGGGGTCAGAACGACCGAGTTCAAACCCAAGCTCCACCATTTACTAGCTATGTGACCCCAGAAAAGCTGCGTAACTTCTCTGAGCATTATTTCTCCCATCCAGAAAATGTGGATAGTCCTGTTTCCCACAGAGGTATTAATCTCACCGGATTGTTTTAAAAATTAAATATATGTACATATAAAATACTTAGAGGGGCACCTGGGCGGCTCAGTCGGTTGGGCATCCGACTTCGGCTCAGGTCATGATCTCACGGCTCATGAGTTCGAGCCCCGCATTCAGGCTCTATGCTGACGGCTCAGACCCTGGAGCCTGCTTCAGATTCTGTGTCTCCTGCTCTCTGCCCCTCTCCCACTGGCTCTGTCTCTCTCAAAAAAAAAAAAAAAAAAAAGAAGAAGAAGAAAAGAAAAACACATTAAAATACTCAGAGCAATGCCTGATACGAGTGAAGCACTCAAATAAACATTTGCTGATATTTTTACTTTCTTTGACCTCTCCAATGAATAACTAAATAATAATCAACATATAATAGCAATTCCTAACCCTGGAATCTAAGTTCGGCTTTAACTTAGAGACTTAGCTTCAGCTTAACTTAAGAGTGGTATTTTTGGATTTGGGCCCAAACCCTCCCCCCCACTCACTTGCCCAAATCCCTCTGTCTAGGGCGCTGCAACCAGCATTCCATACCAGAGTTTTAGTCATTTGACTTAAGACTTGTTCCCCCTTAAAGCACAAATACCACATAAAGTCTTATCAATCATTTATAATGCCCGCATTGAAGTAGTCCCAGGCAACCCCAGCTGGAAATAATAATAACTCATATTTGTATGGCACTTCACAATTTACAAAGCACTCTCACGTATTCTCGTTCTTTTGATCCTCAGAACAGGGCTGTCTGTTGGGAGGAGCAGGGCAGGACCGGCTTTGTCAACCGTTTCGGGGAGGAGAACACTGAGACCCACTGAGCTCGGGAGCCCGGGTTCCCACAGCTGGCGTGACTGCGAGCTGAGGCTCATGTTCGAGTTCCGCGGTTTCTGGATCCAAGTCCCTCCCACTCTACCCTGGTGATGTCACCTCTGAAACCCTCTTGCAGCAGAACAGGACCTAAACGCTCTAAGTGCCTAAGACGGGGCTGTGGAGGCTGGCACCTATACTTCCACGTTAACGAGTTTAGAGACCCGGGCGTGTCCAGGTGAAATGAAACTTTAGAGATGATTTGTGAAAGAGCCCAGGATTGCAACCAGATTCACCGCGTTCACGCCCAGCTCTGTCACCCGCTGAGTAATCGAGAAAGGCATTCGACTTCTATGTGCTTTAACTTTATCACTTATACAGCACTTAGTTAATGACTGTTAGCCATCATCACCAATATGTTCGAGTCACAGCTGGTAAGATTCTAAGTTCCTTGTCCTTTAAAGATGGCAGGAAGAAGACTAGGAGATCACCTGGACCCATCTCCACGCTTTTTAGGCAAGGACACTAAGATGCGGTGCACCATAGTAATTTACACAGCTTGGAAAAGCAGAGACTGGAACCCAGACCCCGGAATCCCTAAATGGGTCCTTCCACCATCTGCTGTGAATTGCATCCTCTACTAGGTCTGTGGGAAGATATTTCAGTCTTTCAACAAATATTTATGCCTAGCCCCGAAATAGCCACGGTGGAGGATTACAGACATTTATAATCTATTTGGATTGGCAAGTGGCAAGTAATAACAGCATTTAAATCAGTGTTTAGTTGGTAGAACAATTTGTATGAGGCCATCGGTGGAATGCATGAAGCATGTGGGAAAGGAATGAGCTCCACTAATTACATAATTTAGTGATTAACCAGCATTTTATTCAGCTCCTGATTATGTCAAGACTTTACTAGCATCAGAGATCTGTGGTTTCTACTCTTAAGGACTCCACAGTTTACATGGAATGATAAATGTGTAAATAAGTAATTTATACATGCTATTTTCTTAAAAAATTTTTTAAATATTTATTTTTGAGAGAGACAGAGCGTGAGCAGGAGAGGGGCAGAGAGAGAGGGAGACACAGAATCTGAAGCAGGCTCCAGGCTCTGAGCTGTCAGCAGAGAGCCCGACATGGGACTTGAACTCATGAGCTGCAAGATTGTGACCTGAGCCCAAGTTGGACACTCAACGGACTGAGCCACCCCAACACATTCTTTTCGAGAAATCCACAAGAAAGGTATTTACAAGAACTGTGAAAGCATAGATGACTATAGGATCACTAAGGAGATTATTTCTAAGACTGCCTTGGGAAGCAAAGGTCCAGGAAGTAACATTGGAACTGGGTTCTCAAGTACAAATAGGAGTTTGTTACTGTAGAGAAGCCAGTTAAGGAAGAAGAAAACAAAGACTTTGCAAAGGCCTGGACAAAGAGCATGGCTCCTTACCTAGGGAACTGGAAGACTGTTGTATGACTCGAGTTTGGGGTACGAGCCAGACTGTGTCAGGCAGAGAAGCAGGTGAGGCCAGATTACAGGGCTCTGGACTATTCAGTCTCGGAGGTTGGGTCCTACTGTGTAGAAAATGAGAAACTGGCATGAACTTTGAATGGAAAAATAACCAGGGAAGGTTGGAATGTTTTTCTTTGTTCCTATGGGGTTTTCTGATATTTCTACAATGAACGTGGATTACTATGATCATCAGAGGAAACGTGGTATTTTGAAAGAACGCAGGGACCACTCTGGTATCAGTGTGGTGTGTGGGGGGGGGGGGCATTCAGAATCAAGAATGGAAACAGGAAGCCAAGTTAGGAAGTTGTTGCCATCCCTCAGACACAAATGGTTGAGAAAATGGACCAGAATTGGAGATGGAGGGAAGTAAATGTACCAGAGAGAATGAGAAAGGGTGAGACCAGTGGGGAGGGGAATGAGTGGATGTAAGACCACTGGTGAGGAAGAGGTCCAGCATGATTTGCTGGTTTGAGACTCAAGACAAGTGTCTCACAGCTGCCTTTTGAGATTTCTCTATTTTCAACTGGACTGAGAATACCCCCCAGGACAAAGACTTCCGTGTTCTGGGGTCTCTTCCCATGTCTTATCCAGTGCCCTGCTCTTCCCTGTGCTGTTGGACTTGAAGGCTGGGGAGCACTGGGATATTGGTGGGTTCTGGTTAGATATGACTTGTCAGATAAAATAAAGGACACCCAACTAAATTTGAATTTCCCATAAACAACAAGTAATCTTTAAATATTAGTATGTCCTAGCAACATATGGGACATACTTCTATTTTAAAATAATCATTGTTTATATGGAATTCAAATTTAACTGGACATCCTGTATTTGTATTTGGTAAATCTGGCAACCCTAGCTCTGGTGTGTGGGGTATGTGTGGGTATGTACAATACAGTGGGAACAGAGAGTTATAGGGAAGTAATGGGATATACAAGAGATTAAAATGACCATAAGGAGCCTTCATTCTCACAGATGGGGCAGGAAAGGCACAAGAGAAAAAAATTGGAGAGTCACGCTAATGGTGATAATAGAGCAGAGTGACATATGAGCAAGACCTTCCTGGGGCACAGTTGGTTGAGCAGCTGACTCTTGGTTTCAGCTCTGGTCATGATTTCACACTTCGTGAGTTCGAGTCCGCATCAGACTCCACACTGCCAGTATGGAACCTGCTTGGGATTCTCTTTCTCCCTGTCAGCCCCTCCCTTGCTTGTTCACTCTCTAAATAAATAAATAAGTAAATAGATTAATTGATTAATTAATTTTTAAAAAAGCAAGACCTTCTTAAGGCTTCTTAATGTCTTCATTCCATCTCTCAAAAGTCACAGTCCAATCATCTGGCCTCCTGTATAAATTGCTCATGGATGGAGAATGTGCTGACAAGCCATTTCTGATCCACATAAACAGGAAGTAGAGGGCATTATTGAATGCATGAGCTTTGTGTGTTCAGTCTGGGTTCAAATTCTAGCTACATGGCCTTGGGCAAATCACTTATCCTTTTAATGTGTTTTCTTCACATGTGAAGTGAAAAGAATGAAACCTACCTCAAGAATCCTTTTAGAATTAAATGGATGTCCATGCAACGCCTAGAACCTATTACTAAGGAAATATTATCATTATTTCCTCATAATAATAATAGTACCTCACCTTCAGAGACTTCTTCTGTATTTTCACATCCATTTTCTAAAATCATGTCTACACAATAGCTCTGCAACACATAGTATAAGACATGGTGATCCCATGATACAGATTTTTATTAAAAAATTAACCAGCGGGCCAAAGTCACAGTGGGGTTCTCAGTTAGTACCTGAACCAAGACCCCTAAACTGATACAATAGTAGGGCTAGAAGGGAAATGGGATCATCCAGTGATTCTCAGCTTAGAGTGCCTGCAAATGTGAGAGCATTTGTGATAGTCCCATGCCTGGGGGCTCTGCTGTTATCTAACGTCCTGGGTGCGGGTGCTAAACATTGTCCAGGACTGTCCTGGCCCCTGAGCCAGTAACTCCCTGTTGAAAAACACTGGTATTGCCGCCCCCTCAATTTGCACTGAAAAAAAAAAAAAAAAACCTGAGGCCCAGTGTAGTTAATGACAGCTTCTTGGTGGCTTTCATATGGGAGATGATGAAAAACTATTTGTTGAGTGAGAGATTAAACAGGGAAATTAAAGAGGGCTCATTAAGGGAACTTGCCGCTTTCAGCGCTCTGCACGGGGCACGTGGTACCTGAGCAGGTCAGCATGGCCCTGGAAAGGCCTCTGGGGGCTAGTCTGTGATGCACAGCTGGCCATGTGGCTCAGAGCAGTTCCCTCGGTAACCCCCAACACTCAGTGAGAGGCCTGTGGTCTCCCATCCAGCACCCTGTGGTGCCTCTCACACAGATGTGATGAGGACACAGGAGACTTCCAAATGCCTCTGAACTAAGGCACCCGTCCAAAGCAGTCCGACTTCCCAGACCTGCCTCAGCCCGCGGATCCTTATGGTAAATGTGAGCAGGGGAAGCAGGGGGCGGGGAGCAGGTGCCCGAGCAAGGAGGGCCCCGTTGCTCCAGCTGCACCCGGGGCACAGCTCACAGCTAGAAGTGGCCTTAGAGTGCGTCTAGTCCAAAACCAACATTCTATACTTGACGAAATAATAAAAATGCAACACCTTTTCATGATTTTACTACGTGTGGTACCGCGCGAAGCCGTTTGCACTCACTGCCTCATTTATAACCCCCACCCCGGCGCCGCGAGGCAGGTGTTTGTGTTGCCGCGGACACGCGAGGAAAGCGGCAGTGCCGAATAGAAGTAAACGCGCTCCAGTCCAAGAGAGGCAAGTGGCCGAGGTCCGTCAGATTCCCCCAGCAGGACCTCTCTGCTGCCTTCTGGTAGAAACGGAACGCGGGAAAGGGCGTGTTACCCAAGAGGGCCCCCGGCCCAGAGGGACTGGCCCCCAAGTCCCGCACTCCAGCTTCAGGGAGTTTTTGGTCACGCACGGATGTCAACACAGGGCGGAGTGGTGCGGAATCCCCCATCCCCCCTCCCCGGGTGCGATGGGAGGCCGTCCAGAAACCTCCTTTCTAGCTTTCATTCCTCTCGGAGAAGCTGCCATGAGGACGTGATGTGAATAGTAACCCGCCCCGCTGCGGAGCCGGGGGCCTCGCCGCCCCACCCGGATCGGATCCCCACCAGCCAGACTTCAAAGCGGCGGGCAGCGCGTGCGGGAGGGGGGAGGGGCCGCGGCGGCCCCTCGGAGCAGCGAACATTCGCCGGGCCACTCCCCCCCCCCCCCCCCCACCGCTCCGGCTGCGCCCCGGCCGCGCCCCCTGCAGGTGGCGGCGGTCCCGGCGCGCCCCGCCCCGCGCTCCGCCCCGCTCACTGGCGGCTTTCATGTGGATCAAGGCCGCGAAGATGACAAGCCTCCTGACGGAGAGATACACCGAGACTTCCCTGGTGATTTATTGGCTTTCTACACCTGCCGAGAACCACTAGGCCTATCCGAGGAGGGAAATATATGGGCTTTCCTGACTCCAAGTGGCAGCCGCGGGGCGAGCATGTGATCTCAAGCTGGGCAGGGAACGCGGAGCCGTGCACCGGCCTGTGTGTTGTAAGCGGGCCCAGGTCATAAAAGTGTCAGCACGCGATATATTTCTTGCGGGGGATCCTCTCTGGGCTCTTGCCAGCGCCTTCTCTCCGCGGCTGGCAGCCTGAGCCGGGTGAGGGTGTCCCGGCCGCCTTCCCCGCCCCCACCCCCGGGCCTTGTTTAGCCCCGGGGTCGCAGTCCCTCCGCACTGCCCCCCAGAGCAAAGCTGGCCAGCTGGCACTCTGGCTTTTACACCAGTGTGAGGTCTCTCACGATCACATCTGGCGCTGGGGACGTCAGAACTGGGAGTCAGACCTGCATGGGAATTCTGGCGCTATCCACTCGTTAGATGGCATCTCCAGCAAGTTACCTAATTCCCCTCTATCCGTCTGTTCCCTCTCTGAGATAATAGCGCACACTGAATATGACGAATATGACATATTTAGGAAGTAAAGTGCCAACCCTGCTCTGAAGGTTGATGTTAGTGGGAAGCAGCTAGGAAAAGGCCAGTAAGGACCGTGTGGCTGGGCCACAGAAAGTGAGCAGGAAGGGTCTGGAGATTTATTGGGAGCACAGAAAGTGAGCAGGAAGGGACTGGGAGCCCATGGTAAGGGTTTTTCTGTTCACTAATTGCTCTGTCACCCAATTGGCCATAGTATCGCATTAATGTATGTGCCAGGGCTTCTGTTCAGGCAGAGATAAAAATCTACCTTTTCTTATGTCTAGAAGTAGAGACTCCCAATCATCTAGAGGATTTAATTTTTCTGGCGGGGGGGGGGGAGGGGGGCGGGAAGTAATATAAAGGTCATTCTTGGTTATGTAAACACAGAGGCCTGTCATGTTCTGACCTTAGGAGATGAGACAACTTTCTGTTACTAGGGTGAGATTGCAAGTCTGTAAACCCTCTGGTATGCAAAACCTTGAAGAGAAGGTGTATCGAATGGACAGATGTATCCACTGGTGTGTCCAGTGGGTACATTGGCCAATCCAGTGCAATTGGAACATTACAGAATGTTCCAATTTGTAAGGAAAAAAGCATGAGAATCTTCTGGGAGAGAAGATGATAAGGCTACCAACTCCTGCTTCCCAACATTTGAAAATAGGAAGATCTGAGAGGGTAGACTGGGGTGCTCCCGACCAAGGTCATGGATAGAGAGGGACATTTGAGCCACAGAAATAAAATTAACTTAGGGAAAAGGGAAGCCTGGGTTCGTAACCCCAGCTCAGTGTAAGAACCAAAAGTATTGCCGAGGAGGGTCTGGTGATGATAACCCTGACTGGGCGTGGCTGATGCTAGATTTTCCAGAACTGCCTGCTTGGCAGAGTGGTTGTGTTTGGGGGGAAGATAGCTGAACACAAGGCTTGAACCTAAAATTTCTATAACCAGGACGGGCGTTTGGGGCAACACCACCAGGCCTATTCCACCAGCCTGACCCAAGTTAACAACTCCTTCTCCTTCTCCTTCTTCTTTTAACGTTTATTTATCTTGGAGCAAGGGAGCACACAAGTGGAGCAGGGGCAGAGAGAAGGCAGGCTCTGCGCTGACAGCAGCGAGCCCAGTGTGGGGTTCAAGGTCACAAACTACGAGATCATGCCCTGAGCTGAAGTCGGATGCTCAACTGACCGAGCCCCATCCCAAGTTAGCTTCTAAACCAGCAGCAATTCCGAGTTCAAAAGCACGATCGAGGGCAGCAAGATGAACAGCAGTGGTCCAGTGATCGGGCTCCAGGCCTTATACCTTTAAGCTGCAGGCCCTCAGCCTTCTCATGAAATTCAAGGTGAGGATGTGGCAGATAAGAGGACACTGGATTCGCTGTTCACATGGTAGGTGGGGAGGGGCTTGAAAAATAGGAGATTAACTGCATTTGGACCCCAAGTGGGTGAAAAAGGTTTATGATTGTGATGAATTCCAGTGCTTTTATTACTAATTGTTCTGTCTGCAGATAGAGTAGAGGCTTAATACTGGGCCCATGATACTCAAGAAATATTTGTTGGTTATTCTTTCCTAGAACTCCTCCCTTCTGCTGTGATATTTGGAAATGGGCTAACTCTAAATGGTATTTTTCACGTCTTTTTTAATGTCTAAGTTGACAATATGCTTTACTCATCTTCCCTCTTTCCTATCTCCTGCCTTGGTCTTGGAAAAAAACATTTTATGGGTAAATATTCTGCTGGATGGCTTCATATAGGCATTCGGGGATGGGGGGGTGGTGATTGAAGCAGGTGAAGCCATAATAATAAAAGCTATAATACGAAGCAGGTGTGTACAAGATAAGTCCACAGCCCTCCCCACACCACGAAACCAGGGATGGGTCTTCTGTCTCTCCCCACACCCCACCTCACTACATGTTCACCCGCAAGAGGGCCAGCACCGGCCTCCAATGCCCTTCGGGTGCATATTAGAAAAGGGAACCCATCTCCAGAAGGCCCAGTACCTTGTCAGGGAACATAGCCTAGAGATCAGAACACAGGCTGAATTTCAGCCCCCACTGGTTCCCTCTGCTGGGGGTCCTTTCTTCGGGGGTGGGAGGGTCAACCGCACAACTGTATGGAAGACTCAGCCCTCAAGCTGCCCTTCTGGGACCTGCCTTCCCCTTGCAGGCCTCCCTTGGGACTCAGATGTAGACACCTGGGGGCCAGAGCTGTAGGATCCCCAGCTCTGCCATGTCTAGCCTGGGTGATTGGGGGCCCATCAGTTCATCTTTCCTGGTTACTTTCCCTTTTATAAAGTGGGAATTAGGTTGCTTCCTTCATAGGACTTTTGTGAGGGAAATGTGATTCCCACTGAGCCATGATCTGGAGAGTGTAGGCCCACCCTTCATGTTTTTAATGACAACCCTATTTTACAAGATTGAGAATTCAGAGATAATTCTGGACCTTGCATTGGAAGGGGCTTTAAGAGTAAGGGATGACCGGACGACACGGAGTCAGGCCTAGGACTGTGGGACTTCTGCATGTACCCAACAGTGCCCTGGTGTTGCCTTGGATCTTTCTGCTGCAGGCTTCCTTGCTACGTCTGCCCCTTAGCTGGCCTCTACCGAGGCCAGTGGCCTCCACTGAAAGCCTCCAAAGCAAGGCCAGGGGCTCGTTCCTCCCAGATTTCCCAACACTCAACACTCTACATGGGCTTGTCACCAAGCAAGCCCCTCAGTAAAGTCTGCTGTGCTGGGCTGAGCTGCACTGGGTCTGTGGCAGTTGCCAATGTTCCTTCGTTCCATTGCAGATCCTGCTGTCAGCTTGGCCAATTTCCCAGAAGATTTATTATGGTGCCTCTTCTTTGACTCCCATGAGTTGTGTGAACAGGGTGACCCTCCTCATGTTTGTCCAGCCCATCCCTCCTGGACCATGATGTGTACATCCAAGAAGACAGTGATCCAGGAGAAGGCGCCAAGGCACACTCAGTTCTGGCAAATTCTTGGACACGCTGAAACTCTCACTTAGCATTCCAACAAGAATGGGGAAAAGATCTGGGATCCGGAAAGGAGTCAAGGGAATGGTTTCATGTGTGATTTGAGGACACAGGCATCTGGGCGGGTGGCCTGGGAGAGTCTTCATGAGCCCCGTTGTGAGGAGTGTCCCAGGGCCACGTCTTCAGCCTTGGCTTTCCAAGGCACCGAGTTCCCCCCCACCCTCCCCAGAAAAGCAAGTTTGTAGAGTAGAACGTTCGAGATGCGGGATTTCCAGTGAGGCTGACTTGGGTTAGCCAGACTGAGGGTAATGCTACCCTGTGCAAGAAAGCAAACACCTCTGACCCTCCATTCTTCCTATAGTCACTTGCCTCCAAAGTCCCAAGAGTACCACAAAAATACCTGTTTTGCCCAGATGATAATAAGACTGAGTGTTTACATAATACTTAACATTCCCCAAAAGACATTTTTAGGTCGTCACACTATCAGAAAGGTTTGCTTTGTTTGTGCCTGTTCCACAGACCTCTCTGCATGGTAAATATCAATAAATCAATACATAAATACTTCTCAAGTCTAAAATAAATAGGTGTAAGTTACCTGGTTTTTCTGTGCTCCATGGATGGCCATCTAGACTCATCAGGGTCACACTTATGAACTCAGATCAGGACCCATGAAGTCGGAGAGCCTGTAGTCTTGATTTCTAAACTACCTTGTTGGGTCAAAGATTTCAAGACATTTATCCGTTTTTGTTTTCTGTCACAGCCCCCTGATATTTTAAACATCTTCCACCAGGGGGCAGGAATCACAAAGACCAAACAAAAGAACTTCCTAAGGAGGAGGCCAGTCTGTGGTTTGGGTCTCCGAGAAGAAAATCAGGAAATCTGAGTATACCTCCTATTTGACCACTGATTCTTTACATGGAAATGGCACATTTTGTACACCAGGGCAAACTTTTTCTGAGAAGGACCAGTTCATAAGTATTTTAGGATGTACAGTCCGTGTCTCAGCTTCTCCACTCCGTTGGTGCAGCGTAAAGGCAGCCATAGAAAATACTGTAGCAATTGGGCACAGCTCTGTTCCAATACAACTGTTTACCAAAACAGTCAGGAGGCCAGATGTGGCCCCTGCTCTATACCATCTGTGACTCTGAGTACAAAATATGGGCTACTAAAATCTTCCTTAGCTGAGGTTGGCTACCACTAAACGGCCACTCTAGTGCCTGCCCAACCCTAAGGTCATGTCTTAGAAAGAGACCTAGGAGGTCGAGGGACAAAGAATGAGACCAAATCAGGCCAAACCCCAGGGTGAGGCTGGGGGTAGGTGGGACCAGTGTGGCTCACTTCCAGCACAATGCCTGGGGCACACAACTGGCACTTTATTTATTTTCTGAATAAACAATGCTTTAATTCTTCAATTACTTCCGGGAATTTGAGTTTGTTATTTCGTTGTCCCAGAGTCTTTGGTCTCCCCGTCAGCCACCAGCTTCACCCTCCTATCCTGCAATCAGCCTTCTTGCCAAAGTCAATAGCGAGAGCGATGATCTGGGGCCATTAAACTGATCATTTCAACCAGCAAACACAAACTACTTTGGGGACCAATGTGCCCCAAACACACACTGAATTCCTCATTTCCCTGCGGTGATTCTGTCCTTTCAGCAGCCCTCCCCCCTCCCCTGGGGCCAGCTGCGTTTGGGGAATTAGAGGCCACGTGATGCTGATGGTTTCGAAGACAGATGGAGGGCCTGCCTGCCCCTGAGCATCTTAGAACATCTTGTTTTAGTTGCCTCCACTGGTCAGTCCTGTTGTAGCTGTACTCGTGGTGCCTGAGCCAGGTTTGGAACTGAGCAGAAAAGGCCCCTGAACAAAAGAAAGAGGCACTTCACCGTCTTCCATGACCCCTTTATCACCTTCGTCTGAAAGGCAAGTCTAGCTCAAGGGCCAGTGGGGCAGACAGACTTCCGGCCCTGCCACATATTTCCAACATTACTTACTGCCATGACTTACCATCTGCAATTTGACATGTTCTACACACATGGGCATGTTGTACACATTAGGACATGTTTCCGGCATTAGGAGACTTTCCCCTGGATCGAGGCTATTTTCCTGGTGCAGGACTGAAGACTGGATTGAGGTATTTCAGATTGACCTCAGCATCCATGGGTCTAGACTAGGTTTGGAATGTTTTCTTCCCTGTAGGGGTCCACCCCTGTTCTAAAGAGCAGCGGGATTGACACTGAGGGCTCAATCCAGCCTGGGACACGCTACAAGGACAGCTTGCTGTCTCCCCAGCGGATGCTTGCTGACTCCCTGATCAGCGCTGGCCTCAAGCCTGCCCTCCTCCTTCCCCTCCCACATGGGCAGAGGCTGTGGGCTGTAGCTGGCCGCTCACCTGGAACGCCTCTGGCTGCTGAAGGGCTGGATGGAGGCTCCGAGACAACCTGATGGATCATCTCATAAACAGAGCCCGCAGGAAGGAAAAGAAAATTATGCCAGCAGAATGCACTTATGAGAAATAGATATGTGCGGTGCAGGGAGAAATGCTTTGATATTAAAATTTTTGTAACTTAAAAAGGCATGAAAAATGATACCGACCACTAACTAATCAACATTCCTTTGCGAATGCAGCTTCAGTTCCTAACCAAAAACACATCCCTGCTATTGTCTTGTCTGGATCCAGATGCAAACATGATTAATTAAGTTTCGGGCGAGGAGTGGAAGGGGGCTGGTCAGGACGGATGGCTTGCCGAGGATCATTTTTATGCACAGGCCCTGGGAGAACCCCCAAGGCTGGGTGCTTTACCCCATATGGCGAGGGTGCAGTGAGAAGGTTGCATTCAGCCCTGCAGGGACTCCTTAGAGCCAGAGAAGCTCTATAGTCAGTAAGGATCCATTGCCACTGCCCAGCACAGCGTGACAGAGTAACAAAACTACATGGGGTGTCTTGTGCCCCATGTGCCCCATTTTGAAATGAAGGGTTGAACGTTCCTTAAAGTCTCTACCTCTCTACCTTTTCTGGCTTTGGATCTGGTGCCCGAGGTCCCTCACTCATAGCGGGTGTTTATCAGTTGGTCACCGTAGGGCAAAATAGCCTGCTGATGGGGGGGGGGGGCTGGGAAGCATCCTCGGTGGGGGTTCTGGTGCAGATGGCTGGCCTGAAGAGACCCAAGCTGCATGGCAGAGGCCAGCAGACTTGCTTTCTGATCACTGCTCTACCAAGCAGAGCCTGGGGATAACGAGTGAGACACCTGATTGCCCTGCATCTCCATACCCCCTTAGAAAAAAGAAACACCGGGCCCTATTTTCCCTGATGTGTCACGAGGCTGAGTGGTGCTCCATGGTCTGAGTATGATGACACGGTGCACAGCTGTGCCTTCTGCAGGAGAGAGCTGTGCCTTCTATAGGTCGATGTGCACTGTAACTGAGTGATTAAGGGGGCAAGATCTAGAAGGAGACCTTCTACATCCAGACAACCTCCCCCAGCATCCTAACCATTAGGCAAATTACAAACCTCCTTTGGGCCGTATTGACCTCATCTAGAAAAGTGGGAAGAGTGATCCTAGAACATACCTCCTAGGATGGTCGTGAATATGAAGTGAGTTAAAACGTATAAAATGCTTATAACCATAACTGCTGCATTCAGCAAGCACTAAGTAAGTGTTAATATTGTTATTGAGGGCTCCTGCCCAGCTTTGGGAAGCCATCAAAGGTCCCTTTAGTATGCACTCTGTTGTGTCATCTCTCGGGGGATAGTAAGTGGATCTGCCCTAACCTTCAGTTGTATAGAGCTGGCACACTCATTCATTCATTCATTCATTCATAGCACTGAGTACCCAAGATGCATCAGACCCTTTAGCTAGACTTGAGGAGACTACATTATGTGGAGCGCCCAGCTTGGCTGAGCCCTGGGCTGACCAGCAGAGCACACAGTGGGTGCATTCCCTGCATGGTGAGCGGGAGCTGTCCTGTGAATGGGGGGAGAGGGTTATGTTGGCCCCCAAGGTGATGCTGCTGCCAAATGTAACAGCAAAAACTTTTCATCAGACTTTAAAGCCCTACTATGGGGATTTGAGCACGAGCCAAGGCTAGGGTGTAGTGAGCTTTTTACTGGGGGCTTTACTGCCTCCTTCCAAGGCCAACTGATTCCACTAGTATTTACCCCTTCTTTGTTTTTTTAAGGTTTTTTTTAATGTTTATTTTTGAGAGAGAGAGAGAGAGAGAGAGAGAGAGAGAGAGAGCATGAGCGGGGGAGGGGCGGAGAGAGAGGGAGACAGAATCCAAAGCGGGCTCCAGGCTCCAAGCTGTCAGCACAGAGCCTGATGCTGGGCTCGAACTCACCAACCTCGAAATCATGACCTGAGCCAAAGCCAGATGCTTAACCGACCGAGCCCCTACCCGTTCTTGATGTTAGCTGGGAATGATCAGTTTGTTAGATTACTAGCCACACCCTCTCAAACATTAGAACAATGAATTGCTCATTTCAAGTTCTACAATTCTTCTCGATTACAGGGGAAAGGAAGTGGCTTTCCCCTGTGTGTGATTTTGTTCCCCGGACCATCGATGAAATATGCAGCATTCTCCTACCTGGCTGAGAACTCGCTTTGAAAATACCGTCTCTAATCCGTCTTCATGTTTTCCAGCGGGAATTTTTTTATTCCCATTTCCCAGATGGACTAACTGAGAGCAGAGTCCGGAGAGAGCTTGCTCAGGGACCGGAACTATAGGCATTGGTGGTGGGGCTGAGGATGAATTCTCATTTCCTGCCTCACAATCCCTGGTAACCCGGGAATGACCTTCCTGGGCAATGTTAGAAACACGAACGTATGAAATGGAGAAGTTAGACTGCAGTCCCCTGGACCGCATCCAGGACACTGAAATGATTGTCCTGCTCCTATGAAATGCATTAGGAAAATTATCTGCTGTTCTGAATGTAATTCGAGGTGAAGCAGGTCTTCCGTGGAGGGTCCGAGAGAATCCCAGCCCCCTGGACCGTGACTTTCAGTCAATGTCAACAAAGTTTCAATCACTGCAATGCGCAGGGATGGAAGCTGTATAAAAGAACCAAGATGAGACGAAATTTCACTTGGAGGAACAGCATGGGGATGGCTCCAGAGATAAAATTTCAGCCCCCAACCTGGCGTGAAGCAGCCCGTGTGCATGTCCCACATTCCAGCTGGCATCTCAGGAAGCCCGAGAGCTGTCCAGTCACCTGCGGCAGCTACGGGAGCCTCCCTGCCTCGTTCTGGAGCTGCTCCCACCCCTCCCCAATTTCAAATGGCTCCTCCTTTCAGGCTGCTTCTTCTGCCCTGGGACCTGGGGTTGGTGTGTGTGGTGTGGTTTCCCTGCTTTTTGTTCTCAAGGATTTGGGTATGGGCTCAACCCCAGGCACATGCATGCTCTCTCTCTGTCTCTCTCTGTCCCTCTCTCTCTCAGGAATCTGCTTCTTCATTTCCCTCTTTCATGACCATGCCCCAGCACTGAGTCCCTTGCCTGGGTGCCTGAGGCATGTGTGGAGCAGGAGAGGGACAAGGGACTCCCAAGCTCTTGGGTGAGTGCAGCGTCCTGGTAAGATGGTGGGTGACTCCCTCCTGGACTCAAGAGGCTCTGTAGAAGTGGCTCCAGCCCTCTAGCTGACCTCTTACTTATCTCCCTGACTCAAGGTCCCACTAGTCCTTGAACATCCCTGAGCCCCCTCAGTGCTCCCCTGGGGGTGGCTGTGCTCCCACCAAGTCCAGATCTGGGCCTGCACAGGCTCTCAGAGCCTCCCAGCCCCAGGCGGAGCCCTGTTCCCTCTCACCAACTATACCGCCTGAGGGTAGATGCGTAACTTTTCTGGGATTGCATTTTGGGGGTGGTAGATCAGCAATCCCTTCTACATGTGGGTGTACTGAGAATCCAGCCATGTGCTGAAGCCTTTCCCACATTCTCTTTCACACTCACGCGAAGCCTGTGTGCTGGGCCCATTTCCTACTTGCTGAATGAGAAAACTGGGTGGCTCATGGAGGTTATGGAAAACTGCACTCATGTAACTAAGTGATGGACTAGCAACTGAGAGACTAGGATGAAAATCCAGAGAAGCTGCAAATCCAGAGGGCGCCGGGGGTGGGGGGGCTCAGTGGGTTGAGTATCTGACTTCAGTTCAGGTCATGATCTCATGGTTCATGAGTTCGAGCCCCGCATCAGGCTCTGGGTTGACAGCTTGGAGCCTGGAGCCTGCTTGGGATTCTGGGTCTCCCTCTCTCTGCCCCTCCCCAGCTCATGCTCTGTCTCTCCCTGTCTCTCAATAATAAATAAATGTTAAAAAAAAATAGAAGCTGCATATCATTCATTCAAAAACAAGGATGATGTTGTTGTCATTTTCAAAGAATTTATGATTTACCAGAGAGGGTGAGAGAACTGATTGGGTTTCTCCAAAAAAGGAGAAAGAAGGAAGAAAGAAAGAAAGAAAGAAAGAAAGAAAGAAAGAAAGAAAGAAAGAAGGAAGGAAGGAAGGAAGGGGGAAGAAAAGAAAAAGAAAAAAACCTCTTTATCATATGCATACTAGAAAATGCAGAAGCTTGCACACGTTCTTTCTATAAAAGACTGTATTGGTTGAAGGTGGATGTAAAGTTGTGGTAAGTTTTGATGGATTTTAGTTCCATGGTGGAGGAAATGAAAATGTATATAGATGAGAATAAATGTTTGCTTGCCTTTCTAATGTAGCAGACAGAAAGCTCTATAAACAGGCTTCGCCTAGGGCAGATGGGAGGGAACCAACCGTGGAGAAACAGAGGATTTATAAGGATATTTGTATTAGTCAGTTCAGGTTGCTATAACAAAATACCACAGACGGGGTGGCTTAAACCACAGAAATTTATTTTCTCACAGTTCTAGAGTCTGGAAGTCTGAGATCGACGTGCCAGCCTGGTCAGTTTCTGGTGAGATCTCTCTTCCTGGCTTATAGATGGCTGCCTTCTCACTGTATCCTCACAAGAGGGAGAGAGAAAGAGAGAGAGAGATTGATTGATTGTAGATGACCTCATCTACACCTAATTGTCTCCCAAAGGCCCCCATCTCCAAATACTATAACACTGAGGGTTAGGGCTTCAACATATGAATTTCGGCAGGATGCAATTAGGTCCATAGCAAGTATATAAAATTATTTTGTCAAATATCAGATCACAGCTAAGTTTCTCCAACTTTGCCTAAGGGTCTGCTATTTGTTATTGAAATCTCATTTGATATAGCTTTACACCCCAGAAACGCACAGGACTATTCTCCTTGTGAATTGCCTATTTATGTTGGCTTCATTACCAGCCATTGTTTCAGTGTCTATAATCACTTGAGAAATCTCATCAGGATGTCTGGAAGGACAGTTAACTTTTCTCTTCCCACTTCATTTGCGTGACCTTCAATAGTAAGATAATTTAACTGTGTGGAGGACTGGGGGGAAATGATAGTTGAGATTTTAATGGGCTTTCCAGATACTAAACCACTTTCAGAAACATTACCTAACAATTTTTGTCACAACCTTGAGAGGGAAGTATTAGGGTCCTGTTCTCTTTTGAAATGGGAAACCTTGGCGCAAAGGGATTAAGTGCTCAAGATCACCTAACAATGAAGAGGCAGTGTCTGGACTCCACCCAGGTCATCTCAGGTCAAAACCAATGCTCTTCTCCTTAATCCACAGTTGCCTTTTAGAGCCAACAAAACTCTTCAGGACTACTGAACAGCATGCTCCCCATTAGAACAAACATCAACCAGACACACGGGCAGTGACAGGAAACTGAGTGTGGGATGGCACGTCTAGTACTAATGGACGTGTTCTCCCATGCATATCCTCCTATACATTGTTCATTTGTACCCTCAGTAGCTTCCATAATCCAAACACTGCGGGAACAGGGAGCAAGGACACCAGACCCCTTGGCTTCAGAGAGAATTATCCAGGCATAAGACAGAAAATATATGAAAGAAGCTGTGAGCAGGCAGCACCCATTTCTTCCACTTCTGAGCCAACAGAGGAGCCTCTAAGCTGAGTAGAAAGAGGAGAGCTGATGACAAAATAGGAGGGCAGGTGCAGCATAGAAGTTGTGCATCCTTCCAATCTGTCCACTCCCATAGCCAAATCACAGGTGTGGCTGTGTCTGGTAGGGACACACAAAAAACCCTTTCTAAATCAGGGATCTGAGAATGGAGAAGACCCGTGTCTTGCTAGCTGCATGAAGTCTAGGGAGACTACAAGCATGATCCATTGTTACGTAGCCAACGGTGGAGTAGAAGTGGTGGCCAAGTACAATGGAGACAAATGCTAACCCTGAGTTTTTTTGTATCCCCAAAGGGCTGTGGAAGGCCATCTGAAAATACCCAAGGCTCCTGTGTGAGACACGAAAGATGGGAGACAACAAGCCTGTGGAGACTTGGGACCAGAGCAAGAGAACACATGAGAAGTGAGCAGCCCATGTACAGGACCGCTGGAGTTCTGGAAGGATGCAGCTGTATCTCAGAGGATGGCTGGTGTGGGGGAGAGTATCTTGGGTGGATACAGGAGAGAGCTCATCTGAAGCAGCAGGTCATAAGGGCGCCAGAGCAAACCACTGAGAATACATAGGTTACCCAGCCCACAACACCAAGTTGGCAAGTGTAACAGTGGCCAGTCAGTGTGACAGCCTTCTCCCTACTGGAACAAAGACCAACCAGGGACAAGAAGAAAGAGGGAGAAGGAACTCTTGACTGTGACTCGCTTATAGCGGATGATAGCTGGGAGATCACTGAATTTAACTGTGTTTACCCCCCAAAATAATTACATTAACTTTTCTGTATCTTTTTGAATGAGGACTCAAGATAGGAAGTCAGGCTAGAAACAGGAAAAGTAAAGAAAGGAATTTTTTTGTCCACCCGAGTCTGTGTTTTATGAAATGAACAGGCGTTAGTTACATTAGCTTTTATTTGTGATTATTGAGTATTAATATTATGCCAACTACTTTACACATATCATCTCATTTAATCGTAACAGCTCTGTGATGTTTGGAATTGGAGGGAAGAATTTATCCAGGATAACATTTGTACCTTTGAATTTTAAGCCCTGTGACTATATTGATACCTATGTAACAATAAATATAATTAAAATAATAAAAACTGAAATTCACATGTTTTTTTCTGACACAACTTTCCAGTCTCTATGTCTTTCCTGCACAAAAGTACACTGATGTTCACCAATCATTGAATTCCTTTCACAGCTCTTTGTTATAATTGTCCATAAGGCACTGACCCCTGAGAACCAGACTCCAGCTGGGCAGAGCTGTCCTTTCCCTTTTCAAACAGGGGTGAGCCGGCAGTGTGGGCTGGGATGGCCTCATGCCCTGGTGAGCAAACAAGACCATTAAACTTTGGATACACGGACCCCATCAAAGGTCTGATGGGCTTGAAATTTTTCCTTGCTGGTTAAAAATGTTGCTCATTAACCTATGTGACCCCAGACTTTGGACAGGGTGGGGCATGGAAGAGGTACCCCGGAAGACCCCATGCACTGGGGAAGGGAGGGCGGTGCAGGCAGAAGAATATCCTTTCCTATCCTTTTCTCCTCTAGACACATAGCCAGCCAGCATCACCGGGTTCCTGTCAGCTTGCTCATGGCCTTGTAGAAAGAACAGAGTCTTCATTTGAACAAGGAGCAGGAAACAAAACCATTGCCCTATTTGAACGAAGACTTCAGGGCTAGATTTTTCATTACATATTTGACTGTGGGCTATCCAGGAGATTATCCTAAAACTGATTTTAGGAAGGGGAGGGAACACAATGATACTTCTAATTTCTCTCATCCACAACACTGATCATTTTCCAAATAGGAATCATGACCCTTTCCTCAATATCTGTAACTATCTATAAACTTTGGAAAATTAGGAAGAAAATAAGAAAGTGCAGGGAGGAAGAGGAGAATGGCAGATGGATAAGGCAGATCCATGTGTGAGTGGTTTTCTTTTGTACATGAAATTATCTGCATCATCAACTCAGTGTACATTCATGGCCATATCTCTATTAATTTTCCAGAAGGTTGCATATTGTGTTACCGGGGAGCCCAGAATATTATTTTTCAATCCTTCCCCCAATAGCTCACCCACAAGAGTTCCAGGTGCTCACACAGTTGCAAAAAGGTTTGTAATTATTTTCTGGGATGAGAACCTGGCATCCACCACAATCACTGGTGGCTCTTCATGACTTGACAGCTACTTGTCCTCTATGTAAAGATTACAACTCTTTTGAGCTCACATTGCCTTGTTCATCCATCAGTCTCCAGATCACAAACATTGGTGCCAGAGCACTGTGTCTGGAGGTGCTCCCAGTATGAACCTTACCAGGATGTGCCCAAATCACCCCCCAACATGGATAGACAGCATCATTGGTCCCAAGTCTCCACCTCTCCCTACATTCATATTCATGTCCTTTGCCATGTATCTTGGGAGTTTTCCTCACTAAAGGGCAGAGTCTATTAAATTTTCCTCTTAAATTTGGATTTGTCCATGTGACTTGCCTTGGCCAATAAATAAAGAGCAAGTGATAGTGTACCAATTCTGAGACTAAGCCATAAGAAACCTCATGCGTTTATGTTTTTGTGGAACTGAGTTGAGCCACGTCATCCAAGACCAGTCTAGGTTAGCTGAGCTCCAACAAACCAGTATATATTTGAACAAGCCTACTGGGGATCAGCAGAACCACACAGCTGAGCCCAGTATAGATCATTAGCCCCTAATCAACCAGCAGACTCCTGACCTAAATGGGGCTTATTGGTTTTTCCACCAATATTTTGTGGTTGTTAGATAGAATTAGTCTTGTCCTTGTTTACTGACCCATGGATCACTGGCTTTATGTTGAGTTCAGGCAATCAACCTCATTCCTCCTTTCCTCAATATAGTTTCATTTTGAGGGACTTCACAGACCTTCCCTATCCCTGGCTCTGGTTATGGCTAATTGGTCCACCTCTGGTAGATCACTATAACTTTGATCCTTGGGACACAGGGTTGAGATCTCAGGCCTTGTTTTCTCAGAAGGCCCCTGAGATCCTTTTGCAAATAATTCTAGACCCTTGCCAGAGTTTCCATTTCCAAGGAGATAGGCAGTTTTATGAAGGCTCAAAAGAGGTCCAATTATATCCTCTCAGAAAATGATAACCTGATCAGCCATCTGTTATGTAACTAACAGAGACATTCCTCAGGATCTGCCTGTACAGAGCCCTGGAAGCTTCTCTGGCTGGAAAAAAAGTCTCTTATTATATAAACATAAGCCTTGGAGTGGCATCCAATTACACATATAATTATGAGGTCATGATTTTATGAGCTGGTTTCACATTCAATAAGACTGAAGCATTGTAAGGTTATAGATCTGCCCAATTTCAAACATGTAAGGAAAGACAGAGCCAGGATCAGAACTAAATGTTCAAGTTCTCATTCATGTTTCTGGACATTTAAGCCATGCTGGGGTATCTGAGGGAGCCCAATATAGAGCACCCTCTTTTCTGTCCATGCTCTGTACAGATTAACTGGCAAATGGAGATAAAAATACCCTTTGTTTCTAATAGGGTCCAGGTCTGCAGGATGTGGCAGATCAAATGGATCTGCCAACACCGGACCCAGTGAGGAAATTAATCCCTCCCCTAGAAGAGCAGAATAAAATGCTTCCTCTGTGTGAACAACTCAGTCCAAGAGGAACATGGGTGGCACTGAGCTGAGCCTGCCCAGATATATCAGGCAGTTAAGAGACTCCATCCCCCCTGGGGGAAGTATGAGTAATGAACTGAAAGAACCCAGGAGTTACACTAAATGATCTCCCTTTAACAAACGGAAACACCATGAGCTGAGCAAAAATGTTCCTCTACATCAGATTTATCTGATATCAGTCTAAGTTAGGTTTCATTAGCAGGGCCCATATCTTACCCCACATCCATAAAGCCAGAATGATATGCCCTCTGTCTCTATGTTAACAAAGACAGTAGTAATATTTCAAACCTAGAACAAACCCTGAGGTATGGTAGAGTGGGGTAAGATGGAGTATCTACTGAACCATCCTGAAATCCCACCACTATATTCAACCATCAGTTCTGCTTCCGTGTAAAGTAGACCTGGCTAACTCTGTCTGACACAGGAAAACCTTCTGTGTTTCATCAATTTGTTAGCTAACAAGACACTATTTTAACTCTAGTAAAGTTGTCACTTTCCGTCCCAACCCCACCTTCAAATGTAGTAATGTTTTGTTTTTAGTTAGCCAACATAGAGTTGGCAATATTGGTTTCAGGAGTAGAAGATGGGTGATGAGTAGTAGCGTTCTTTTAGGCCCAAACTGGTTCATCTTCTTCTAGAAAAACCATCCGTGAGAAGAATCTGGATCTTAAATAACTTGCCATCTCTGCATATTCACAGTACATTACCTATTCTGGCTGCTTATTAGCTCCTTGCATCCAATTCATAATGCACAATGAATGTTGAAAGAATAAGAATTGAGAGATGGATTCCCCAAACCATGGCAGCAAAGATTACCAATTGCCAAAGGCTTTTATAAAGTAGGTGAAGAGCAGGGATGGTTCTCATCATATCCTGTCTCCACCATCTTGATTCATCTGCAGTGAAAAAGGAGGAGGGTATGGTGTGGAAATGTGTGTGTGTGTGTGTGTGTGTGTGTGTGTGTGTGTGAGGGGGGGGAGAGAGAGAGAGGGAAAGAGAGAGAGAGAGAGAAAGAAAGGGATTCAAATTGCATTTTTTGGCTACATCTTGAATAAGATGATTAAAGAACTTTAGCTCTTTGCAACCATCCCAGCCAAAAGTTTGACTATGCTTTGCTTTACAAATATGGTTCTCATTTGCTTTCAACCTCACTCATTTCTTATTTGTCTTTTAGAGAAAAAGCCAGCAAGAAAAATTAACCTTGAGCTTCGTTAATTAAGGCTTGCATTCTTGCTAGTGTATTTCAGAAAAACAATCGGTTCCTTTTGTCCCCACTCTCTGGAGAACCTTATAATGTGGTTCTATTCATTTATCAGGGCTCCGTACAGCTCTGGGGCCTGTCCAGGTTTGGTGGTCCCTAAATTCATTTTCATGTGGAGTTGTAGGCATTGTATCAGTTTGTAAAATTAGTATTTCTCTCTGCAGCACTCCAGCAAACAAACCCTAGGATAACCTCATAAATCTTCATTGGGAAGAAGCAGAAACAAGGATTTTTATCTGACTGTGTGATTTCCATAATTAAGAAAAAGAAGAACGGTATTAGCGCTTTCACTCCCTACCCCTAGCTGGTCCAAATACCAAGCATTCTAGTTCTGATTCCCTGTTTACTTGTTATATGAGGTCCTGGTTCATTGCAAGCTCGGTCTCATTTAAAAAAAATTTTTTTAATGTTTATTTTTGAGAGAGAGAGTGTGAGTGGAATTGGGGCAGAGAGAGAAGGAGACACAGAATCTGAAGCAGGCTCCAGCCTCTGAGCTGTCAGCACAGAGCCTGATGTGGGGCTTGAACTCACGAACCATGAGATCATGACCTGACCTGAAGTTGGACGCTTAACCGACTGAGCCACCCAGGTGCCCCACTCAGTCTCATTTTACATGATAAACAAACCCCCAAAAAGGCAGGGAACTTTGGGGGTATCTTCCAGAATGTGGAACCAGACAGAGTCAGGGAGAGAAGCCATATGTCTACATTCTCAAATCTCTTTTCTCTTCACATTAATGCTTTCTGGAAAGAAGGCTGATGTGGTTCAGTCATTTTACCCAAGCCCCTTTGTCATTTACACCAGAATAAAACTTTCAGCCTGGATTCAGACTAAAGATAAAAATGGGTCCTTAAAGAAAGTTCTGTCTGTTTAATCAACAGACACTATTCTGCTCAAGACAGTGGTATGAGTATTACGGGGAATCAGAGATGAACTCACTGTGCATACTAAGGGGTCCATAAAAAGGACAGATATGGAACAGAGAAAGGAGAAGTCAAAGGGATGAGGGGGAGGGCAGGTGAAACACGCCCCCTTGTGAACTTGAATCTCACTGTCCTTGGTTTAGTTGACTCTGCACACATCATCATAATTCTAAACTGCTTCTCCTCTAGTTCAGAATTCTTCTACACTGCCTCATTGCTTCCTAGGAACAGGGAAGCAAAATCAGCAAGAAAAAAAAAATCACAAACCCAACTGGCTGAAAACAAATGAGCCAAGAAAATCAGTTTTGTAAAATCATTAATTTGTTAAAAGATCAATTTACCAAACTAGTAATTACCAAAAGATGTTTTTATTTTCCATTAGCTTCTCAGAGAGTTTATTGCAATTCACATTGCTTCAACAGGCTTCGTGGACTTTTCCTAAATTTGCTTTCTCAGAGACTTTTCCACAGCCAAGGCCACTAGGTATCATAGAAGATTTCTACATATATGAGAGCTTTGTACATGTGTACCCTTGATGAAGGAGTGGTCCCCCACTTTCTGGGGTGTTTGAGTGCACAGCTGCAAGAAGGATGCCTAGGAAGCAATGAGGGGTGGCCATGTAGCCAAGTAGCAAAGCCAAACCAGCCAGGATCATGCTTCTAGGGACAGATGTGGTGGCCCTCACCGGCAAGTCTGGGCTGGACATGAAGAATCCTAAATGTCAAGTGAGTAAGTGTGAAATTCCCAGGAGGCTCTGATGGATGTCTGAGTACTAGAATGACAAGAATGTAGATGACACCTACAAAACTACAGGCCACACAAAGGCACTCAGGATGCACCTGTTGAATGAACAGCTCACCTTAAGATACTCCATTTTCCTTTGCTTCAGCTTGAGCAACGAGGCTATAAGCAACCCCCTCTTTAAAACAAAAGCCAATGGTACTGGGGCGCCTGGGTGGCTAAGTCAGTTAAGCCTCTGACTTTGTCTCAGGTCATGATCTCACAGCCCGTGAATTCAAGCCCCACATGGGGCTCTGTGCTGACAGCTCAGAGCCCAGAACCTACTTCAAATTCTGTGTCTCCCTCTCTCTCAGCCCCTCCCCTGCTTTCAGTCTGTCTCTGTCTCTCTCTCTCTCAAAAATAAACAAACATTTAAAAAAAAAGCCAGTTGCACTGATAATAGTTCTGCTTTGGTTAGGTAGGGGCATAGCTGTATCTTTCTCATTGGAATATGGGACTGTCAATGGTTGTGATATTGTAATTTAATTAACATCATCATTATCATTTGATAAATAGCCACGCTGTAGAATGGAGCATGGAAGGTGCTGGGCCCATGACTCAGAGGATGACTGCTCAAACTATTCCCTACTACTACTATTTAAAACCTAGGGGGAGGGGAGGGTTCAAGATGGCAATGTAGAAGGATCCTGAACTTACCTCATCCCAAGAACACAACAAATCTAGAGGTACATATGCGACAGTTCCCTCAGAAAAGGACCTGAAATAAAGCTGAACAGTGTCTCCACAACAAAGGATAAAAGGGCTACAATGAGACAGGTAGAAGAGGTGGAGACACGGTTTTGCAAGAAACTCCACCCCAGGAATGGCCACCCTCAGTTGGGAGGGATCTCATAACAAAGAGTTCATCTCTGAGGAGTGAGTGTTTTGTGTCCCACGTGAGGCACCCCAACCCTTGGGAGCCACACGGGAGAGATAAGCCCCCAAAGTGTCTGGCCTTGAAAGCCAGTGGAGCTTACTTTCAGGAGTATAGGAAACAGGAAATCTGCTCTTAAAGGGCTCATGAACAGACTCATTCACCCCAGAAGCTCAGTGCAAAAGAAAGAGTTTGAAAGGCAACTACACCATATGCAAAGGACACTCATTTGCTCATCTGAAAGCATCTGCAAGACAGACAGTAACCTACTGGGACTTTCTCCAAGGACTTAGGCACTGATGGGTGCCAATTTTGCATTCACCTCTGCCTTTTTGATGCTGGCGCTGGTAGGTACCATTTTCATACTCCTCACATGGACCCAGCCTGCCAGCTCCAGTGGTAGTGCCTAGCCCCCCATGCATCACAGCCACTGCTGGTCCCACCGCAGGGACCAGCTGAGATCCCCTCCCCCATGCTGCCACAGCCAGCAAGCACACACAGCCCACCATAAGTCTGGTGGCCAGGGGGATTGCATTTCTGGGCCCCAGGGGTCTGAAACAATCAGAGAGACAATTTTTGGCAGGCTACCGTGCCCTAAGCACTGCACAAACAGCAGACTGAAATACACCCTCATTCTTCATGTGAAAAAGGCCTATTCCTTGTCTTAGTGCTCAGCCTGAGGGGCAGTTTCAGGTTTGCCTTCAGACTACAGAGGTGCTCCCAGGGAATGTAACTAGAAAGACACCATATTAGCACCCTCCCCTGGCCTCACAACAGCTCGCCGATACTTCCCAAAAGGAGCTTAGACATATGTGTAAAGCCATGATTTTTGCAACTGTCACCCAGGGGACACCTTCAGTTATCCTGGTCTGGAGGTCAGCACAGTGTTTAATTGCCAGCCCACAGGGCATACATACTTTAAAAGCTTCTGCCTGAGGATCTGGTTTATGATTAACCTGAAACTAGGCACTGTCTGTGATCCTTCCCTTTGGAACACTGACAGATCTTGGCACATTTTCAACAACTGCAACCTCTCAAGGACAAATAAGGTGACTTAGATAATCACAAAAGTTCAAGAAACAAACAAAAGCTAGGAAATGGTTGAATGGTAAGTTTCATCTCCGACACAAGGCCACTCCTTCAAGACTAGAAGAGACAATTGTTTTGCCTGATATGTGGAAACATAGAGTCAAGCAAAATGAGTAAACAGAAAAATATGTTCCAAATTAAAACAAGACAAAATCTCAGAAAAAAGACAGAAAATAAGAAACAGAAATAAGTAATCTACCTGATAGAGATCAAAGTAATGGTCATAACAATGCTCACTGAACTCAGGGAAAGAAAGAATGAACATAGAACATCAACAAAGAAATAGAAAACATTAAACAAGTACCAAACAGAAATCACAGAACTGAAAACTGTTCTACAGCAGATTGTTGTTGGATGAAGTAGAAGAATGGATAAGTGACCTGGAAAACAGGGCAGTGGAAATCAGCCAAAACAGGACAGCAAAAATAAAAAAGAATTTTAAAAAGTGAAGACACTTAAGGGACCTGTGGGACAATGTCAAGCAGTGTAACATCTGCATTATAAGGGTCCCAAAGGAGAAGAAAGAAAAGGGGTAAGAAACTTATTTGAAGAAATAATGGCTAAGAACTTCCCTAACTTGGGCAAGAAAACAGACATTTTACTCTAGGAAGCACAGAAAGTTCCAAATAAGATGAACCCAAAAGATCTACACCAAGACACATTATAATTAAAATGTCAAAAGTTAAAGAGAGGATACTAAAAGCCCCCCCCCCCCCCCACACACACACAAGACTACCAGTTCATTTTTCAGCAGAAACGTTGCAGGCCAGAAGGTATTGGCCTGACATATTCAAAGGACTGAAAGGAAAAAACTTCCAACTAAGAATATTCTACCTGGTAAGGTCATTCAGAATGATCTCACAGTTTGTGGGATCGAGCCCCATGTTGGGCTCTGGGCTGACAGAGCCTGCTTAGGATTCTTTCCTTCTCTCTCTGCCCCTCCCCCCAAAATAAATAAATAAGCTTTAAAAAAAAACTATTGTATAAGAGTTTTCCAAACAAGAAAAACTAAAGTTATTCATCACTACACCAAACCAGCTTTAGAAATGTTAAAAGGACTTGTTTAAGCTTAAAATACAAGGTACTAACTAATAACAAGAAAACATATGAAAGTAAAAATCTCACTGGTAAAGGTGAATATATAATAAAGGTAGTGGATTAACCACTACAAAGTGACTAAGAAGATTAAAAACAAAAGTGATAAAATTAACTATATTTAAAAGATAAACAAAATAAAACAATGTAAAATATGACATCAAAAATAAAACAAGGGGTGAGGAGAGTAAAAAAAATTTGGAATGCATTCAAACTTAAGGTGCTATCAACTTAAAATGGATACATATATAATATTATATAATGTTATATGTGAACCTCATGGTAACCACAAAACAAAAACCCATAGTAGATACACAAAAGACAATGAGAATGAAATATAAACATAACACTAAAGGAAATCACCAAACCACAAGGGAAGAGAACAAAAGAAGGGAACAGAGAGGAACTACAATAACAACCAGAAAACAAACAAATGACCATAAGTATATATCTATCAAAAATTACTTTAAAATGTAAATGAACTAAATTCTCCAACCAAAAGACATAAAAGTGGCTAAATGGATAAAAACAAACAAACAGGGGCGCCTGCGTGGCTTGGTTGGTCGGTTGGGCATCCAACTTCAGCTCAGGTCATGATCTTGCTCGTGTGTTCGAGCCCTGTGTCAGGTTCTATGCTGATGGTTCAGAGGCTGGAGCCTGCTTCAGATTCTATGTCTCCCTCTCTCTCTGCCCCTCCCCTCCTCACACTCTGTCTCTCTCTGTCTCAAAATACATAAACATTAAAAAAACTTTTTAAAAAACAAACAAACAAAACAAAAAAACAAGACTGATCTATATGTTGCCTGCAAGAGACTCACTTCAGACCCAAGGACACACACAGACTGAAAGAAAAGGGATGAAAAAAGATACTCCATGCAAATGGAAGTGAAAAGAAAGCTACAATTATATCAAACAAAATAAACTTCAAAATAAAGACTGTAAGAATAAATTAAGGACATTATATAATGATAAAACTGTCAATCCAAAAAGTGTATATAACACTTGTAAATATTTATGTACCCAACGTAAAAGCACCTAAATATATAAAGTGAATATTAACAGACCTAAAGGAAGAAACTGAGAGCAATACAGTAATAGTAGGGGACCTTAATACCCTCCTTTCATCAATAGATGGATCATACAGAGAGAAAATCAATAATTAAACATCAGCCATCTGACACATTATACCAGATGGACCTGATAGATATATACAGAAAATCTAATCCCAAAGCAGCAGACTACACATTCTTTTCAAGCTCACATAGAACATTCTCCAGGATAGATCACGTTAGGTCATAAAACACAACTCAATAAATTCAAGAAGATTAAAATCATATCAAGCATCAATTACAGAAAGAAAAACTGGAAAAAATGACAAATATGTGAAGATTAAAGACTATGCTATTGAACAACCATTAGGTCAACAAAAAAAATCAAAGGAGAATTTTTTAAAATATTTATTTTATTTTTGAGTGAGAGACAGAGACAGAGTGCGAGCAGGGAGGGGCAGAGAGAGGGAGACACAGAATCTGAAGCAGGCTCCAAGCTTTGAGCTATTAGCACAGAGACTCATGTGGGGCTCAAACCCATGAACCACAAGATCATGATCTGATCATGATCATGATCATCTAATCATGCTCAACTGACTAAGCCACCCAGGCACCCCTCAAAGGAGATATTTTTAAAACACTCAGAGACAAATGAAAATGGAAATTTAGCAGTACAAAGTTTATCAGATACAGCAAAAGCAGTTTTAAGAGGGAAGTTTATAGCAATATGAGTCTACCTCAAGAAACAGGAAAAATCTCAAATAAACAATCTAACTCTATGCCTAAAGGAACTAAAAAGAGAAGAAAAAACGAAGTCCAAAATTAATAGGAGAAAGAAAATAATAAAGATCAGAGTAGAGATAAATGAAATAGAGACTAAAAGAAAGCGAAACTAAGAGCTGGTTCTCTGAAAAGATAAAGCTTTTCTCTGGAAAGCAAAATTGACCAACTTTTAGCTACACTCACTAAGCAAAAAAGAGAGAGGATTCAAATAAAGAAAATCAGAAATGAAAGAGGAGAAGTTACAATACCAAAGAAATACAAAGGCTACTACAAACAATTATATACCAACAAATTGGACAACTAGAAGAAATGGATACATTCCTAAAAACATACAATCGCCAAGACCGAATCAGAAAGAAATAGAAAATCTGAATAGACTGATTACTAGTAAGGAGATTGAATCAGTAATCAAAAACATCCCAAAAAACCAAAGTCAAGGACCAGATGGCTTCACCGGTGAATTCTAACAAACATTCAAAGAAGATTTAATATCTATCTTTCTCAAGCTCTTCCAAAAATTTAAAGAGGAGGGAATGCTTCCAAAACTCAGTTTACAAGGCCAGCATTACCCTGATATCAAAACCGGACAAGGAGAGCAAAAAAAAAAAAAAATTACAGGCCAATATCCCTGATGAATATAGACTGAAAAATCCTCAACAACAACAAAATACCCCCCACAACATTAAAAAGATATGCCATTATCAAGTGACATTTATTCCAGAAAGGTAAGGATGGTTCAACGCCCACAAACTGATCAACATGATACACCACATTAACAAAATGAAGGATAAAAATCAAATGGTCATCTCAATAGATGCAGAAAATGCATTTGACAAAACTCAACATCCATTCATGATAAAAACTCTCAACAAAGTGCGTATAAAGGGAAATGTTCCTTAATATAATAAAGGCCATATATGACAAACCCACAACTAACATCGTACTCAATGGTGAAAAGCTGAAAGCTTTTCCTCTAAGATCAGGAACAGGACAAGAATGCCCACTCTCACCATTTTTTATTTAACATTTATATTTAAACATATTTAAATATTTAAACATAAATATTTATTTAGTATTGAAGTCCTATCCATAGCAATTAGGCAAGAAAAATAATAAAAGTCATCTAAATCAGAAAAGAAGAAGTAGGGGCGCCTGGGTGGCGCAGTCGGTTAAGCGTCGGACTTCAGCCAGGTCGCGATCTCGCGGTCCGTGAGTTCGAGCCCCGCGTCGGGCTCTGGGCTGATGGCTCAGAGCCTGGAGCCTGTTTCCGATTCTGTGTCTCCCTCTCTCTCTGCCCCTCGCCCGTTCATGCTCTTTCTCTCTCTGTCCCAAAAATACATAAAAAAACGTTGAAAAAAAAATTAAAAAAAAAAAAAGAAAAGAAGTAAAATTGTCACTATTTGCAGATGACATGATACTATACATAGAAAATCTTAAAGACTCCACCAAAAAATGATTAGAACTAGTCAATGAATTCAGTAAAGTTGCAGGATACAAAATCAATATACAGAAATTTGTTGCATTTCTATACACTAATAATGAACTATCAGAAAGAGAAATTAAGAAAATAATCCCATTTACAATTCCATCAAAAAGAATAAAATACCTTGGAACAAATTTAACCAAAGAGGTAAAAGACCTGTCCATTGAAAACTATAAAGCATTGATGAAATTGAAGAAGACATAAATAAGTGGAAAGAGCTCCCATGTTCATGGATTAAAAGAATTAACATTGTTAAAATGTCTGTCCTACCCAAAGCAATCTACATATTCAATGCAACTCCAATCAATATCCCAATGGCATTTTTCAAAAAATTAGAAGAAATAACTCTAAAATTTCTATGGAACAACAGAAGACCCCAAATAGCCAAATCAATCTTAAGAAAGAACAAAGCTAGAAGTATTATGCTCCCAAATTTCCAACATACTATGAAGCTATAGTAATCAAAGCACTGGCACTGGCATAGAAACAGACACATAGATCATGGGAACAGAATAGTGGTCCCAGAAACAAACTCACACAAATACTGTAAATTAATTTACCGAGCCAAGTACTTGCAATGGGGAAAGAACAATCTCTTCAGTAAATGATGTTGAGAAAACTGGACAGCTACATGCAAAAGAATTAAAACAAACCACTACCTATACACCATACATAAAAATTAACTCAAAATGGATTAAAGAGTTGAAGGTAAGACCTCAAACTATAAAAATTGTAGAAGAAAACATAAGTAGTAAGCTCCTTGTCATTGGTCTGAGCAATGTTTTTTGTTTTTTGTTTTTTGGTTTTTTTTTGGATCTGACCCCAAAGACAAAGGAAACAAAAGCAAAAAATTTTTAAATAAGACTATAAAAAAATTTAAAAGCTTCTGCACAGTGAAGGAAAATATCAACAAAACAAAAGGCAGCCTACTGAAAGAAGATATTTGCAAATTATATATCTAATTAGGGGATAGTATCCAAAATATATAAATAACTCATATAGCTCAGTAACAAAAACAAACAACCTGATCTTAAAATGGGTAGAGGATCTGAAGAGACATGTTTCCAAAGAAGACATACAGATGGCCCACAGGCACATGAAAAGATGTTCAACATCACTATCAGGGAAATGTGAATTGAAACTACAATGAGATATTGCCTCAATTTGTTAAAAGGACTATCATCAAAAAGACAAGAAATAAGTGTTGGAGGGGACGTGGACAAAAGGGAACCCTTAGATACCTTTGGTGGGAATGTAAATTGGTACAGCCACCATGGAAAACAGTACAGAGATTCCTCAAAAAATTAGGAATAGGAATACCATATGATCTAATTATCTCACCTCTGGGTATTTATCTGAAGAATATGAAAACATTAATTAAAAAAATATATGCACCCCCATATTCATTGCTGCATTATTTACAATAGCCAAGATATGGAAACAACCTAAGTGTCCCTCAATGGATGAATGGATAAAGAAGTTATGGTATATATACAATGGAATACTACTCAGCCATAAAAAAGAAAGAAATCTTGCCATTTGCAACACTATAGATGTACCTTGAGAGTTTTATGCTAAGCAAAATAAGTCAGAAAGACAAATACTGTATGATTTCACTTATATGTGGAATCTAAAAAACAAAACAAATGAACAAACAAAACAAAACAAAGATAAACTCACAGAGAATAGATTGGTGGTTAGCAGAGGGGAAGGGGATTGAGGGGGAGTGAAACTGGTGAAGGGGCTCAATTATATAGTGACGGATGGTAACTACATTTACGGTGATCACTTGGTAGTGTATACATATATCAAATCATATTTTTGAACACCTGAAACTTATGTTATATACCAACTTTATTTCAATAAAAGTAATTTAAATATAAAACAAAACCTAGGGGGAAAAACTATTTGATATCTAAAAGTTACTCAAGGGGGTTGTAAAAAACAACGTCTATAAACATTGTATGTCAATTACACCTCGATAAACAAACAAAAGAAAAAAAAACCCAATGTCTATAAGATCTTAATTTCATATTCTTCTCCAATCATGTGACTATTTGTTTATTATAAGCAAGAATGTGCAAATGTTTAGAATGTGTTTAATTCCACTGAATGTGAACACTAGACACAAAATACTAAGATCTTGGTATAAAACTGAGGTCTGCTTCTTCCTAGTTGCATGCTCTTGAGTAAGCTTATCTTTTCCGAGCTTCAGTTTCCTCAGCTGTGAAACCCATAACACCCACTACAGAATGTTGTTCTGGAGATCCAATGGCACAATCCATGTGACTTTTGAATGAGGTGCTTCTTCTCTGACCTCACCGATGGATTCCCTCCCAGAGTACCCTGTATATTACTTGGAATCGGTATGGTCCGACTGCCTTTCTTACTCTCCTAATAAGAATTATAAGGAACTTACATGGGAGATGTATTAAACCAGTAGATTTCAATGGTCTTTGAAAATTCCTCTTGCTGCCCAGTTCTGCATGCCTTGAGTCTCACTCAGGTGCTGAAGGAGTGAACACGCAAGCAGCAGCTTCCACTGATGTCTGTCCCAGCTGCCCCCACGGCACCCACCTTCCCACCAGAAGGAGGGCTTCCTTCTTTTTCCTTTCCTGGACTGCCTGCCCCAGCTCTTTTTGCTGTATTTTTGCCCCTCCACTTATCCCTGAAATCCACCATCCTTACGGAGAGGAGGGGCCTTGATAACCTCAGTTGTCTTTCTTTGGTCACCTCCTTTTGTTCCTTCTCTGGCACTTACATCCTGACTTCTCTCTTTCTGGTGGGGAGGGACTCCTTTCAATCTCTGTGTCTTAAGAAACTCCTGGCCCCAACCAGTTGGCTCATCATATTCTTTACGGCAGATTCTCCTTCCCTCGTTGTCAGCCTATCCATTCCCAATGACATTGTGACTTCTAGTTCCAGGTCCAACTTCAACCACCTCTCTGAGGGTCGGGTTCTCACTTACATATATTTAAATTACATGCAAATCACACATATGCGAGTTACGTATGTATTATATAAAATACATACACATAGGCATCTACACATCCAGTATAGCATTTGACACTGTGGAGTCCTGTGATTTTTGCCTTTATCTCATATCTACATGCTCAATACAGTAGCCACCAGTCACAGATGGCTATTTAAATTTTAATTAGTTAATATTGAGTAAAACATAAAATTCAGTTCTCAGTCACACGAGCTACCCTTCAGGTGCCCACTCACCACCTATGGCCGGTGGCTCCTATAGGAGCATCACTAAAGTTCTCTCAGACAGCACTCCTCCATATCATTTGTCCGTGTCCTTCTGGGTCTCTGGGTCATATTATCATCACATCCTTAGGAACCCAGAGGGAGGTATTCTTACTTCTAGAAAGTATTCATCCTTTTTTGATTCCATTCAGCAAAACCCAAGGCCAAGATGGGTCTCGGAACAGACAGAGAGCCTCATCCCAACTTCTGGTTGGGGTCAGGATGCAGAGGACTGCTTTCTAACCATTAGAAGGAACTGCAGGATCACCCTTTCCCCTCGCCGAGCTCCAGCCCTGGCTTGTGCGTGGCGCTCTTGATACTCTGAGTGAATGGCAGTGACGACATGTTTAATGAAAGGTAAATATTTATGGTCAGTCTCCAGCAGATGTACTCTGTGGGTGGGTGAGGGAGCAGGTGGGTCAGCAAGGCCATCGGCATAGACGCTGGGATCCCGTCGGTGGTTACCCTCTGGGTCCCACTTGATGTGTTGCTGTGTGCCTAAGCTTGACCCTGTTGTTCCGGAACCGGAGCAGGTAGGGAACTGGGCAATCGAGATGCTATGAGCAGCCAGCCAGCCAGAGCAACTTTCCTTGTGCTGTTTTGGAAACTCCCAGAGCCTTACGGCACAGCCATCCAGTCTCCTGGGGTGCTGCTGGCATCTAGTGGAAGACCAGGAAGTGGCCGGCATGCAGAAATACTTGGGGCTCACGCAGGGTCCCAACCAGACCTCACCCTGTGCTGTGGGGCTCACATCGGACACCCCTACTCTAACCAGAGCAGTTACCAGAAGCCATAGGCATGGAAAGATATTGCTCCATTTCACCCAGACAACACCCACAGCACTGGTTCTCAACACTGTCAGAACCAATGCCCCCTTTTTGTAATATAGATTTGGTTTTTGCCCCCTTTTCCCATCCCATAATTAACTCCACAGGTAATATACCTACCTGTGCACATTATTATAAAAATCAATATGATGTCCTGACTTTAACGTAACGATGAAAACATGATAGCATGTGACCTGTAAAACTGTGTTTCGATATGTGTGTATCCACAGGCAAACAAACTAGAACACATCATTGGGTCACATGCGTGCACCTACGTAAAGTGATTGTGAATTTAAGAGAAGTAAGAATATCAGAAGCCACTCTCTACAAGAAGGGCAGGAAAATACAAGAGCAAAAATACAGGTGCACGCTGGAATAAAACCTTGTATTCAGATAAATAACAGCAGACCAACCTGGTTATTTGCATGTAATAAGATAGGAGGAAATAACTTTCACGGAAGACAAAAGGAGACGGTAAAATCCCTGCTGGGATCAGTGAAGAATGAAAGTGGGACAGTGTCAGGAGGGGAGACACAAGTGAAGTCTGAGAATTCAGCAGAAGCCACCGAAGAACCTAAGAACCGAAGAACTCGGGAAGAACCAGAAGGAAACGGAAAGGTGCTGAGAACCCACGGAAGCTGAGAGGGGAGGGATGAGAACTCCCCACTCACGGAGATGGGAGCCAAGAGCAAGTTTATCTGCTATTTGAGTTGGAAAGAGGGTGGCGGCATGTGACTCGGGTTACATCACACCCCAGGCACTGTGGCTGTCACCTTGCGAGCCTTCTCAGCAGGACATCGTGCCTAGTTGGACAGTGAGTTGTTGGCTGAGTGGCTGTGCCGTTTGAGAAAGCTGCCTTTTGGTTGAGGGCGCCCGTAGGCGGCTAAATAGGTGCTTTCCATACATCACCTGATTCTTGTAACTACCTTGCCAGGTAGTCACTTGTTATCTTCACTTTACAGAGATTAAAACCCAAATTTGGGAAGTTAAATAAGGAACACAGTCAAGGTTTGGTAGGATGTGGCCACGTCAGGGTTTGAATGCAGCTGTATCTTATTTGAACCTCACACCTGTCCTAGCAGGAAGGTGGGTAGAAATAGGAATCACCGTTCCCACTTTGGTTTTGGGGGACCTGACGCCAGAAGAGACATGACGTGCTAAATGCCATGCAGCTGGCATGCGATGCGTCTCTATCCTGACTGCAAAGTCTGTACCTTCCATTTACCTATCACCTTGTGATCTTTACCCAACATCTTGTTTTAGGCATGTCAGAAATCAGCCGCAAATTAAAGCGACCCTCCAGGCAGGATATGAGCACGGTAAATTATCCACTGTTTCATAACAGACTAGAAATGTAAATGTCATTTAGGGCATTTCGTTAAGATCCGTGCTCAGTATGGGAACAATTAGCTAACGAACTGCAAATAAATTTCTCTGATTACCCAGGAATGGGATAGTGACTTGTTGCAAAGCCACTCTTGAATCTGAGGGTGATCTGGCTTGAACACCTGTCATCAAATTGCTTGTTGGGTTTGATCCTGCATGGTGGGCTAAGCTGTATTGCCTTCCTCCTTTATTGCCCCTTGGATACCCTTCCTAATTTTGCATGCTGCTTCTAAGGTCCAAGAGAGTGGCAAATCCTTTTCCTAACAAGTATGAAGCATCTCTTGGGGACAGAACACTCTGAAATCTGTTTATAAGAACCAATGTTACGGTTCTTTGAACAGTTCCAAGTGGTAACTGTGCACTAGCAGAACAAAGCCTATATGAAGCCGAAGAACTAAAAATTTCATACTGTGGGGTTGGGAATGTGAAATGGTATAACCACTTGGAAGAAGTTTCTGTAACAAAGTCAAAAATATGCCTACTCTGTGATTCAGCAACTTTACTTTTGGGCATCTATGTAAGAGAAGTAAAAACATGTTCACAAAAAGAATTGTATGGGGGGGTGAGGGGGCGCCTGGGTGGCTCAGTCGGTTGAGCATCTGACTTTGGCTCAGGTCATGATCTCACAGCTCTTGAGTTCGAGCCCCGTGTCGGGCTGTGTGCTGACAGCTCAGAGCCTGGAGCCTGCTTTGGATTCTTGTCTCCCTCTCTCTCTGCCCCTCCCTCCCTCCCTCTCTCTCTCTCTGTCTCAAAAATAAACATTAAAAAAACTAAAAAAGAATTGTATAGGTATGTTCATAGCACTTCCATTCATAATAAACCCCCAAACTGGTCACAAACCAAATGCCCACCTACAGGGTCATGGACAGCATATGTGCGGTATGCTAATACAACAGAACAACACTAAGCAACAACACAAAAATAAACTACTCATACAAGCAACAACAGAGGCGAATCTCCAAAGCATTTTGTTGAGTGAAAGAAGCTAAACATACATAAATACTCGTTTCAGGGATTCCAAAAGATTAAAGTTCTAGAACAGGCAAAACTCTCAACCAAAGTGATAGAAATCAGAGCACAGCTCACTGCTGTGGCTGGGAGGGCACTGACTGGGAAGAAATAGGACATCTTCTGTGGTGACAAAAATATCCAACATCTTGAGTGTGTCAGTGGTTACACCAGTTTTGTCGAAACGCACCCAACTGCATGCTTCAAATGAGTTTGTCTTATTATGTGCAAATTATATTAGAGTGTTTAAAAATGAAACCTAAGACTGTTTCAGCAACTGGGAGACCATAGCTGCGTCTACCTCTGCTCCTGCTTCCTCTGGCACTTTTCTCATGCCTCAGGCTTTAAGGGACCAAGAATCACAGTCAATCCTTAGTGGAAATCGTTGGGGTGGGGGCCTGGGGCATTGGGGTACAACTGCAGCTTAATGTTTAAAACGATAACCAACCCATGATTCTACGAAGCAGATCCAGCTTGTGGACCAAAGAGGTTCAAAGCCCAACAAACGTTTGCTGTCACCCCCCCAGCAGAACAGCCAGGTGGCACATTCATGGAGCCTGAATTCCCCTACTTCACAGAGGGAGCCGCGAGCAGGCACAGAACACTTTCAGGGAAAGAGCACTTGCAAATTCAGTGTCGCAGGGTGGAAGCCGAAGGGCAGTCTCAGGCAGCCGCTTTCCAGAGGCACCAAAGACTCCTCTTACCCATAGTGGCGTGGCAGGCCTAATGCGGCTCATTCAGCGTCACCGTGGTGGGCTCCAGTGGGAGTCAGTGGTGCGGTGGTATGTGAGCGAGGGGCCAGGGGGCCGATCAGAACCTTAGGACTTAATAAAGCGACCTCCCAGGAAACTGATTGCATCAACAAAACCTGGTGCGCTCACTTGGAATTTGGCCCCTGGATCTGCCGAGGTTATTGCAAGTTCAGGAATGTGAACATCAGTCAGCAGTCCAGGAGCCAAAGATATCCTGACCTTTGCATTAAACTGGCCACACTCCTCCAGTGGGACCCGTGGTAGAAAGGAGGAAGAGGAGGGCGAAGCGGGTAGGAATGGGCACGAATGATGCTGACTGACTGCATTCTTTGCCTGCGTCTTTGAGAATTCAGGTTGTAATATCTGTTCCCCAATCCTACAACACATAATCGTCATGTGCCTACCGTGTGCCAGGCTCTGTGCTGGGCATTGGGATCCAAGAATGAATACAACATGGTTTCTGGCCTCAAGGGACTCAAAATCTTGCAAATGCCACCACTATAGTGGGCCAACTGGAGTGCAGTGTGATGAGTTGCTCACACACACACACACACACACACACACGCGCGCGCGCGCGCGCACATGCACGCAGCCAGCTCTGCCTGGAAGCACTGGGGAAGGCTTCATGGATAGGTAGGCACATCAATTCAGTCTTTGTTTTTTAATGTTCATTTACTTTTGAGAGAGAGAATGAGAGCGGGAGAGGGGCAGGGAGAGAGAGAGAGACAGGGGATCCAAAGCAGGCTCCAGGCTCTGCGCTGACAGCAGCGAGCCCGATGCAGGGCTGGAACTCACGAACCATGAGATCATGACCTGAGCTGAAGTCGGAGGCTTAACTGACTGAGCCACCCAGGCGCCCCCACCGATTCAGTCTTAAGGACAAATGGGAGTAATGGGAATATTCCAGGAAGAAGGAATAGCAGAGGCGTGTAAACAATGTGTTTTCGTGCAAGTAGAGGCAAACGTTAGCCAGTGAGGCATGACCGTTTTCCTGGTACCGCGGCCAGTCTCTAAGAGGCCCTCACTAGTGGGGACAGCATGAAGCCTGCTTGGGATTCTCTCTCTCTCTGCTCCCCTCCCCCCACTCTCTTTCTCTCTCTCAAAATAAGTAAAAAATGTAAAAAATAAAATAAAATTAAAAATAAAGGGCCAGCTGAAACTCCTGTTTATTCAGATCACTCACTTCCTTGGTCACCCCAGCCAGAACCTCTCTCTTTCTCTTCCGGTCTCTTCTCAGCTACTGTCTTTGGATTAATTAATAGCCAAATAGTTACCAGCGTGAACTCTGAGCCCAGATTGCCTAGCTTTGGATCCTGGTGCTGCTGCTTGTTAGCTATGTGATCTTGGACAACTTATTTTACCTCTATGTGCCTCAGTTTTCTCATCCGTAAAATGGGGATAAAGATGATCCCTACCTCGTGAGTTAATACCTTAGAACACTGTCAGACATATAGCCAATACTCTGTAAATGTTTTATTACTATTATTGGCAATAATACCAACTACCATTTATTGGGCACTTACTAGTACTAAGCACAGTGCCAGGCCCTTTGCACACTGTATCACAGGTCAGCTATGAGGCCCTCTGGTGGTCTCAGCAGGAGGATGTCACAGTACGAGGTGACCGTAGGGAGGATATTGTTGCTTTCTCAATAGAAGAAACTTCCCAGCTCCAACCATCCCTCCCCTGCCACCTAACTCATATGTAAGTTATGGTTGGTCCTTGATCAACATAAACCTTCCCAAGGATGCAAACCCTCTTCAAGATGCCAATGGCTCTCCCCTCAGTGCTCTGCTGGTAGAATCCTGCATCATCTCACATGTGGCCCTCGAGCCCTCCACTGAGATTGATGCTCTTAGGCTAAAGCAGTGAAAGCTGACATGACCATGTGTCACTTTGGAAAAGAGGAGGCTCCTTAGCTCAGTGATCAAATTCAAAATGTCCCCCAAACCCTGTTTTAGGTTCAAACTTGAAAAATCCACTTTCAACTAGACTCAAACTACAAATCTAGTTATGAGACCTATATGTTGTATCTATTAACAGACCCTGAAAAGCAGTAACCCACTTACTTCTTAGTAAAGTGTGGGAGATGTTACGAGGAAACTGAAACACAGAGAAATGAAGGAAGGGATCACCGATTTGAGCTTGGGTATTATTCTCCGGTGTCTGTGTTCTGACCACTACGCTAGTGTCTCCTGGAAGTTAAGGACGTGATTCAAGATTGGAAAACCGCAATGGAAAGTCCGGCTCAGGGGACAATGAGCAGGCCAGGTGTTGGAAGAGCTGACTGTGGGCATGGCCTAGAGGCTGACTGTGGGGGAGTAAAAATTGCTATGGAATTTCCAGATCCCAGGGTATGGGCTCTTTGAAAAGCATTTCTGAGGTAACACTGCCATCTGGTGGTAAGACAACTGATAGCAATTCCTCTCCAAGCAAATCTAGTGTGGAAGAGCCGGTGGGCAAGGTATAGCAAATCAGCAGGGAAGTTATTTTTTTTGCTCTAAAAGAGGTCTAAAAGAGGTCTAAAAGACACTAGAAGACAGACAAATCCCACTGCCCTGGTCCACAGAATTGCCTGCAATTTCCACGTGTCACTGAACAGTGGCTGCAGGCTAGAGTCAAATCCCAACTCTGCTCACTATGGATAACAGGGCAAGTTAAATAGCCTCATTTTCTCTTCTGAAAAAATGGGGAAAAAAACATCTGCCCGTATGACTGTGGTGAGGATCAAGTGAAATAATGCAGGCAACACGTCAAGCAACATTGTAAGCACTTAAATGTTCATTGTTGTTACGGTACTAAGGAGATGGGGACTGGCCCAAAGGGAAGGACCTGGACAATTATTAATTGGACTTAATTACTGACCTTCAGTAAACTTCCCCAACCAGGCCTTTCCTTTACAACACAGAGGCTTTTGTAATTCTCTACCTGAAATCACCTGCTCCCTTTTCTGAACCATCTTTGATGAATTGGGAACATACATGGCTTGGGAGCAAATAGGCAACTATTTTATTTTGCAGTCTAATTTTGTAATGAACTCACTTAAATTGGAAGTGACCTTGCAACGCCCCCAGAGTTCATTTCAAAATTAACCTTGGTCTGGCCTAGTTGCTCATTTACTTCCAAGCTGGAAGATTAACTTGTAGCCTTGAACTCTTAGAGTTATAGGTAGTGACCTACTGCTCCCTACCACATCCAGCAGCAAGCCAGGCTCCCACCAGCTTCCTCTGGACACCACTCTTCCCAAGGACTGGAAGACGCTAATCTCAGGTTTGTTACTGGGTGTCTTCTGTGTGCTTGCAACAGGAGAAGGAGACGAAGTCGCAGGAGATCTAGGAGAGAGGTCAGAGACTATGTGAGCATCATAGGTGCTGACTGTGAGTTTCCAAGGTGAATGATCCAGCAAAAAGGGGCTGTGTAGAGACAGGTAGGTAGAGGGACTCCAGGGAACTATCAAAGGAAGGCTTTGCTTCAAAGACACTACAGAGAAGGATATGTTTAGCAAAGTTAAGTCTTAACTCAATGGAATATTTATGGGTGTCCTTAAGAGGGAAAAGTCTCAGCCCTTGGGCATGTACTTTGTAACTTGACCATTGCTTCCTGACCACCAGCAGAGGAAACCAGTGACATGGCTATCACTTCTAAAAGGCAAAGAAGTTACCTTCTCAAACAACTGGACCAGGGTAGTTTCTTTGAAAAATAAGCTTGCATGGAACTAGATACCAATTCCCTCCAATGCAGAGCCTTCTGGGAGTGTGATTGGGTCAGACGGAATCTATAGATCAATCTGGAGGGAACTGCCCAAGAACAGTGATTAAATCAGCATGGTATTGGTAGAAAGATGGACCAATGGATCAGTGGAACAAATTAGAGAGTCTAGAAATAGCATCAGAGGAGAAATAGCTTTTTGTGATCTTCTACATCCAAACAGGAAGCAAAACTCCCAAAACTTGACTCTTAATCACTAGGCTATTCTGCATTTTATAAGATCCTTTTAGTCATACAAGATCTCTATTACGATAGTCATATCCTCATTTTATGGATAGCCAAGAATTGGAGCTTGTCTAAACTAAATGGTAGTAGAACATCAGCTGTGAGACATTGAGAAATATTATTGAGAAAAAAATGGGAATATTCCTAAATCCCCGGATAGTTACCCTTCCCCCAGAAAAGGACTCCTGTTACCCTCTATGCCATAGCAACTAACTGAGAATGAGCTACTGAAATCTGTCTCCTTCAACTGTAAGCTTCTTGAGAGCAGAGATTGACATCATGTAAGTTTTTCAATCTCTATTGTTCAGCACAACACCTGGATATATTAGGTAGGTTTGTTGTGCTGTCATAGAGAATAAACCCTGAAATCTTAGTGGGTTAGCACATAAATATTTATGTCTTGCTCATATAAAATCAACTGATCTACAGGGATACTCCTGTCCAAATGGTGCTTCAGAGACCCAAGCTGCCTTTATTTTATAGCTATGTCTTCTGGGGAACAGGGCCTCCACATTGTTGTAGCAGAAGAAGAGAAAGATGAAGGGGCACACATCGGTTCTTAAATTCCTGGCCCAAGATTTGACACATGTCACTTCCACCCCAACCCACTGGCCAGAATTAGTCATATAGCCCTGTCTCTCTTTTAGCAACTGGGAAGGAAATGTCAGAGAACATATGATGAGTAGTAAACATCCCTGCCTTCCTGGCTGACAGTGTGTACTCAGTGAATCTTGTTGGATAAACTGATAAGTAAACATGACACAGGGTTTAAATGATGCTGTCACAGAACTGAAGCAACTTTCACCTCCAGAGCCTCAGATGAGAATGCACATGCCGTCAACATGAAGAGTAATGCACTTGGATCTACCATTTATTAATGACTACTCTACGCAAGGCACTTGTGACGGCACAAGAACTTGACACGGACTGTGGTGTTTAGTCCTCATATGGGCCCTATGGGATAGGCCTTAATATTCTTCTTTCACAAATAACTTTGTCATGGAACCACGGTGAGCAAGTAGCAGAGCTGAGGCTTGAGCCCCCGTGGGCCAAGTTTCAAAGCTTATGAGAGTCTATCTTCTCGACTCCATGGACTCCTTCCACTATGAATGCCTTTCGGAACATCATGAGCAACTGAAAGCAATGGCCTTCAGAATTCCAGTCCAGAGTCATTGCCCCAGTGAGAGTGCTAGGAGGAAGGCAAAGAGAGACAGGGCCATTCCATAGCTGGTTTTCCCCATTTCCAATGGCCTTGTCCTTTCTCATCTCTCTCCTGCTGCCTCCTCCCAGGGACTACCACCATCAGACAGAAATGTGCCTCTGACACTTCAAGTCCATGGTGAAAAGAGTAGAGGTCAGAGCTCATTGTAATCATTTGTGTAGTTTCTGAGATCTGTCTGTTTTGCACCCTCCATCCTGTTTGAACAAATGAAAAGGTGAGAGCAGTGATCTCCATCCGGGACACGTTTCCCGATAGCCTAGATTGTGTGGGAACTGTGGCCAAGCCCACTTTATGCACCTCTCCCAACCCTGCAAGACAGAGACCTGAATGTCTCCTAAGGCACCACTAACACTCCACAGCAGCACCACTATAGCCACGGCAAGTCAAAAGGATTCCTGGTCAGACTTTGTTCTTCTCATTGTGTGAGCATAGGTAATTCACCTGGATCCTCTGGGTTTTAACTTTTTCATCTATAAAATGGGATTGTTGTACATCTACTCTCTGATCATGATCTCACTGGGTTATGGTGAGCATCCAATGGAATAGTATATGTAAGAGTGCATTTAGATTGGTAAGACTGCTTAACTGCTTAACTCGTTATTGTTTATGACCAGCTAAATAATGAAATTTTCTTTTCTTTTCTTTTCTTTTTGGAATTTTCTTACTTGAATTGCATCTTGTTGAGGGAAGGGAGCAAAGCTACATATACCCATGGCATTTAAATGCCAACTCTCTCACTCTATAAACCACACTTGGCTGTACACATTTGCTTCTCTTCATGATGTTTAAGCTCCAGGCTATGGAAGTCAGAACATTACCACATGAGTGATGTTGGGCAAAGTATTAACTAAGTAATCTCTCTAAGCTTCTGGTCTCTCATCAATGAAATGGGAATAACAACATTTGTGTTAGGGAATTATCGTAAGGGGTGAAATACTAACGCACATAAAACAATCTATATAGTGCATGACATCATGAAGCACGCGATAAACAGTTGCAATTTGATCGACATTTTATTATCAAGGAGCCATCATGCTGTCTCCAAGGGTCTTTGTGTAATCAAATGATCCCACTGCTTAACAGAATTAGAAAATCCCCAACCTTTCAAAACACTGTATGAGCACTTGGATCAATGTCTCCCCGTGTGCTCTCAACAGTCTCCAACACCCCATAGAAAGCACACAACTTACAACGTGGCTGTGCTCCAAAACTCTACTTGGAAGTCATTTGTTTGGGACTCAACACATATTTTCCCACAGAAAGAATGCTATTAAAATAGTGGTTGGATTCCCAGGTCACTGGAAATACCCACTTGATTTGCAAAGTAGCAGAAAATGGGCATATTTGCAATGCAAATGAGTATAAAGCAATGCTGTTGCATTGCTAGTCATTGGCCAAAACCGAAAACTAAGAATATTATGTAATAGATAGTTTCTTTTATTTTTCATAAATGATGGCAATAAGGAAAGCAAGCTTACTTAGAGAAAGAAGAGGGTGTTTTCAAAGGCTTTGAAGGCTCTTTATTTGGTCTAATGTGACTTCAAAAATTTTAAACTTTTTAAAAAATTTTTTAAATGTTTATTTTTTGAAAGAGAAAGAGACAGAGATTGAGTGAGGGAGGGGCAGAGAGAGAGAGGGAGACACAGAATCCAAAGTAGGCTCTGGGCTGTCAGCACAGAGCCTGACGTGGGGCTTGAACTCACGAACCGTGAGATCATGACCTGAGCCAAAGTTCGATGCTTAACTGACTAAGCCATCCAGGTGCCCCAAACTGTTTTGTTCATGATCCAAGGGACTATGTAGCACTAATCTTATTGACCACGATGGAGTTATTTTTGGTTTGCAAACAGAAAAGGTCAAGGAAATGGGAAAGATCAGGGAAAGGGAAGAAGTGAGAATGATTCCCTGGGGAAAAAAAATCAGCCAATGGTTTGGAAACACTGAGGAAGGAGGAAGAGGTATACATATGGAGTAAGATAGATATTACTAAATAGCTATGATAGCTATTTAGAAGAACAGCTTCTAAAAAGAGAGGCATCAAGGCTGAGAGGCAAGAGGGAAGGAAGGCTGTGAGTACCCAGCTACTTGGTGTTAGGAAACAAGCCTAATGATGGGCTCATTCCATCCTGTACTTCACTGCTATGAAGTACATGGTGAACTAGAATGTTAACAGCCACATCTAAACCAGGTCTTTGCATGTAAGGGCCAGGGAAGCACAGGATGTGAAAACCCCAAGGACCTCAGCCCAACCTTTAATTTCTGGTGCCTTCAAAGCTGGTAGAGATTAAATGGGAACATATGAAAACCTACAGCTTTCAAATGAGGAACTGAGGCCCAGGGAGAGGAAGTAACTTGCCGGCGATCATATCACTAGTAAGTGTCAGTAACCTCCCCAAAGCAGGCCGCGTCTCAGTCTGCTGCAGCCACTACACTAGTTCCCTGACCTGGCCACTAGTCTGATTTGTGCTACACCTCGAACTTCAGCTCTTTCGGGCTGCAGTGGGCTAACCAAGCCGGGGCAGAAGGAGTACAGGAGGAACTGGAACGATCCAGGGTAGATCAGTCTCTGGAAGGCTTAGGTCTAGGCTGAGAAGCTAGTTGTCAAATAAGAAGTGAATTCCAGGTACCACTGCCAGACTTACCCGGAAGGGACTGCGAGGGCACTGAGCGCGGAGATAGGAGACCTAGGTTGTTTTTCAATTCTGCTCTGGTATGAGCTTGCTCACATTTCTTCCTCCCTCTGAAGTCCCTCTCCGCTCTGATTGTCTACTAATCCTCACCAGGCAGGATCTGTGGTCCTTGTGGCCTGGGGAGGTGGGCCAGTGAGTCACTAATGACCTAATTAGGTCACAATAGCTCAGACCCCTTCCAGGTCATGGTGGCCATTTTTTATTTTGCTCTGTTCCGTTTTTTGCAATAATCATCTCTCTTCTTCAGCCCACCACCCCGCAACCACTCCTATTAGCTGGTTTTCCTTTTCAGTGATTAAACTTCTCCTGGCCTGTAGTCATGTTCCACCATGGGGAGTAGGATGTTTGGGCCACCGTGGCCTGGAAGGGGTCCTGCGTCCTCACTCATACTGTGTGAGGGCTCAGGGGAAAGGCCAGAACTGATCCCAGGCTGACAGAAACAACTAGGCTGGCCCTGTGTCCCCTCACTCCTACGCAGATGTAAGTCTTGGTTCCTTAGGCCACTCCAGGGGTAGGGACACTCTGATATCTGGCCAGATATTTCTAGAATTCCAACTCCTATACCCTGACCTTTCTGCCCCATTTGGAGGACTCCCTGGGGATTCATGTGCCTCAGTTACTGGCATTGTCGTCACTGTGGCCCCAGCCCTGCGCTCCCCTCCCAGGGCTGCCGTTGCTATGGTGATGGCTGTAGGCTTTGCAGCCACTCTCCTTGAGGCTGTCACTTCATATACAGTGATTAAAGCACTTTCAGCCAACCTTGACTGGTGTAATCTCTCAGGCAAGGTCCCCAAAGTGTAGCCTTGATGCTATCTCTACCATTCCAATGAAAAACTTGGCTTAAGTTCTGGCTTGAGGACCAAGCCAGAGGGTCTTGAAGGACACCACCTTTCAGCATCAAGCACTTGCACCTGGAGCTGGGCCCTCAGAGGCAGACTTGGCTTCCCTTATATCTCAATGACCTGCCCTGTGAGTTCCGCCCCGAGATCTCTTAAAGAACGCCTAGGGGTTTCTCACACAAATAGAAGCTCTGATATCCCAGAATCCTCAAGTGACATCAACATGTATTATGAATCATTTAAAATCTTCAAAGAAAGACAACTTGTTTATCTAACCTAACTGCGTTAGATCAAATGGCAATTATCTGCCTTGAAACGCCTACTGGTTATAGTCTATGTCATTCTTTCTTCCCCTGTCAGGGAAAGCTGTTTGAACTTCAAGTCATTAGCAACGGGTACCACTGAATGTCCTTGCTTTTATATTTGTGCTTTCTTATCACTCATATGCTAGTTGTACTTCACGATTTTCTACCAAGAGACAAAAAGCCTGAAGAAGGAGCTAAGGTTCTTGGTCAGTGCACCAAAGACTTTTACCCTCTTTATGCTTCCTCTGCTTTCTCTTCCTCTTGGGCAGTTGGGATAGAGGAGAAAAGAAGAAAAGATAATGCAGCAGAGTTCAAATAAAAAGGGGATACAAGAAAACCATTAGATAACCTGGATCCTCGCTTGAATTCCTGGTGGCTTTAAGTCTGGTATTGATCAAACGGAGATACATAAAAACATGGAGTGCTAAGTCTTTCTTCCAACTTTGGGGAAAGCTTTGAACAATGAAGTTGTCCTTCTGTTCAACTACAGGCCTTATATCGGACCTCTAATAAAAATAATGGGCTCAGTACTTTACTAAGCTGTAAAAAATTTCACCCTACAAAATTATTGTAAATTCAATAAAACAAGTAATTTATGTGAACCAACTATTTTGCCCGGCACCATGAAAGCAAAAAAGGAGAATGTCTATCTTTAGGGGCTACCGGAAGGCATGACTCTGACCCTTCCCTTGTCATAATTTACTGCCTGATCTTTCAGAATTTATTCCATATCCTAGGCCTCATTCTCTTCAAATGCAAAATGAAGACACTAATACCTTCTCTGTCTACTTCACAGGGAAGTAGAAAGAAAATAGTAGAAAAAGAAACAGCAAACAGAAATGTGATAACAAAGTGTTTGGTATCTATAAAGATGCTGCCTTATTTCTTTCTTTCCAAGCAGCTTCCAGATGCTTTAATTCCCACTATTCCAGGCAAGTAATTCTGAGTGAGTCTAAGCCATTTCTCCTGGATTAGACTCAAGTGTTGTTGGGGTTTTATGCTAGAAAGCTGCAGAAGAGCATTTCTGTGAGTGTGTAATATATAGAATATGGGGGATTTGTTGAGACATCAGGAGTAGAAACCTGGTGGAGAATTCTCATCCAACAAGGCAGAGAAAGGACAGACAGGAGAATGTTAAATTCAAGTAATGAACATTCATGAACAGCAACTCACTGTCACATACTATCCTAATGCCTGGGGATTCAAAGCATGTTGGCGGGGGGAGGGGGCCCCAATCCAGTGATTCGCTAGGAAGACTCAGAGGACATAACATGTAGTTGAAGCTATGATTAATTACAGAGAAGGAATGAGAAGCAAAATTAGCAAAAGGAAAAGGCTCATGGGGCAAAATCTAGAGGGAAACAGGTGTAAGCTTGCAAGAGTCTGCTCTCAGTGGCATTACACAGGATGCACTTAATTCCTCCAGCCGTGAGTTGTGACAACATGCGTGAAGCATTGACCACCAGGGAGGCTCATTTTAGAGACTCATTGCCCGAGGCTTTTTGTTGGGGGCTGGTCATATTGACATTCTCTGCCAAACTCATGCCAAAACTCTAGACTCTCAGAGAGAAAGCAGATGTTCAGCATAAACCATGTTGTTTGTACAGTTTAGACACAGTGAGCCATGCCATTCTTATCAGGGAGTACTGGGAACCTTCTTGAAATCCAAGTTCCCAGACTCCAACCAAGGTCTAACTTTGCAAGCAGGCTTTTCGAGGGATAGCATTCTGGAGCCTGTTATGTTAACTCTTTTGTGCACAGAGAGGTTTAAATCAGTGATCACAATACAGATGGATAAATACAATGATTAATTCATTTGGCCAAAGTCACTGAGACTTTGAAGGGCCGGACAGGGATGAGATAAATTAGATATGGTTCCTGTGCTTTGTCAAACTCAACTCAGCACCTCAACAACTCCCTGCCCACCCACTGACAAAGTGTGTTGCTTATAAAAAGCTCTATGGCTGTGCTCCAAATTCCTGCTGCTATCCTCCCCATCCAGAACCCACTGCACATCCCAGGGGCTTTGTTTTCTGCCTGCCATAACTTCTTTCTGCTTAGCCCCTTGGGCAGATGTTTGGGGCTACTTCTCTGTTTGACTTGACTAGATTCTGGTGTGGCCCTGGATGCCTTCCAGCCAGTTCTGCCCCATCCCTGCCCCCACCAAGATCTCCAACACTCCATATTTCATCTGGCCTCCTTGGCCCCTTGTCCACTAGAGGAACCACTCCATTCATGTTTGAAGCCCTAGGTCCTGGGGGCAATCCCTATCCCTCAGTCAATGATTTAAAAGTCATTCCATTTCTACTCACAGACTTTTTTGGTTAATTTTTACCCCACTGCCAGCTGCCAAGGAGATGCCCAGGACTATGAAGTACAGATTTCTCAGCCTTTCCTACTGGAATCCTCTTATGAAGGAGCTCCACATGCTGTCTCTGACTGCAACCAGGGCCTTTAGCATCTCTGCAGCTAGAGTTACCCCTGTCCTTGCCCCTACTAGAGGGATTTACCCTCAAACCCTACCTTCTTTCCTCTTTTAGGGGAGTGAGGGGTTTATCAGAAGCACCGGGTTCCAGGTCTGCTGCCGATTGGGGGTCACATAGGTTGAATGCAGGTCACATAGTTGTTTTCTTGGTCTCAAAGCGAACATGTTCGGTGACCCAGCCAAGGAGTCAAAAACAGTCAGCTTTCTCCCTGATGTCAAGCAGAGCCCCAAGCAATTAGTTCACCCAGAGATGCCTGGGAACTCCCAGGTGATAGTTATCAGTTCAGCCCCAATTTCCCCAGGCTGATGGATCTCCTCCCCCAAAGGCACAGAGGTAGGAAAGAGCCCTTGGGCAAGTTCAGGAAATGCTCATAGTGACTCAAATGACAAGGAAAAGCCACATAGAGATGAAGTTGGTGAGACGGTTAGGAGCTGGTCCAAGAAAGCTGTGAACACCATCATAGGGGCACTTGATCAGACTCATGTTTCAGAAAGATCCCAGAAGCTGGAGGGAGACAAGATAGACAGTGAATCTGGAGGCTAGGAGACAAAGATAAGAAGCTTTTGTAATAATCTTACAAGAAATGGCAAGGCCTCAGCTGGACCTGAGGTGGCGGATGTAGAGACGAGGGGACAGACGTGAGGGATATTTAGAAAGCCAGACAATTAGCAGCTGGGAATGGGGGTGGGAGAATAGAAGCAGGGGGATCGGCATCTTTGGCAGTTACCCTCATTGAAAGAAGGAATCCAAGGGAGTTAATGTTGAATCCAAATAGCACCAGGCCATACAGAGCCCCCCACATTCACCCTGTCCTCTATTTCTGAAATATTCTGACTGGGTCTTTGTTTGGTTTTGGATTTTCTTCTGAAGGTCCAGAAATGCCTTTGGCATGTTTGACAGACTTTCAGGCTTTTGCCCGGGAGCGTCTGCCCAAGTCAACTTGGGATTTTATTGAAGGCGGAGCAGATGACAGCTTCACGCGGGATGACAACATCGCAGCCTTTAAAAGGTCTGGTCTTCTGTATCCTTTCTATTGTTAAGTTCATGTGCACCAGTTGAGAGGTCCTTGGAGCATAGCAGCCCTGCTTTTTGCCTGCAGAGGACACAAAGTAGTCAAGATATATTCATTTTGGGCTTTGCCAGAGGCTAATTTTTTTTTTTTTTTTTTTTTTTTTTGGTGGGGAGCAGGCAGGTGGTTGGGAAGAGGATGGATGGAGAGAAAACTTATCTTAGTGGCTCTGCAGAACTAGCGTGAGTCACCCTCCCTCTATATCCCAGCAACTCTGCCACCTGACAAGATAGGACAAGAGTCCAGGGTACCCAGTTACCTGGGCCCGGAGGAGAAGCTGGTTGGGTAAGCCTAAATCTCCTGAGTTCCTAAACTTCTGGCTGGAAGGAGAGACTGTACATCGAGAAATATGTCCATGGGACATATGGAGACCCAAAGAGTCTTAGGGGTGGAAGGAGGTTGATTTCAAGGGAAAAGAACTGGGCTGGAACAGCAGCAGGTAGAACACGGGGCAGCAACGAGCCCACAGGCCACATTGGGCCCACCACCTAATTTTGGATGGTCCACAAGCTAAGAGTTTTTGTTTCCCATCTTTAAATGGTTGAAAAAAATCGAAAGAAGAATGATAATTTGTGACATGTAAAAATTATATGAAATTCAAATTTCAGTGTTTATAAAGTTTTATTAGAACCAACCATTTAAATTACATTTGTCATCGACGTATTGGCTACAGCTGCTTTTGCATCACAACAGCAGAGCTGAATAACTGTGACAGATGCATGGTCCACAAAACCCAAAATACTTACTATCTGGCCCTTTACAGAAAAAGTTTGCTGACCCCTGTAGTAGAGAGGTAAGGAGAAAACTGAAAAATGGGATACAAGGTGAACACGATGTTCTGTATTTTCATACTTGTTTAGTACTACCTTTAGGCCCCTTCCTTGCTTTATCTCATTTTGCTTCCGTGAGACAATGATGAAATTTGGATTACTACTTCCATTTCACGAAGTAACACAAGTTTGTACAACCAGTATTTCTAGCAAACCTTTCTACATTTGTGTATGATATTTTGTGAAAAACAAGCATTTTTGGACCCTGAGGCTAAGTATCTATTGGACTTAAAAGTGTGTTTTATGTATTTATGCTTTATGAATTTCCCCGCCTTCTTCTAAAGAAGTAGTCAAGTCAAATCTTCAAATGAATTAGCCTCTAGCAAAAAACAAAAACAAACAAAACAAAACAAAACCTCCGCCATGATCGTGCTCTGGGATTTGTCCTCCTTCGGTGACCTTTTCTTACTTTATAGAGGCTTGTTTGTAACCCATGAGGGAAGATCCTCGAACTCCTTCCTGCTTATTCTTTTCCTTTCTAATTCTTGCTAGGTATGGTAAATCAACCAAAGCATCCAAGTGCTGAGAGTCTGCTCAGACAGACAAAACTCAAAGACACAGACCTGTGCCAGAGCAAGGTCAGAGGCAATATGAACCATAGGTGCACTGGGGGTTTAGAGAAAGTGGGGTTAAGGTGGGCCAGGGTGTTGGGAAAGGCTTTCTGAAGGAAAGTTGGTCTATGTAGCCTAATGAGCCCACAGATCCCCCACCCCCAGAGGTTTCTTGGGTCCCAGTCTGGTGTATTCCTGCATGGGAATCTGGAGGCCCGACACTAGGCAGCACCTGCATATAACCCCACCAACAGAAAACTCTTTGTTGCTGAGCACAGAATCCGCCTCCGTCCCCGGTACCTGAAAAATGTGGTAAACGTGGACACCCGGACCACAATCCAAGGGGAGGAAATCACTGCCCCCATTTGCATCTCACCCACGGGTTTCCACTGCCTCGTCTGGCCGGATGGAGAAATGAGCACAGCCAGAGGTATGAACCAACCACACCTTGAGGCTCCCTTCCCTGGGGGCCCCGAAGCACGCAAGTGTCCTTCAGAGCAGTAGCAGGATTTCTCCTAGAAGGAGTTCAGGGACAGCAATCTGGCCACAATTAAGGAGTGTGTGGGAAAAAGGATGCTTAACGCTATGTTTGTATAACATTTCACCTAAGAGTGAGAAAACATCCATTTCCATAACATTGGGTGCTTAGAGAGGGGGCTAAGGATAAATGGATGTGGAAATCGAGCAAGCCATCCTTCAAAGGAGGGGTGCAGGCCACCGTAGTCTGTAGGGAAAGGGGTTCTCAGTGTGACTTCAAAGACAGGGCTCTCTTTGACCTCTCGTGGGTCAGGGCTGGAGCTGAATGGTCTCTGGATTTCGGATGAGGAGGGATTCATGGCATGATGTCCTAACAAAGGCCCTGACAGGTGTTCCTGCCCCAATGTTTTGCTTCCCTTCTCATTGACTGATTTCATCATCTTATATGACAAAAAGGCTTTTATTGGGTGTGTCTTCTTCTTAGGAGCCCCTTATTCTCTTCTCTCATCCCTCTCTGCCAAAGAGAGAGAGAAAGAGAGAGAAGAGAAGGAAGAAGGGAGGTGAGAGGCTAAAAATAATCTTATGACTCCCTTTATAATCTTTACTATAGGCCAAATCTAGGAAATAATTTATTTGCAGGTTGCCCAGGGCCTCTCTGGGATCTTTTCCTTTGACTCTGTGATAGAGGAAGTAATGAATCCAAGGATTCTAGAGTCGCAAATGACATCTGTCTGGTTAGGAACCCAGTCTGGTCAGGCTGAAATACGAATGTCCCACAGGACAATGACTACTTTCCCAAAAGTTCATGCTTGAACGTGTGGTGTTGTTGTTAGAGTGGGGCAAAAGAATGGGGTATCTCCTGTTGACATTAGGGATTGAAAATATTAAACCTTTTTTATAAAGTTATTTATTTATTTATTTACTCACTCATCTATTTTGAGGGGAAGAGAGGGACAGAGAGAAGGAAAGAGAATCCCAAGCAGGCTTCGAGTCGTTAGCACAAAGTCCAACGTGGGGCTCGAACTCACCAACCGTGAGATCGTGACCTGAGCTGAAATCAAGAGTTGGCCGCTGAACCGACTTGAGCCACCCAGGTGCCCCAAAATATTAAATCTTGATTAGGCCAGATTCTCTGCCCTTGGGCTGCTGAATGGTAGTGACATTAACCTGCTGGAGAATCCTACTGAAAACAATGATTAAAGTAGGAAATGAGAAATATGCCGCAGTGTCAACATCACTGTCACCACCACCCTTGCCAACCTCATTATCACTAACATATATACAGCACATCACTTAGTAATTTTAAAAATGCTTCTATGTCTAGTATCTTGTTTAATATCCCAACAACTCTGTAGGAGAGGTAGTAGTAGCCCCCTCACCCCCATTTTACAGACAAAGAAAATGAGACCCAAGGCCACACAACTAAGAAGGGGAGGAGTCGACATTTTTCTAACTCAGATAGCATGCTTTTCCCAGGACAAAGCTCAGCCTTCTCCACTGGAATTACATTTCCTCACCCTTGGTTCCCTTCCGTTTCCTTAACAAGTTCACGAGCAGCCCGTTCTCCCATCTGAAAGCTGTAGCAGGTCCAACATGGTTCTGGGGACTAAGTGACACCTCCAACTGGAAACACCGACCATGGACAACAGGGTTTGGAAGACAGGTTATACAGCAGGGGACCCAGACAGGATTGGGCCTCCCAGCCTGATCTAAGGCCCCCTCCCCCTCCTGCCCTAGCGGGAAGCAGAATGAAGTCAAGCTTTACCTTCACTGTCAGGGCAAGCTGGTCAGAGCGGCACAGACTCGGAGGGCTTCTCAGCCCCTTCCAGAATCCTGCCCTCCCACCTGAGCTGTACTGTTTGCTTTGCAGCAGCCCAAGCAGCCGGGGTCTGCTACATCACCAGCACATTTGCCACCTGTGCCCTGGAGGACATTGCTGCCACTGCCCCCAGGGGCCTCCGGTGGTTCCAACTCTACGTGCATCCAGACCGGCAGCTCAGCAAACAGCTGGTCCAGAGGGTGGAATCCCTGGGTTTCAAAGCTCTGGTCATCACTGTGGATGTGCCCAAACTGGGCAACAGGCGACATGACATCCGAAACCAACTGGACTTAAAGCTGAACTTACTGCTCAAAGACCTTCACTCGCCTAAGGAGGTAGGAAAGATACCAGGTAGAAAAGCAGGCATTACAGGAGGCAGATTTCCTCTTCTCCTTCCTCCCTTCTCTCTTTCCACGAAAGTGCATGGAATGCCTGCTCTTGCCAGACGCTGCAGATGCCACGTTTCCTGCTGTCCAGGGCTTCCAGGAGAACAGAACGTAACACACAATGTCCTCACTGCTGACGCTATCCACTTGTCACCAGAAAGAAGTGTTCAGGCCAGGGCTGGGCGCTAAGAAATAGGAAAGCATCGGAAAGGATTTCTTCATGGCATAGGAGAGTAAATTAAATAAGTTCTTCCTACATTTTCTACTTTATGGGACACTTAGAAAATGATAATTTGGGGGACGCCTGGGTGGCTCAGTTAGTTGAGTGTCTGATTTTGGCTCAGGTCATGATCTCGGGGTCCATGAGTTGGAGCCCCGAATAGGACTCTGTGCCGACAGCTCAGAGCCTGGAGCCTGGGGCCTGCTTCGGATTCTGTGTCTCTCTCTCGCTCTCTGTCCCTCTCCCTCTCACACTCCGTCTCTCTCTCTCTCTCTCAAAAATAAATAAACATTAACAATTAAAAAAAAGAAAATGATAATTTTGGATGACACATTTAAGTTAACTAACCCCCTGAAGAGGCTGCTCGTAGACAGGGTGACTGGCCCATGGAGTGTAGTCAGCCCAGGCCCCACCCTGCTGCCTTAAGAACTAAGGGTCAGAATCTCTCTACACCTGGAACTCATTCCTGGAGCTGCAAAAGCACACTTGTTTGGAATCTCTGAAATAGGTGACTGCAAAGGCCACTTCCCCATTAAAACCCTACAGTCAGGGGGACCTGGGTGGCTCAGTCAATTAAGCATCCGATTTTTGGTTTCAACTCAGATCATGACCTCATGGTTCGTGGGTTCAAGCCCCATGTTTGGCTGTGTACTGACAGTGTGGAGCCTGCTTGGGATTCTCTCTCTCTCTCTCTCTCTCTCTCTTTCTCAAGAATAAACATTTTTTAAAAAATCCTAGTCAGATGCAACGGAGTGCCCCAGAGACAGAAAATCATGGGAACATTGGAATGCCTTGGCTGCATCAGCAATAATGATACCGGGCTTTTCAGCTAGTGAATGGCTGTGATACAGAGCCAAGTGAGTTAACAGTTCTACTCATTCACCACAAATTAGCCTTGGATTTTCTGGAATCCTTATATCAGATCCCAGAGACACATTGGGATTGATGGATATTTTATTCACATGGTAAGCCAAGGTTAAATATGAGGTAGTATCTGACTTAGGATTATTGAAGTATTTCTTAGTGCTTATAACCTTGTGCCTATCTCAAACATAACATGTTACACAGGCCTAGACGTGCCTTTGCTTATCCACCTCATTACTATATTCTAAGTTCTTTTAAAGTAGGGATTATGTCTTATTTGCCTTTGTATCTGCAGATTCCGGCATAGTTATTGATCAGGGACACAATTAAGGGTTAATGAATAAGCAGTTGAAATAGCAGTTCTTTTGCACAAAGTTTGTTAGGAAAAGGAGCCGGCAGTGTTGTTGATTCTGTGGCTCCTCTTTTAAGGCTAATGAAAGGTGGCTATCTGTCTCATTTTGGAATGGATCAAATAATCTTAAAGGAGCTCAGGTCTAAGTTCTCTTTTCTTGGGGCGCTTGGGTGGCCCAGTTGGTTGAGCGTCCGACTTCGGCTCAGGTCATGATCTCATGGTTCGTGAGTTTGAGCCCCACGTCAGGCTCTGTGCTGACAGCTCAGAGCCTGGAGCCTGCTTAGGATTCTGTGTCTCCCTCTTTCTGCCCCTCCCCCATGCTTGCTCGCTCTCTCTCCCTTTCTCTCTCAAAAAAAAAAAAAAAAAATTAAAAAAACCAAAGCTCTCATTTCTTCCCCACAGAGAACTTCAATGCCTTATTTCCAGATGTCCCCCATTGACTCATCCATCTGCTGGAATGACCTCTCCTGGCTTCAGAGCATAACTCGATTGCCCATTATCCTTAAAGGGATCTTGACAAAAGAGGACGCAGAGTTAGCCATGAAGCACAACGTCCATGGCATCATTGTTTCCAACCATGGTGGGAGGCAGCTAGATGACGTTCTTGCTTCTGTAAGTAGGGTAACTTCAGAGGCGTGTGTGTGTGTGTGTGTGTGTGTGTGTGTGTGTGTGTGCATGCGTGCCCACAGGAAGGTACCCTGTGGAGTTTGGCCTACGCTCTCGTCTCCCTTACTAGGTATCCGCATATACCTGTGAATTGCAAGGACTTTTCATCATTAACAGCCTACTGTGTACCAGGTTCTTTTTCCAAACTTCACATAAGACATCTCTAAATCTCACAATGGTCCTACAAGAATAGGATCATTATCACTCTTTTACAGATGGGGATCCTGCAGCTTAAGGATGTTGAGTAACTTATCCAAGATCACACAGTTAATTAGTGGTTAAATGTCAATAGGAGAGACGTTCCAAAGGCTCTGAGGTTTCCTACCTTCTGGAAGAAGTGTTCAGTCAAAGACTGCCTGTGTGCATGGAGTATAAGGACATATTTTCTCATGTCACACATCCTGGGAAGGAACACTGCCTCACTTAAACTAATAAATAACCATCTTTCACAGTAAAACTAAAAAATGCCATACGAACCCTCTTCTAAAAATCTGTGACAGTCTGTAATTCCCCCCCATCTTTTGAATGTACGCCCATTACGGAGGAAAAGGAGGCAGGCAGAGAAAGTATCTTTAAATGGGAATGAATTGTTGATTTACTTTCATGGACATATATCACTTATATTTTTCAAGAGATTCTTCTATTCCTACTTGATTTATTTTAAGAAAGGGAAGTGGGTTTTTTTCTCTCTTTCAGGCCTTTTTATTATGTAAATAAAACATGTTCACTGCAGCTAAATTATAAAATATACATATGCAAAAAGAAGAAGATAAAAATCACCCCTAATTTCATCACTCTCATTAGCGACAATATTTTGGTAATGGTTTTAATCTACTTCTTAAGGCAAGATGACATCTTGGGTTTAAAAAGCTACATACGGTTTTGTAATTTTTCTCTTTTCACTTACCGATGTGTTAAGAGCATCACTTCAGTTCAATATATATGTTTCTCTCATTTTTAATGGTATAGAGTAGGAATGGGCAATTTATACAACCAACAGCCTATCGTCGAACATCCAATGACTTCCAAGCTTTCACTGTTTTAAACAATAGCATCAAACACTGTCCTTAAATCTTTAGCACTCTCTCAGTCTTGAAGATGAATTCTGGGAGATGTAGAAGGTTCATTAGCCAATCCGTACGTTTCAAGGCTTGTGAAGCTTGGAGGTTTCAGGTGCCAATCACTTACCCCTTCTTCCTTTCCAAGGGAGAACCCTCCAGGTTCTCGCTGAGAGAGAACAGACACAGAATGGCAGGCCCACATGGAGAGCAAGGGGCACCGTGTGCCGTGCCTCTCCGTAAGAGCTGATTGAAGGGAATAGTCGGGCCTCCTACTTCTCATCCCAAATCTTGACCTATGACCCTTGGAGAAAGTAGATCTGCAGAGCACATGCTAGCTCTCTCACCCAATTCCTGTGAGAATGCCCACAGGTTTCCTCCCACACACCCAGGAACTGGCAGAACAGGCTGCAAAAGATTATAGCAGGTCCTGGGCAGTCACAATCGTGTCTATAGATAGGAACAGAAAGCAAGAAAGAGCCCATCACCAACAAGCAGCAAATAGAGTCGAACGTTCACCCTTGAAATAACTCTAATAAAATACGACGCCGTAGGCTCTCTCTCATGAATCATTTAGCCACTCTTGCTTCCTTGGGGAAGACTGAGTAATACGTGGTGATAGAGGCTACATTTCTCACTGCACTTCCTCAAGAGAGAATGCCTGTTGGTAAAGGCAGGAGCCAGAGAGAGAATTTCTCCTTTCCCATCATGCTGATCCACATGTCCTTCTCCCAAGACATCTGACTGAACAACCAAAACCAAGGTCATCGGGGGCCAGTGCCGAGATTAGTGTGAAGCTAGTGAAGTACCCACTTCTGGCTCAAAATTTGAAAGGGTGCCAGAAAAGCTTAGTAAGATAAATAATAGTTTAATGCACTATTTAAAAAATTTAAATTAATGCCCAATAATCCATGGTGAATAAAATATCAACATTTTTTTGATGTTTATTTTTGAGAGAGAGAGATAGAGACAGAGACAGAGAGTGAGCAGGGGAGGGGCAAGAGAGAGAGGGAGACACAGAATCTGAAGCAGGCTCCAGGCTCCGAGCTGTCAGCACAGAGCCCAACATGGGGCTCGAATCCATGCACCATGAGACCATGACCTGAGCCGAGGTCGGACACTCAACCGACTGAGCCACCCAGGTGTCCCTAAAATATCAACATTTTAAATAAAGATAGGATCTGTCTTTGTATTTGCATAACCCACCTCCACTCATCTCACCACTGGCCTGGCCCCAGATCCAGTAAATGTTATTTACAAAAACAAGCACACACACGCGCGCGCGCACACACACACACACACACACACACACACCCGCTGCCCTTCAGCTCACAGGTCAAAGTTTGCCATTTGATTTTTTAAATATTGCATTCAAATGTTATTTATCGGAGTGTTTGGGCACACTTAAGTTTTGTGCCTGAGGCCAGTGCCTCACTGTGAGGGGTATGACTCTTTGAAGTTCCCATTTCTAGAAGGTTCCATATCTAACACTCCTTGTATTTCTTCCTGAGACCTGGGAAAAGGGTAAGCTAGCTGTAGCCAGAAGGCTCTAATGAATGTCCTATCATGACCTATTGAAAGTAACTCTAAAGCAATACTGTATCCGAGGCTCAAATTCACTCCTTTGTTCTCAAATTCCTTCAGCTCCATTGTCCAATACGGCTCATTGGAAGAGTTTGCACAGATTTATCTCTTTTTCACAACATCATAGGAATATTCTAAATAATACCACACTGGGGCTATAAAAATACCCCTTATTTGGACATGCATTCTTGCCAGTTAGCACATGTAAGTCTAAAATGTATTCAGTTCAGGGCACCTGGGTGGCTCAGTCAGTTAAGCGTCCAACTTTGGCTCAGGTCATGATCTCACAGTCCATGAGTTCAAGCCCCGTGTTGGGCTCTGTGCTGACAGCTCAGAGCCTGGAGCCTGCTTCAGATTCTGTGTCTCCCTCTCTCTCTGCCCCTCCCCTGCTCATGCTCTGTCTCTCTCTGTCTCAAAAATAAATAAAAACATTAAATAAATTTTTTAAAAAATAAAATGTATTCAGTTCTTCTCCACTTGTAAACTAGAGTACAAAGTCCTTTCCTCCCTGATTTCATATTCTGTTCAGTCTAGGCCAAAGGATCTCATAGAGGTAGAATTCCCATGGATTCCTTTGGCAGCAGAAGTCCCCCGAGCGTCCAGTTTCTCCTCCTCTCCAGTTGTCCCTTCAAGAGGCACAGAACAGGAGCCCAGAGGCAGTTCCAGAACGCTGTCCTCAAGGACCCTCCTCCCAGACTCTCCCATCACCCCTCCTCTTAGACGTAGAGGCGCTGAGGGGCACAGCCCGGTCTGGGGCACCATGGGTCGGTGAGGCCGGGGACTGAGGAGGCAAGGTGGGAGACAAAGTCTGGGGAGAAGCCAGGCCAAGTGATAAGCTGCTTTAGTTTTGCCTTTCTGTACTTCTACAGTACTGCTGCTTTTCCATCCCCACCCCCCATGTCTCCGATAACCCACATGGGAGCCAGGAATAAGTTGTTCATGTGTGGTGTGCAGGGAACAAGGTGTAGCCCAGTTACACAAGACAGCCTGGGGTCCGGACACTTGGGCCAAGGCTGGTCACATTCTCTTGCCAACGACACCCACTGCCTCAGTGATGGAGAACACTCCTGCCTGTGCCGCCCTAGAAACAGAGAAGGTAGAAGAAAATCAAAAGTCAAAACGTCCTTTAGAAACAAGAACAGGAAAGGGACGCCTGGGTGGCTCAGTCGTTTAAACGTCTGACTTCGACTCAGGTCATGATCTCACGGTTCATGGGTTTGAGCTCTGCGAGGGGCTCGCTACCGGTGGTACAGAGCCTGCTTTGGATCCTCTGTCCCTCTCTCTCTGCCCCTCCTCTGCCTCACACATACTCTCTCTCTCAAAATAAGTAAACATCAAAAAAAAAAATAATATTAAACTGAACACCATAAATGGAAATGTCTCCTTTAGGATGTGAAGAGGAACCAAGAGTTTCTTCCAAGCTACAGAAAGCTGAACGAGTCAGAGAGGAGCTGTGCTCTGTCAGGGCAGAAAATGGCAAGAAGGAGAGCCTGTAGGAAGTCCCTGAGGCTTGGGGACACAGCTGCACTGCTCTGGGAGGGGAGGGGAAGCACAGCTGGGGCATGGGAAGGGAAGACACTGGTAGACCTCACCCACACTTGGACTTCCTGTTCCTAAGCCACGGTGAGGGGCCATCTCTGTCCCATGACCCCCAAGAGTGAAAATGGAACTCCCTCCAGCCCTGCGTGTCTCTTTTTCAGATTGACGCCTTGGCAGAAGTGGTGGCTGCTGTGAAAGGGACAATGGAAGTGTACCTGGATGGTGGGATCCGAACTGGCAACGATGTGCTCAAGGCTCTGGCCCTTGGGGCTAAGTGTGTGTTTCTGGGGAGACCAATCCTGTGGGGTCTTGCCTACAAGGTGAGAATGGCAAAGTGAGACCCAGCCAGAAGATACTGGGCTTCTTGTTTGTTTCCACACTTTCCTGTGGTCTGCCCTCCAAGCTTAGCCGTTTCTCAAGGTGCCACAGATTTCTGAGGGCCAGTCCCCCCTTGCCCGGATCCCCACGCCTCCTCTGCCACAGGGTACACATTCTCAGGCGCTCTCACCCCATCTTTTCCTCTTTGCTGCCCCGTATTCCCAGCATAGTTCCAATTCCGCAGACATCCCTGTTCTGCAACACCCCCCCCAGCTGTGAGCACACCCAGACCTGATACTCAGCCCATGGTCAGAATGTTCCTTCACGCTTCTTTTTGTGTCCCCCTCCTCCCCCACCCTTATTCTTGGGAGCAGGGTGAAGATGGTGTTAAGGAACTTTTGAACATTATAAAAAACGAGTTCCACACTTCCATGGCCCTCACAGGTAAGTTTTTTACAATTATTTTTGTTGTTGTTATTGTTGTTTATTTATTTATTTTCAACTTACACCCAAATTAGTTAGCATATAGGGCTACTGTAATGATGTCAGGAGTAGATTCCAGTGATTCATCCCCTGTGTAAAACACCCAGTGCTCACCCCCACAAGTGTCCTCCCTAATGCCCCTTGCCCATTTACCCCATCCTCCCACCCACATCCCCTCCAACAACCCTCAGTTTGTTCTCTGTATTTAAGAGTCTCTTCTGCTTTGTCCCCCTCCCTGTTTTTACATTATTTTTGCTTCTCTTCCTTATGTTCATCTGTTTTGTATCTTAAATTTCACATATGAGTGAAGTCATATGATATTTGTCTTTCTGACTGACTTATTTCACTTAGCGTAATACCCTCTAGCTTCATCCACGTTGTTGCAAACAGCAATCATTCTTTTTGATTGCCGAGTAATGCTCCATTGTGTGTGTGTGTGTATATATATATATATATATATATATATATATATACCACATCTTCTTTATCCGTTCATCCGTCAATGGACATTTGGGCTCTTTCCATACTTTGGCTATTGTTGATAGTGCTGCTATAAACATGGGGGTGCATGTGTCCCTTTGAAACAGCATACCCATATCCTTTGGATAAATACCTTGTAGTGCAATTTCTGGGTCGTAGGGTAGTTCTATTTTTAGCTTTTTGAGAAACCTCCATACTGTTTTCCAGAGTGGCTGCACCAGTTTGCATTCCCACCAGCAGTGCAAAAGAGATCCTCTTTCTCCGCATCCTCGCCAACATCTGTTGTTGTCTGAGTTGTTAATGTTAGCCATGCTGATAGGTGTGAGGTGGTATCTCATTATGGTTTTGATTTGTATTTCTCTGATGGTGAGTGATGTTGACTCTGTTTTTATGTGTCTCTTAGCCATCTGGATGTCTTCTTTGAAGAAGCGTCTATTTGTGTCTTTTGCCCATTTCTTCACCGGATTATTTGTTTTTTGGGTGTTGAGTTGATAAGTTCTTTATAGATTTTGGATACCAACCCTTTATCTGATATGCCATTTGCAAATATCTTCTCCCATTCTGTTGGTTGCCTTTTAGTTTTGCTGATGGTTTCCTTCTCTGTGCAGAAGCTTTTTATTTTCATGAGGTCCCAATAGTTCATTTTTGCTTTTTTCTTGCCTCTGGAGACATGTTGAGTAAGAAGTTGCTGCGGCCAAGGTCAAAGAGGTTTTTGCTTTCTTTCTCCTCTAGGATTTTGATGGCTTCCTGTCTTACGTTTTGGTCTTTCATTCATTGTGAGTTTATTTTTGTGTATGGTGTAAGAAAGTGGTCCAGGTTCATTTTTCCGCATGTTGCTGTCCAGTTTTCCCAGGACCACTTGCTGAAGAGACTGTCTTTATTCCATCAGATATTCTTTCCTACTTTGTCAAAGATCAGTTGGCCATAGGTTTGTGGGTCTATTTCTGAGTTCTCTAGTCTGTTCCATGATCTAAGTGTCTGTTTTTGTGCCCACACTTTTACAATTCTTTTCCTGATTTGGAGCAGAAGGCATGAGGGCTATTGAACAGGCACCTTCTGGCTTAGCTTTCCCCAGCCCGGTGGCCACCCAAAAGAGAGAGAAGGGAAGAGATATTCCAAAGATGGAACACAAACGCAGAACGTGATACCTTTGCTACAAAAGCAGATGCAATTTAGGTTATGGGAAAGAGGGTCCCATTATACTCTAGCCTGTTCAGGTCACATCAGGCTTGTTGGGTGTGTTTCTGTGAATCATCTTTTAAGCAATATTCATGGACTGTGAGGAGTTGAGAAATTATGTCCAGGAGGAGTCATGGAGGAACTGGGGAGATAGATACAACAGGAGGAGAGAAGGGGGAGAGGGAGAAGTGTCATCCTGTGTGACCACAGCTGGACAAACGTGAACGTCTCGAAGCTACATGCGGGTGGATTTCACTCAAAAACGAAGTTATTGTAAAGCAGCGCTCATAGGAATGTACAAGTTTTTAGCAGAGCCTGGGATCCCAGTGACCTATAAAATAGTAGTTTTTAAACTAAGATGATGTCTGCTGTCTTCAGAAAGATTTGGTTTGGAGTTTTTAGTTTCTTTCTTTCTAGTCGGCACAAGATGGCAAGGTGGGTATTGCAGGTAGTTAGTGCTGGGGGACTAGAGGTGCTAAATGTCCTAAAATGCCTGGAACAGTCTCACAGAAGAGAACCACCTACCCAGTGCCAACGGCCAATGGCTGTGTCTTTGATTATCTTTGTCTGCTAAGGAAACAATCAATCAAGAGCTCTGATGTGAAATCAAGACCATTTTCTTTCATTAACTTGTTACCATAAATGTTATAGAGCGTCTGTTGTGTGCCAGGCACAAGGCAAGGCATCCAGGTTCTTCTCAAGTCTGGCTTTGGTCTGATATTTAGACAAGTGTCTTGCCCTCGAGCAAGACAAGTTGTGTTAGTAGTGCCCATTTGGGCTGCGGACTCAACCTTTTGGGCTTGAATAATACAAATTAGAAAACTTAGATCAGCATTAACGCCAGCACCAGCCTCCTTTCCGCTGAGCAGATTAATTCAAGAAAAAAAAATTCAGCTTTGAACTGGAACCATACTATTCAAAGCCTATGAAGATAAGTCAGTAAATGACATGGGGTCACCAAGATCCCTCCTCATGGGCATGAGCCCATGAGGCACGAGTGTGAATAGATATCATATTGGTGTGTTTTGCCCCTGGGATGGAAGGAGGTGAAAGATGGGAAGACCCATGAGCTTCTACAGATTCCGGGAGGTTGAAATGACTTCCACTGCTCCCCCAAATTTTTTTTCCATCCCTGCCAATGATGCCTGATCTTCTTTTAACAGAAAGAAGCCTGTTGGGGGGGATTCACAATAACAAACCTCTTCTATTCTGCCCCAAGTTTACACTTCACAATCACTGGGCTAGAAATGGTGCCTGGAAAATCTTCTGAAATGGAGTGGAGAGCACCCTTTTTTAAAGGGGGCAAAGAAAGTCACCAAACTGTGAGCACGTTTATGGCAGACAGTTTATACTCCCCTCCTAACTGTTCCACAATGAGAATGTATGGTTTTAAGTGTAGATACAGAAAAATTAGTAATCGCAACCAAATGTGGCACAGGGAAGAAGGAAGAAGAGAAAGAATAAGAAACTGAGGCAGAAGGGCTTCCATTGGCATCCTCTGCATAAGAGTCCCTCCCCCAGAGAAGACCCCCAGACTAGTCCCCGGGGTGAAGGGATCTTGGGCAGGGATTTTGGTAGAACTCACTAAAATGCAAAATCACAGCGTGAACCCCCTTAGATTCTGTCACCCCCTAGCCCTTCCGCACACAATGTGCGTTGAGACACCTGACACAAAACCGGCACTCAGGAGGGATCAGTTAATATGATTTCTCTCTCCCAATTCCCCTGGAGATGTGCGATATTTTCCCTTATGACCCTGTAACATACAGTCTCGGAAGGAGAACCCTATACTGATAGCAAAATAAGTTTAAGAGTCACGCTTTTTTGGGGTGCCTGGGTGGCTCAGTCAGCTAGGCGTCCAACTTCGGCTCAGGTCACGATCTCACGTTTCGTGAGTTTGAGTCCCGCCTGGGGCTCTGTGCTGACAGCTCAGAGCCTGGAGCCTTTTTCAGATTCTGTGTCTCCCTCTCTCTCTCTGCCACTCTCCCCCTTGCTCTCTCTCTCTCTCTCTCTCTCAAAAATAAATAACTATAAAAAAATTTTTTTAGGTCATGTTTTTCTCACCGTGAGACCAATTGCTGAAATTATCTTACAGAAAGGTTAGAACCAGGACCGGTCTTGGAAAATGTCCACATATAAATCACACCAACACGAGGCTGCACAGACCTCACTAAGGCCTCGTCCTTCATAAGGGGACGGGCTGAATTAAAAAGTCTATGAACCTTCTTGAGGTTTATTGTTTGTCATTACCCACTCCGGGTTAAAGTAGCCAGAAACATTTTAGTGTAAATAGCCTCCTAATTTGCAGTAATGAAAAAGCAGGAAAAAGTTATAAATATGCATTCTCTCCCCACCTTTCATGGAGTCTCTGCCAAGTGCAGGGCGGTGCCCTTGGTACTGCATGAGACCCAGAACCCAATCTGAGGAGAGTCGAATAAGTACAGAAGCATTACCAAAGCTTGTGTGTCCAACTGTCCCAAAATGCAATCGCAGCATAACTCTGAGGCAACTATGGAGACATTTTTACATCGTTTGCATATGATTTTTATTACAATACGTACTGGTGATTCTGTTTTGGCATCTCTGTGCTCCTTGAGTAGGTCTGCCTGCTGTGGACACCCACTATCCACTGCTCTGGGGAAACCCAAAGCTCTTAAGACCACTGTCCATCCTCAGGAGAGCCGCCTCTGGCACCGAGGTCCTGCTTCTGCTGTATGAGTTCAGTTTGTGGGCTATTTATGTATCCCATGCCTGACACGTCTGTCCACTACAATCAACCCAGGTGTGAAACCCAACTTTTTCCTATGTTTCCTTTTTTAGGGGGAAAAAAGCCTTTCATGGGTGATATTTTGGTGAGTGATACATTATGCTAAAGCTGTGTCTTGAGAGGTGAGGGTACACACATCACCCATGTGGAAACAGCTTAAATTAATCATTACACAACCCGGCCTTCAAGTCCTTCTGCTTCATCATCACCAGAGATTTCCCTTCTACTCAAGGCCACAACTCCCCGGTCTGTACCAACATGCTACCCTGTCTTCCTCCCCGCTCCTCGTGCTTCTTGTCTGATGTCACTGTCTTCACTCACTCCCTGTGTCTAATCTCATCTACAGTTCTAATTTTGCATTTTAATGAAGCTCTTCCACTAAGGAAGTACGTTTCATCTTGCAGAGCTTTCCCTTGGAAGGCAACTGCTGTATGAAATATTCATCCCATCTCTTATTTCTGACTCATACTCTTCCCTGAAAGATACTTCCTATATCCATGAGCCTTATCAGCACTCAGATAAAGGTCAAGTGTATTTATGGCCCATATGAATTGATGTTTTAAATACTAAAATGGTGTTTACATATTTTTACTGTGCCATTTTGACATGGCTGTGTTGAAAGAGGACACGGGCACAGGCTCACAAAATAATTCTCAAGGCAATCAGAATAACATTACTCATCCAGTATCTTCATCTACCTTCTTTTTTTTATTTTTATTTTTTTTATTTTACAGAGGGAGAGAGAGCGTGAGCAGGGGAGAGAGCAAGAATCTTAAGCAGATGCCATGCTCAGCGTGGAGCCCCACACGGGGCTCGATCCCACAACCCTGGGATCACGATCTGAGTCGAAACCAAGAGTCGGATGCTCACCCGACTGAGCCACCCAGGTGCCCCACAGAGAAATAAGCTTTTTAACTGCTTTGTTCTTTTAGGTTGCCAGTCAGTTGCAGAGATCAATCAGGACATGATCCAGTTCTCCAGGCTGTAAAGGAAGAAGGCCAATGAGCAGACTGCTGAGGTTGCCCACAGAGAGAAGACAAACTCACAGCATGGTGTGCAATGCCTTCCTGCCTTGCCCCTATCCTACCCAGAGGCTCATCCCCTGCACCTTCAACCACTCCATCCCTTGTACTTCAGGCCCCAGACCCCCTCCTCTTCCTCAAAGGTGACACGCTCTCCTTTACCTCACTGTTTGTTATATGCTCTTGCCTGAACTCCTCCTCTGAAAGAAAAAAAACCCTTAAAAACATGGGCCAATAACGACTGAAATGGCTAGCAGATTTCTTTTTTTTGAGTATCCTGTATAACTCCGTAAACCAACTATGTAAATTGACACTCTGTACAGAAGAGCTATATGTATAAACTGTTCTCCCACAAAAATCCTCCTCCTGTGTGTAGATAATAGGGAAACCATACAGGTAAAAACCTAGGCTTTGGAGCCACACAGGCCTGGATTTAACAGTCAGGACTGGTACTGACCAGCTCTGCAATGGGAAAGTTTTTTCAATCTCTCTACCTAGCCGGCGAGGTCGAGAGAAAGAAATGAGATAATGTGTGTCAACCTTACAGCGCAATGCTTAGCACCCAGTAGAAGTTTAGGAAATGGTAGCTTTTATTGTTTGGCAAATTTCTATTCATCTTTCAAGACCTTGCACAAATGTCACCTATCCTTACTATGGGCTACTTTCTAGGTATTTCTTCCTATTGTACTTCGCACATTCCGCTATTACAACACCTATTATAATACGATATGTTTGTGTATTTATTTAGTTAGTTGCATGTCTTTTTCCACAAGTAGATTGTACATGGCTCCAGGCAAGAAGCTGTACACTTGATACTGGGTTTGGCATTTGGCAGAATCTTGATGAATACCTGTAAGATAGATGGATGGATGGATGGATGGATGGATGGATATGTGGGTAGACGGATGGGTGGACAGACTAAAGATAAATGGATGAAAGGAGAGATGAAAAAAATGAATAGATACCCTCGCAGGGTAACTCCTCACACCAGTAGTCAGCTAAAATAGCCTCCTAAAGCAGGGGCACCTCACTAAGATCTGACATTGTAGACTTCAAGAAAGTTAGGGATGGAAATCAACATTGTAAATAAATAGCCCCCAGACTCATTTCTCTGTGGTCTCACTTGCTCCTTTTTTACATTCTGTTCTCTATCCAACAACCAAAGAGATTGTTTTTCAAGTACAAGGAAATCCTCTGTCTCATTTGTTCAAAGCCTTTCTGTGGCTTCCCATTTCATTTAGTGGAAATGCAAACTGATCCCCAGCTCTTCCCTGGGCACTGCATGTCTGGTTCTTGCAGACCCTTCCAGCACTCTACCCTTTGCCCACCATGCCCCAGCCATACTGTCTCCCTCTTATTCCTTAAACAAGCAAAACTCTTCCCTGCTTCTGGACTTTCACACTTACTCTTCCCTCTGCATAAAATATCCTTCCCCATTCTCTTCCCATGGCTGTATCTTTCTTGACATTTAGATCTCAGCTTAAATATCACCCCTCCCCCATGAGGTGAGACTTCCATGACTATCCTATCTAGAGCAAGCTCCATTTGACCCATGCCACCCTGGCTTCCCCTTCTCAGCACTCACTGCAATCTGCCATTAACTTATTTTTTGTTTGTGTGTTTACTGTTCATCTGTAACAGCACAGGGACCTGGATCCATCTTGCTCACCACGACATTCCCAGAGCCCCAACCATGCCCAACGCCATAGCAGGCTTTGAGGACATATTTTTTTTAAATAATTCATTCAGAGAGGAGAAGCTGGATCAAACTGCATTGTCACATCTGGAGAACGATGGCACTCCCCAAGGAAGACAGTGTATTAGGACAGAACCAAGCTGAATGGGTCACTACCTAATCCGGAAGACACGGAAAGTTTCCCTTCATTTCTGGGCTGGACACATTTCTGCAAGAACTCATGCCATAGTACAGTCCCACTTTTGCCCAACTTCTCCCACGTACCCAAGGGCCCAGTCAAGGGAGGATTAGATGGCAGGGAACACACTGAAAGAGAGAGTGGTCCCATAGCAACCTCCCTGATCATAACTCCTAATGCTATAGCTGTTGCTTAACCCAGATATATGAGACATGTGCCACCTACATATTTAGAAAGGAAATAAACTATGTGTTAATAGACAGTCCTGCACTGGGCTGTATTCAGAACCCAGAGTCAAGGGACATGAACACCCAGACTCCCATATCACCAACCCCTTTGATTCTTCTCAGAATAAAAGATCTTAAAAGCAGATCAATATAATATGCTAGGTATTCAAAATAATCTGCTAGTTATTTCAGTTATTGAAATTACTAGCAGATGTTTTGCACACTGTCTATACCTCTATGAGATAACTATGAAATTTTGCACTCTCGACAGAAGAGCTATCCCTAGAAAAGATTCCCTCAACAAAAATCATACTGTCTGTCAAACAGGGCAAGACAGGCCAACCAGATGAAAGAAGGAAAGTAAAGCAAGTGTGGGGTGCCTGAGTGGCTCAGTCAATTAAGCTTCTGACTTCGGCTCAGGTCATGATCTCGTGGTTCGTGGGTTCGAGCCCAACATCGGGACCACTGCTGCCAGTGCAGAAACCGCTTTGGATCCTCTGTCTCCCTCTCTCTCTGTCCCTCTCCCACATGCACTATCTCTCTCTCTCAAAAATAAATAAAAACTTAAAAAAAAAAAAAGAAACTAAAGCAAATGTAGTTAGAATACTTAGAAGAATACTAGGTACGCTACAGAATTGTGGTCTTTGAAAAGAGGCTTGAGCGGCTGATTTGAATGTCATTAATGGAAAGAAAAAGGGTAATTGACCATGATCCTAACTTTTTATTCAGTTAAAATTTTGAACTGGCCCCTGCACTGGCGTGCTGATGGTCAGTTTGAGGCCAAAGAGCAGTCCTAATTTGCAGCAAGGATGGGGTGCTTGTGCTGAAAGTTTAGGGACACGCTAAGGAAGTGGCACGTCTGGGGGCAACTGCCTGGCAGTCGCAGTTTCACTATGGGACAAGAAGCCAAGATTACCCTCAACGCACGGATCAGAGTAGCACCGTGTGCCTTGGAAAAGATGGAAGTTTCACAATATCGAACAGGGATATAGGTCAGGGGTGATCCTGGTGTAGCCCAACCCATTTACTGCTACCAGCGGTCTCGGGAAACTCTTTTACTTTAGTTCACAGAGCCAAGGCCAGAGACATGAGAGAACAGAGGAGCAAAAAAAGCCTAAAATATTTGTGTTCATGACCTACGATACTACAGGATCTTCCAACCCATAAAATAATGTCTTTCTGGGCAGTGCACTGACCTCCAGGAGAAGCAGCATAAAGAGAGTTTTGACACAAGAGATTTGAGGACTCTGGAAACAAATTTTAAAAGACCATAGAAGTCCTTTGCCAGTAAACGAGAGAGATCTTTACTTCAGTCATATTATATAATCCTACTGGGCAGATGTAGGCTTTTTCAATAAAGTACCAAAGAGCTAAACCACCTGAAGAGATTAAAGTCTGAGAAAGATTCTATTACTCAAGGGTTCCCAAGAACATGGACTGGGAGCCTATGTTCTCCCAGCCTATGGTGGGCAGGCTGTAGGCAGACTCATGAGAGAAGTGTATAACCCATGTTATACATGGTTATAACCCACTTCATGTAGCATGTGATCTCACCCAGATAGATTTTGCTCCTCTCTGGCCTATTCCTCAGCCCTCACACCCCTGTCACCCATTAGGACTCAGCATCAGATACAGTGGCACTTGGTGCTGATGACCAGATCATCTCTTTAACCCTGAAATCACCTGCTGGGGGCTTGGCTGTGTCATCCCAGATTGGTTTGGGAGAAGAGCGAAACAAATCACAATGGCATATGGCACTCGGGCAATTTGGTCTGCAGAAAATGGAGGTAGCTTCCTTTTCAAGAGAATCTAGTACAAGTTCTCCCTGTATATCCATCTTGGTGACAACTGCACAGACACGTGTGTGCTATTTTTTAGGTTGTTTTTCCTTCTGGATTCAGAGAGCTAGATCCAAGATTCTATGGGCAATGAGCAAGATAGTAGAAAGACAGTACCAAAAGGCTGTTCTCATTGCCTCAGAAGCGTGGACAGAGGAATGTCTATAGTCATCTGAAGAGATGCATATTCAGTCTCACAAGGGACTCCTTGACTCCCAAAAATGTTCTACATCAAAACGGATGGGTAAGGAAGGCAAATAAACCTTCTCCAATGGAAAGCTTTGAACAATTGAACAGAATACTGGGTATCTAAGAGATAAGCACTGTGTCCTGATAAAGAGAATCAGTTTCAGGGTCATCCCAGGGCCAGGCTGCTTGGACTCAGACTCTGGCTCCACTGTCCTCAAGATGTTTGGTAAGACTCAAAATGTCTTTGTCTTTACTTATTAAATAATACTAATCTTCTTGGATTCTCACTGTGAAAATAAATGATATGGGGGGTTCTGATTCTCAGTCCAGGGTGTAAGGAGCTTGGAAGTCACCACTCCATTTTAGCCAAGTAAAAAGCTGAACAAACTGAAAAATCAACAATTCCCCTAGATAACTTAGAAGAGTGAGGTCATAGGGAAAACCACTGTCCCCAAAGTGGAGACACAGGCAAATACAGAGAAGCACAACTTAGTTGAGCAGAAACCTCCATGAAAATCAGTACTGGGGGCGGAACACCTGAACTGTAATTGATGAAATGCTGGAGGCTCTGTGGGCAATTCCAACAATTCCAAGAGTTAAAAAAGGTCCCTTCCCTCATACTTTTGTTCTACCTGTAGGAACGCTACCAGATTCTCACAGTAACATCCGAGAAAAATCCCCTAGGGTTTCTAGCAGGTGGAGGGAAAAAGCAACCATTTTGCAATATACCAGAACATTATGTTCTCAACAAGCCTACCCCCACGAGAAACCATTTTCCCACATCCTAACCTACCAGGGTTTATCAGAACTTAACTAACCTGGAAGGTGCGAAATACCCAACTCTATCCTCCTCCAGCCACCCTGCCCCACATTAAGGGGAAAGTAGGAGACTGAACAACACTAGTAAAAGTCACAGTCCAGGGGCACAAGCCCACCAAAAGATTGAGACCAGTCACAGAACTATAGAACACTCCCCCACGCATACACATACCTTACCACCGCATCACTATAGGCCTATTTACCAGAGGTCCTTTTACCTATCACATCCATCATTACATCATATCTGGCTTTAATCAAAAAAAATTTCTGGGGCCCCAGGGTGGCTCAGTTGGTTAAGTGTCCAACTTCAGCTAAGGTCATGATCTCACAGTTTGTGAGTTTGAGCCCTGCATCGGGCTCTGTGCTGATAGCTCAGAGCCTATAGCCTGCTTTGGATTATGTATCTCCCTCTCTCTCTACCCCTCCCCCCGCTCACGCTCTGTATCTCTCTGTCTCTCAAAAATTAAAAAAATTTTGAACAAAAAAATTTCCAGGCATACTGAAGGCAAAAGATACTATCTGAAGAGGCAGAACCAGACTCAGATATAGCAGGGATGTTGGAACTATCAGACCAGGAATTTAAAATAACTATGGTTAATATGCTAGGGACTCTAATGGCAAAGTGGACAACATGCAAGAACAGATGGGTTATATAAGCAGAGAAATGAAAATTCTAAGAAAGAACCAAAAAGAAATGCTAGAGCTCAGAGACACTAACGAATGTGGAGAGTATCTTTGACGGGCTCATTAATAGACTAGACATGGCTGAGGACAGAATCTCTGTGCTTGAAGATATGTCAACAGTAACTTCCAAAACCAAAAAAACAAAGAGAAATAAATGTTGAAAAAAGAACCCAGAGCAGAATATCCAAAAACTGTGAGACAGCTGTAAAGGGTGTACTGTATGAGTAATGGGACTACCAGAAAAAAGAAGAAAGAGAAAAAGGAAGAAAGAAATATTTGAAGCCATGCTAAGGATTTCTTCCCAATTAATGTCAGACACAAAACCACAGATCCAAGAAGCTCAGAGGACAACAAGCAGGCACACTATCTTCCGGTTTCTGAAAATCAAAGATTAAAAGGAAAAATCTTGAAAGAAGCCAGGGTGGGGGCACATAATAGTAGCTCTAGAGGAACAAAGATAAGAATTCCATCCAACTTGTCCTCAAAAACCACACAAACAAACAAACAAACAAACAAAAAAACATACAAACAAAAAGAGGGTGGAGTAAAATATTTAAAATGTTGAGAGAAAAAATAAAGCACTGACATAGAATTCTATGCCCTGTGAAATTATCTTTTCTAAGTAAAAAAGAAATAAAGGCTTTCTCAGACAAACAAAAATTGAGGAATTTGTTACCAGGAGCCTCACCCTGGAAAAAAATGTTTTAAAAGGAGCGCTTGGGTAGCTCAGTCAGTTAAGCATTTGGATCTTGGTTTCCGCTCAGGTCACAATCTCACAGTTCGTGAGTTCGAGCTCCACGTCAGGCTCTGCGCTGATAGCACTGAGCCTGCTTGAGATTCTCTCTCTCCTTCTTTCTCTGCCCCTTCCCCGCTTGTGCTCTCTCTCTCTCTCAAAATAAATAAATGAACTTTAAAAAGTGTTTTTAAAAAAGTTCCTCAGGGGTGCCTGCCTGGCTCAGTTGGTAGACTTCATCTCAAGGCCATGAGTTCGAGCCCCATGTTGGGTATAGAGATTACTTTTTTAAAAAGTTCTTCAGAGAGAAGGAAAATAATATAGGTCAGAAACTCAGACCTACACAAAGGAAAAAAGAGCATTAGAGAAGGAATAAGTGAATGTAAAATAAAAACTTTCATTTTTCTTATTCTTAATAAATCTAATAGATAAGAGCTTGCTCAAAATAACAATAGTAACAATGTGTCCCATTGTTTTAATATATATGCTTGTGTACAAGTGAAACGAATGACAGAAATGACAAAAAAGACAGGAGGGAGGAATTGGAAATATTTTGTTATCGTGAAGTACTCACACTACCCATGAAATGGTATGGGGTTATTTGAAAGTAGAGTTGGATTAGTTGTAAGTTAATGTATATTACAAACATTAGGGCAACCACTAAAACAAGAAATATAATTGATATGCTGAGGAAATGGAATAATATGGATGCTCAATTAAAACCACAAAAGGCAGGAAAAGAGTGGAAGACAAAAATAAGAACAAAGAACAGAGGCAATAAATACGGTATGTGTGTACATGTAGACACGCACCCACACACATACACACATATACTGGACTGTTGAGTAGGAATGGAATGACAATTTGCCTAGGGCAACAGGATGATTACAACTAAGTTTTTTGTGTTAAACAGATATTCCATAGTCACTTGAAATGACACAGACCACCATGGGCTCCTTACTATTTAACAGATTTTCTGTTAGAGGACTGTACATTTGCGGGGAACTAAAGGCAATTGGACAGAGCCTGAAATTTTGAGAGCTTTGTTTATCAAGTGTCGGGGTAGAGAAGGCTTTTCTGAGTTTCAAAAAACAATTTTCTCCCTGGCTCATTATTATTTCAAAGAGCGCTTAATTTAATAATCTGTTTTTTAAAGTAAAAGCCTTGGCTATTCAAACACACAAAAATAAGTACTCCGAGAGCAACATTTGGCCTACTTTTTGGACTTCAAGAAGAAGCCACAATCCCATCTCCACCTGTTATTAGTACTAAATGGACTTTGTATTCAAAGGTTGCCATATGAGTAGTAACCATATGCATGGACATCACGAACTGGGCATAAAAGTTGCCTAACAAAAGACTACTACTCTCTTCAACAAGTTCTGTTTAGAGATAGACCAAGGTCAGCACACTTCTCTCCAGAGGACCAGATGGTAAGTATTTTAGGCTTTGTGGGCCATACAGTCTTGTATCTACTTAACCCTGCTGCTATAGCCTGGAAGCAACCATAGACCTAGCTCGTGAACAAATGGGCGTGGCTGTGTTCCAATAAAACGTTACTCAAAAGACAGATGGTGGGCTGGACTTAGCTTGCAGGTTACACTCTGCAACCCAATTTAGACCAGTAACGAATGATATAAAATATTAAGAACACTCGGCAATCAAAAAGAATGAAATCTTGCCATTTGCAACTACGCAGATGGAACGAGAGGGTATTAGGCTAAGTGAAATTAGCCAGAGAAAGACAAATATCATGTGACTTCACTCACATGAGGAAATTAAGATACAAAACAGATGAACACAAAGGAAGGGAAGCAAAAATAATACAAAAACAGGGAGGGGGACAAAACAGAAGAGACTCTTAAATACAGAGAACAGAGGGTTGCTAGAGGGGTGGTGGGAGGGGGGATGGGGTAAATGGGTAAGGGGCATTAGGGAGAACACTTGTGGGGATGAGCACTGGGTGTTACACACAGGGGATGAATCGCTGGAATCTACTCCTGACTTCATTATAGTAGCACTATATGCTAACTAATTTGGGTGTAAATTGAAAAACAATTAATTAATTAATCAATTAATTAAAATATTAAGCATAATCCACAAAACGTCTGTTTTCATGCTCTTTCTCCTCTTTCCTGTCTGGTGTCCCGCTAATACGAGATAATCCCTGCCACTCTGTCTTTATTATCATTATTTGGAGGACTATCACCCTGGACTTTGTGTTGGGCTGTGGGTGCTGCATTTTAAAAGGTTAATGCCTTCTTTCAAGGACACGGGGCATTTCATGGAACTGTTCCCGGGAAGTTCTGACCGACTGGTCGTCTGTAATAGTCCTGACAAGTGGGAGAGAGTGCTGCAGATCGGGCAGGTGTCTGCCCTTTCCCTCAAACATGCGGCCTGCTGGCCATCAGGGACCCTCACACCACCCACCGTGTGCCAGCTCCAGGGGGCAAAGTATGCGTATTATGACATGTCACAAGCTGTTTTTCTCCTGCCTTTTATGAAATCAGTTGAGCACAGCATGGAATATGGGGTGTGAGTTTGAACCAGAAGGTTCAATGGGCTTTCAGGGGTATCATGACCCAGACAGTGGTGGTAGGACCATGATCTGTGTGCCTGGGATGTGGTCTGGAAAGAGGGCGATGTGATCTTTCCTTTTATCTCTCCTGAGCCCATGATCTTCTCTCCACCTCCATACCGTGACTTTAACGCAGGTTACCAACCTATCTTTTAGACTTCCAAAATTCTTTCTCTGGATTTTCCAATCAAATCGCATCTAATCTGATCTGTTCTCTGTATAGCATCCAGAGTGACCTTTTAAAAATGCAATTCTCCTCATGCCACTGCATGACTTAAATTCCCTCTGGGGCTTCACTCTGCTCTTAGGGAAAAGCCAAAATCATTATGACGAAATTCTCTCAAGTTTGTGCATGCTCTGGCCCCAGCTCACTTCTGCGATCTCATCTAACTCCACTGTCTCCATGCTCTGGCATTTCAGCCACACTTGCATGGTTTAGCTCCTTAGACGAATTCTCCATACTGGCTCCCACCTAGGACCCCGTCATTTCTTTCACCTGCTATTGTACTATTGATCTTCTGTCTATAGTTTTGCTTCCTTAATTCTTTTTTTTTTAACCTGTGGACCCCCTTCACCCATTTCTCCCACCCTTCCCCCCACCTCTGGTACTCACTAATCTGTTCTCTGTATCTATGAGCTTGGCTGTTTTGTTTTTGTTATTTAGATTCCACGTATTAGAGGATTTGAAGTAGTTGTCTCCCTCAGTCTGACTTATTTCATTTAGATAATGCCTTTGAGGTCCATCCATGGTATTACAAATGGCAAGATTCCCTTCTTTTTTTTTTAATGTTTATTTATTTTTTGAGAGAGACAGAGTGTGAATAGGGAAGGGGCAGAGAGAGAGGGAGACACAGAATCGGAAGCAGGCTCCAGGCTCTGAGCTGTCAGCACAAAGCCTGATGTGGGGCTTGAACCCACAAGCTGTGAGATCGTGACCTGAGCTGAAGTCAGATGCTTAACTGACTGAGCCACCCAGGCACCCCAGATTCCCTTCTTTTTTGTGGCTGAACAATGTGTGTGTGTGTGTGTGTGTGTGTGTGTGTGTGTATGTGTGTGTATCACGATGTCTTCATCCATTCATCCACCAGTGGATTCTTAAGATTGTTTCCATATATTGGCTCTGTGAACACGGGACACACATATCTTTTTAAAGTTAGTGTTTTCATTTTCTTTGGATAAATACTCAGAAGTGGAATTGCTGGATCATGTGGTAGTTCTACTTTTAATATTTTGAGGGGTCTCATACTGTTTTCCATAATGGTTGCACCAACATTACGGTCTCACCAGCTGCACCGTTTTCTCCACATTCTTGCCAACACATGTTATTTCTTGTAATATGGTAGACATTAATCCAACTATTATCAACACTCCCCTTAAGCAAAAGTGGTCTAAACAAACTAATTAAAAAAGAGAGATTCTGAGTGAATCAAAAAAGGAGACTCAACAAAATGTTATCTGCTAGAAATCTACAATATTAAAAGGAGGATCCTGAACTCACTTCCTCCCACGGACACACCAAAGCAACAACTATGCGTATTGCAACTCACTCTGAAAACGATCTGAAGACTGGCAGAACAGATCTCCCATAACTGAAGTCATAAAGAGAAGGCCACATTGAGAAGGGTGAAAGAGGCACAGTCAGAAACCGAAGCCCTGGTGCGGTGACCCACGGTGGGAGGGGCATCACAAGCAGCAGGAACAAGGGTATCAAGTCCCACAGTGGGCACCCCAGCTCTGGGGGCCTGCACTGGGAAGATGAGTCCCCATAGAGCCTGGCTTTGAAAATCAGTAAGGCTTGAACTCCTGGAGAGCAGTTGGGCTTTAGGAAACTGAGTCTTCACCCTTAAAAAGCCAGTATGCTTTATCATTCAGCCCAAGACCCAGCACAGAAGCTGCAGTTTGAAAGGTGCTAGCTTGTACACGAAGGGCTATACATACTGACCCATTTTAGGGTATGTGCCAGAGGGTCAAGGACCCGCAGGAGATCTCTCTAGGAACCAAAGTGCTGGGAGGTGCCATTTTCCTTGCCCTCCCTCGCCCAGATACCTAGATACCTAGATACATGTGGGAAGCAGTTTTGACACTCCCATCTACTTGCCAGTACTGCTTGCCCCACCCCAGTGCTCTTTTGTGGACTCACTTCACCCAAACCATCAACCCTTGCAGGTGCCCCTCCAGAGCAGCTCCCATTCTGTCACACCAGGTCAGGTTTAGTCGGGACCAGCATCCCCAGCCCTGAAGTGACTACTGCCCCACCACACCCAGTAGTCAGCTCTGGCCAGGACAGGCACCCTTCCAAAGCAATTCCTGCCCCAAAGGGGGACTGGCTAACTCCACACCTGCATACCAGGGGCAGTCATTACAGACAGCTAGGCTGAAGGCCAGCCCACCCACCAGTGTACCTACAAGGGTCACAGCTCAGCCATAACAGGTGGGCACATGCAGACCACACAGAGGACAGCTGGTTCTGGTGATGAGGAGTATGGCACTATGGCACTACAGGGCACTACAGGGCACCTTTTACATACGACTGTGACTTTCAAGATCAGAAGACATAGCTGATCTACCAAAGACATACACACAAACACAGAGAATCAGACAAAAATGAGAAGACAGATATGTTCCAAGTAATACATTCCAAAAGAACAGAACAAAACCACAGAAAAAGATAAATGAAACAGAGGTAAGCAATCTGCCTGAGAAGGAGTCTGAAGTAATGGTCATAAAGATGTTCACTGAACTTGAGAGAAGAATTGATAAAGTCTGTGAGAACATCAACAAAAAGGTAGAGAATATGAAAAAGCAGCAGTCAGAGCTGAAGAATACAATAATTGAAATTAAAAATACACTAGAGGGAATCGACAACAAATTAGAGGATGCAGAAGAATAGATCAGTGGTCTGGAAGACAGGGTAATAGAAAGCAACCAAGCTGAACAGCAAAATAAAAAAATTAAAAAAAAAAGAGGACAGGCTAAAGGATTTCTGTGACAGCATCAAGCATTATAAAGTTTCCAGAGAAGAAGGCAGAGATAAACAGGCAGAAAATTTATCTGAAGAAATAATAGCGGAAAACTTCCCTAACCTGGAGAAAGAAACAAACTAGGAAGGACAAGGAAGCACAGAAGCAAGATGAGCCCAAAGAGGTCCACACCAAAACACATAATAATTAAAATGTCAAACCTAGAAATAAAGAGAAAATCTTAAAAGCAGCAAGAAAAAGGAAACAGTTATGTACAAGAGAAACCTCATGTGACTATCAGCTGATTTGTTAGCAGCAGCTTTGCAAGCCAGAAGACAGGGGCATTATATATTTGAAATGCTGCAAGGAAAAAAAGCCTACAACCAAGAATACCCTACCTGGCAAGGTTATCATTCAGAATTAAGAGAGATAAAGAGTTTCGAAGACAAAAGTTAAGGAAGCTTATCACAACTAAAGCAGCCTTACAAGAAGTATGAAAGGGACTTCTTGGGGTGCCTGAGTGGCTCAGTCGGTTAAGCATCTGACTCTTGATTTCTTCAGCTCAGGTCATGAGCTCACAGTTTGTGAGTTCGAGCCCCATATCAGGCTCTGCACCGACAGGGTGGAGCCTGCCTGGGATACTCTCCCTCTCCCTCTCTCTCTCTCAGCCCCTTTCCCACTACCCCTCCACTCAAAATAAACACATAAACTTAAAAAAAATAAATAAATAAAGGGACTTCTTTATGTGGAAAATGATGAAGTTTTAGGGTTATTTGGGGTGGGGAGCAGTTCATGGGGTCTGGAGCTGACAACCAAGAAAGAATTCTTAAAGACATCCTTGGTGCAAAAAAAGGTGATTTTATTAAAGCACAGGGACAGGATCCGTGGGCAGGAAGAGCTGGGGAGTCTGGGGAGATAAAGCCAAGAGGGAGTTTCCAAAGAGACTTTCACGTGCCAAAGACTTACTGGAGGCCTAGCTATTGTCAAGCTAATGTTGTCTTTCCCTCTAGCAAAGCGTTAACATTAAAACAGTAGGGAGTTCCTGGACTTTAGGCTATTGAAGGGATTGCCTTTTTCTTGTAAACTGGTAGAGATTTTTTTTTTTTTTTTGTCCTTTCTTGTTTTGGGGCTGTCAGGAGTGTCCAAGGAATATCATATATGTCCCAGCTGGGGGCAGGGCATGGTGTGAATACTAGCTTGTGCTTTGCCCCTCAGCCTGCCTCCAGCTCCTTCATCAGAAAAGAAAAGGCCATAACTAGAACTAAGAAAATTATGAAAGGAAACAATTTAACTAATAAAAGCAAACATACAGAAAAGGTAATAGACCAATCACTGATAAAGCTAGTATGAAGGTTAAAACATGTAGTAAAATCAATTATATCTATAAAAATTAGGTAAGAAACACACAAAATAATAATATGTAAAATATGGCATCATATATATAAAACAGAGAGTGGGGGGTAAAAATGTAGTGCTTTTAGAATGCGTTTGAGAACTTAAACAAACATCAATGTAAAATAAATTGCTATGTTCATAGACGTCATATGTTAACCTCATGGTAACCACAAACCAAAAACCTATAATAGATATACAAAAAATAAAGAGAAAGGAATGCCAGCATAACACTAAAGAAAGCTATCAAACCACAAAGGAAGAGAGCAAGAGAAAAATAAACAGAAGAACCACAAAAACAATCATAAAACAATGAACAAAAAGGCAGTACATACCTATCAATGATTACTTTAAATGTAAATGCCCCAATCCAAAGACATAGGGTGACCAAATGAGTAAAAAAACAAGACCCATCTATATGCTGCCTACAGGAGATTCACTTCAGATATAAAGACACATACAGACTGAAAGTGAAGAGATGGAAAAAGATATTCCACGCAAATGGAAGCAAAACAAAACAAAACCCTAGGGTAGCAATACTTAGACAAAATAATGGTGTGTGTGTGTGTGTTGTTTTTGTTTGCTTGTTTTTGAGAGAGATAGTGAGAGTTCATGTGACAGCACGTGCAGAAGAGGGGCAGCAGAAGAGGGAGAGAGAATTTTAAGCAGGCTCCACATCCAGCACAGAGTGCATTGCAGGGCCCAAGGTAGGGTCCAATGTGGGGCCCAGCATGGGGCCCAGAGTGGGCCCTGATCTCACGACCATGAGATCATGACCATGAGATCATGACCTGGGCTGAAATCAAGAGTCAGATGCTTAACCGATAGAGCCACCCAGGCCCCCCAAACAAAATTGAGTTTAAAACAGATGCTAACAAGAGGAAAGAGGGCAGCACATAACAATAAAGTGATCAATCTACCAAGAGGATATAACAATCAGAAATATTTATGCATCCAACGTAGAAGCGTCTAAACATATAAAGTATATTAACAGATATTCTACAGAATGAGAAATTGACAGTAATATAATAATAACAGGGGACTCTAACACCCCATTTACATCAATGGATAGATGATTCAGACAAAAAATCAATAAGGAAACAGTTTTCCAATCAGAAAGTCAATAAGGAGGGGCGCCTGGGTGGCTCAATCTGTTAACTGCCCCACCTCGGCCTAGGTCATGATCTCCTGGTTTATGAGTTCACAGCCCGCATTGGGCTCTGTGCTGACAGCTCAGAGCCTGGAGCATACTTTGGATTCTGTCTCCCTCTCTCTCTGACCCTCCCCTACTCACACTCTGTCTCTCTCTCTCTCTCTCTTTCTCTTTCTCTCTCTCTCAAAAATAAAAATAAATATTTTTAAAAATTAAAAAAAAAAAAAGAAAGTCAATAAGGAAATAGTGGCTTTGAACAATGCATTAGACCAGATGGACTTAACAGATATATATAGAAAACTCCATCCAAAAATAGCAGAATATTCATTCTTTTCTGCACATAGAACATTGTCATTCATTCATTCTGTTCTGCACATAGAACATTGTCCAGGATAAATAGATCACATGACAGGCCACAAAACAAATCTCAATAAATTTTAAAAGACTGAAATCATGTCAAGCATCTTTTCCAATCACAATGGTATAAAACTAGGTATCAACTATAAGAAAAAACTGACAGAAATTCAACGAGGCCAAACATGTTACTAAACAACCAATGAGTCAATAAAAAAATCAAAAAGCAAACTTCAAAATACCTTCAGACAAATGAAAATAGAAACACAACATTCCAAAATCTTTGGGGCACAGTGGTCCTAAAGAGGGAAGTTTACAGTGACACAGGACTAACTCATGAAACAAGAAAAATCTCAAATAATCTAACTTACAGGAAATAGAAAAAGAAGAGCAAACAAAGTCCAAAGTTAGTAGAAAGAAGGAAATAATACATATAAGAACAGAAATAAATAAAATAGAAACTAAAAAAAAAGAGAGAGATAGAAAAGATCAATGAAACTAGCAGCTAGTTTTTTGAAAATATAAGCAAAACTGATAAAACTTCACCTTGACTCATCGAGAAAAAAAGAGAGAACCCAGATAAAGAAAATCAGGAATGAAAGAGAAGTCACAACCAACACCACAATAACACAAAGAATTATAAGAAAGTACTACGAAAAATTATATGCCAACAAATTGGACTACTTAGAAAAAATGCAAATTCCTAAAAACATACAATCTTTCAAAACTGAATCATGAAATAATAGAAAATCTAAAAAAACCTGATCACTAACAACAAAATTGAATCAGTAAACAAAAAATTCAACAAACCAAAGTCCAGAACCAGATGGCTTCAGACGTAAACTCTACCAAACATTTAAAGACCAGTTAATACCTGACCTTCTCAAACTTTTCCAAAAAATGGATGATGAAGAAATGCTTCCAAATTCATGCTATGAGGTCAGCATTACCCCGATGCCAAAACCAAAAACACTACAAAAACGAAAATTACAGACCAATATCCCTGATGAGCCTAGAGCAAAAAAATCTTCAACAAAATGTTAGCAAACTGAATTCGAAAATACATTAAGGGGCGCCTGGGTGGCTCAGTTGGTTAAGCCACCCGACTTCAGCTCCGGTCATGATCTCATGGTTCATGGGTTCGTGCCCCGTGTTGGGCTCTGTGCTGATAGCTCAGAGCCTGGAGCCTGCTTTGGATTCTGTGTCTCCCTCTCTCTCTGCTCCTCCCCCACTCATGCTCTGTCTCTCCCTCAAAAATAAATAAACATTAAAAAAAATTAAAAAAATACATTAAAAGAATCATCCACCATGATCAGAGGGGATTTATTGTAGGGGTGGAAGTGTGGTTTAATATACACAAATCAATCAATGTGATACATCACATTAATAAAATAAAAGATAAAATTATATGAATATCTCAATAGATGCAGAAAAAGCATTTGAAATTATTCAACATCCATTTATGATAAAAACAACAAAGTGGGTATAGAAGGAACATACTTTAACATAATAAAGGCCATATAGATCAACCCACAGCTAACATCACACTCAGTGTTGAAAAGCTTTCAGTTTTTTCTCTAAGATAAGGAATAAGACAAGGATGCCCATTCTCAACCATTCTCATCCAACGTAGTACTGGAAGTCCCAGTCACAGAAATCAGACAAGAAAAGAAAAAAGGTCAACCAAAGCAGTAAGGAAGAATATATATATATATATATATGATATATATATATATATATCATATATATATATACACACCATATATATATATATATCATATATATATATACACACCATATATATATATATATACACATGGTGTATATATATATATATATATATATATATATATATACACACACATGTGTATATATATATATATATATACACACATGGTGTATATATATATATATATATGGTGTATATATATATATATATATATATATATAAGCCCTGGGGCACCTGGATGGCTCAGTTGGTTGAGTGTTGAAATTTGGCTCATGTCATGATCTTGGGGTTTGCCCCACATCAGGCTCACTGTTGTCAGCCTGTCAGCACAGAGCCCACTTCAGATCTTCTGTCCCCCTCTCTTGCCCCTCCCCTGCTTGCAATCTTTCCAAAATAAATATTTAAAAAACCCTAAAGACTCTACTGAGAAAACCTGTTATAACTAATAAATGAATTCAGTAAAGTTGCAGGATACAAAATCAATACACAGAAATCTTTTGCATTTCTATACACTAATAACAAAATAGCAGAAAGGGAAATTAAGAAAACAATCTTATTTACAATATCATCAAAAGGAATAAAATACCTAAGAATAAATTTAACCAAACCAATGAAAGACTTGTACTCTGAAAACTTTAAGATAATGGTGAAAGAAACTGAAGATGCACAAGTAAATGGCAAGATTTACCATACTAATGGATTGGAAGAATTAATGTTGTCTAAATGTCCATACTACCCAAAGCAATCTATAAATTCAATGCAATCCCTATCAAAATACCAATAATATGTTTCACAGAACTAAGACAAAAAAATCCTAAAATTTGTATGGAACCACAAAAGACCCCAAAGAACCAAAGTAATCTTGAGAAAGAAAAACAAAGCTGGGTGTTTCACAGGCCAGAGTTCAAACCATACTACAAAGCTATAGTAATCAAAACATTATGGTACTGGCATAAAAATAGACACAGACCAATGGAACTCTTGAGAACCAAGAAATAAACACATGCTTCTATGGCCAATTAATCTATGACAAAGAAGGCAAGAATATACAATGGGACAGAGACAGTCTATTCAATAAATGGTCCTGAGAAAACTGTACAGCTACATGCAAAAGAACGGAACTGGACCATTTCCTCACACCACACACAAAAATAAACTCAAAACAAAGTGAAGACTTAAATATAAGACCTGAACCCATAAAACTCCTAAGAGAAAACATAGATAGTAAACATGGACATCAGCCTTAGCAGTATTTTTTCTGAATATGTCTCCCAGGCAAGGGAAACAAAAGCAAAATAAACAAATGGGACTACATCAAGCTAAAAAAAATCTTTTGCACAGTGAAGGAAACCATCAACAAAACAAAAAAGGTACCTACAGAATGGGAGAAAATATTTGCAAATGATATATCTGATGTTGGGTTAACATCCAAAATGTATAAAGAACTCATATAGCCCAATACCAAAAAAGCAAATGTTCTGATTTTAAAAATGGACAGGAGACTTGAATAGACAGTTTTCCAAAGAAGATATACAGATGGTCAACAGACAAGTGAAAAAACGTTCAACATCACTAATCATCAGGGCAATGCAAATTAAAACTACAATGAGATATCACTTCACACCAGTCAGAATGGCTTTAACAAAAATACAAGAAATAGTAAGTGTTGGCAAGGATGTGGAGAAAAAGGGACGGTTGTACACTATTTGTGGGAATATAATTTGGTGCATCCACTAGGGAAAACAGTATGGAGTTTCCTCAAAAAATTAAAAATTAAAGTATGTTACACAATAATTTTACTAGTGAGTATTTACCCAAAGAAAATAAAAACATTACTTTGAAAAAATATATGTACCCCTATGTTTACTGAAGCATTTACAATGGTCTAGATATGGAAGCAACCTAAGTGTCCACTGATAGGTGAATGCATAAAGAAGATGTGGTATATATACACAATGGAATGTTACTCAGCCATAAAAAGGAATGAATCTTGCCAGTCACAACATGGAAACCTAGAGGTTATTATGCTAAGTGAAATAAGTCAGACTGAGAAAGACAAATATTGTATGATTTCACTTATATGTGTAATCTAAAAAACAAAAGAAACAGACAAAGAAAATCAGAAATGACTTATAAATACAGAGAACAAACTGGTGGTTGCCAGAGGGAAAGGGGTGGGGGGAGGGGCAAAATAGGTGAAGGAGATTAAATGGTTATAAAATAAATAAGTCACAAGATGAAAAGTACAGCATGAGGAATATAGTCAATAATATTATAATAATTGTGTATGGTAGCAGATGGTAATTACACTTACTGTGGTGTGGTGATCATTGCATGTATAGAATTGTCAAATCACTATGTTGTACACTTAAAACTAATATAACACTGTATGTCAACTATACTTCAATTAAAAAAACACAATCTGTCAAAGTCACACAAGACAAAATAGACAATCTGAATAGGCCTATATCTATTGAAGAAATTGAATCAATAATTAATAACCTCCCAAAACAGAAAGCACCAGGTCCAGATGGGTTCACCAGTGAATTCTACCAAACATTTAAGGAAGAAATTATATGAATTCTCTATAATCTCTTCCAGAAGATAGACACGAAAGGAATATGTCCTAAGTCATTCTGAGACCTGCATTACTCTAATACCAGAACCAGACAAAGACATCACAAGAAAAGGAAACTACAGCTCAATATCTCTCAAAACATAGATGCAAAAATCCTCAATAAAATATTAGCAAACCAACAATCATATTCAAATTCAAAAATACTCAATAAAATATTAGCAAATCAAATTCAACATTCAAATTCAAATCAAATTCAACAATGTATAAAAATAATTATACACCACAACCAAATGGGATTTATCTCAAGTGTGCAAAGCTGGTTCAATATTCAAAAATCATTGAATGTAATCCATCACATTTACAGGCTAAAGAAGAAAAATCCAATGATAATGTAAATATATGCAGAAAAAGCATCTGACAAAGTCTAATACCCATTCATAATAAAAACTCTCAGCAAATGAGAAATAGAGGGGAACTTCCTCAACTTGATAAAGAACATCTACAAAGAACCTACAGCTACCATCATACTTAATGGTGAGCAATTCAAAGCTGTCTCGCTAAGATCAGGAACAAGGCAAGAATGCCCCCTTTCACCATCCCTTTTCAACATGATACTGAAAGTCCTAAGTAAAAAGACATGAAAAAGAAATAAAATGTGTACAGAGTAGGAGGGAATAAATAAAACTGTCTTTGTTTCCAAATGACATTTGTCTAAGTAGAAAATCCAAAAAAAGACACACACAAAAAAGTCTCCTTAGAACTAATAAGCAATTATAACAGGACTACTGGACATAAGGTTAACAACAAGTCAATCACCTTCTTCTATATCAGTAATGAGCAAGTGGAATTTGGAAGTAAAAACACGATACCATTCACATTAGCACCCAAGAAAAGTAAATACTTAGGTATAAATCTAACAAAATGGGTACCAGATATAAGGAAAACTACAAAATTCTCAGTAAAGAAATCAGAGAAACTAAATAAATGGAAAGATGTTTCATGTTATACATAAGAAGACCCAATATGTTAAAACGTCAATTCTTTCCAACTTGATTTATAGATTCAATACAATTCCAATAAAAATCCCAGTAAGTTATTTTGTGGATATTGATAAACTGATTCTAAAGTTTATATGGATAGTCAAAAGACCCAGAATAGCCAACACAACACTAAAGGAGAAGAAAAAAGTTGTAGTATTGTCACTATCCAACTCCAAGACTTACTATAAGTCTACAGTAATCAAGACAGTGTACATAGGTGAAAGAATAAATAAATAGATTATCATGGAACAGAATAAAGAGCCCAGAAATAAATCCACATAAATATAGTCAACTGATCTTTGACAAAAGAGCAAAGATTGTCTCTTAAACAAATAGCGATAGAACAACTTGACATCCACATGAAAAAGAAAAAAAAAGAATCTAGACACTGACTTTATACCTTTCACAGAAATGTTAACTCAAAACGGATCATAGACCTAAATGTAAAATACAAAACTAAAAAACTCTTGGAACATAACACAGGAGACAACCCAGGTGACTTTGGGTATGGCAATGGCTTTTTAGATACAACACCAAAGGCACAATCCATGAAAGAAATAATTGATAATGTGGACTTCATTAAAATTAAAAACTTCTTCTCTGAGAAAGAAATTGTCGAGAGAATAAGAAGACAAAATCCATATCTGATAAGGAATGTTATCCAAAATTTATAAAGAACTCTTTTCTATACATATCACGTTTATTTATTTTACTTTTGAGAAAGAGAGAGAGTATGAGCAGGGAAGGGGCAGAGAAAGAGGGAGAGAGAATAAGTAGGCTCCATGCTGTCAGCACAGAGCCCAGCGTGGAGTTCAAACTCACGTACCATGAGATCATGACCTGAGATGAAATCAAGAGTCAGATGTTTAACCGACTGAGTCACTCAGGCATCCCACAAAGAACCATTAAAAGTCAATAAGAACATGAATAACCTGGGGGCACCTGGGTGGCTCAGATGGTTAGGAAACCGACTTTGGCTCAGGTCATGATCTCATAGTTTGTGAGTTCGACCCCACGTCAGGCTCTGTGCTGACAGCTCAGAGCCTGGAGCCTGCTTCCGATTCTGTGTCTCCCCCTCCCTCTGTCCCCTCCCCTGCTCACACTCTGTGCCTCTCTGTCTCTCAATAATAAATAAACGTTAAAAAATTTTTTTAAATTTTTAAAAAAGAACCTGATTTTAAAATGAGCAAAAGACCTGAACAGACACTTCACCAAAGAAGACATAGAGATAGCAAATAAGCATATGAAATGATGCTCCACATCATATGTCATTAGGGAGCTACAAATTAGAACAATAGGACACTACTTCATACTAATTACATTGGCAGAAAATCCCAACCACTGACAACCCCAAATGTTGATGAGGATGTAGAGCAACAGGAATGCTCACCGTTAGTGGTAGGAATGCAAAATGACACAACCAATTTGGAAGGGAGTTTGGCAGTTTCTTATAAAACCAAACATACTCATACCATGAAACCCAGCAGTTGTGCTCCTTGGTTTGTACCCAAATAAGTAGAAAACTTACACACACACACACACACACACACACGCGCACACACACACACAACTGCATGTGAATATCTGTAGGAGCTTTATTCATAATCAACAAAATTTGGGAGCAACCAAGATGTTCTTTAGTAGGTGAATGGATAAAATGAGGTACATCCACACAACGGAATATTGTTCAGAGCTAAAGAGAAATGGCTCACCAAGCCATGAATAGACATGGAGAAATCTTAAATGCATGTTACTAAGTGAAAGAAGCCAATCCAAAAGCGTGCCCATATTATTCCAACATGGCATTCTGAGAAAGGCAAAACTATAAACACAGTAGTAAAAAGGTCAGCGGTTGCCAAGCATTAGGGGAGAGGCAGGGATGGCTTAGGTGCAGCATAGAGAACTTTCAGTGAAACTGTTTCACTGAACTTTCAGAGAACTTTCAGTGAAACTCTTCTGAGAACTTTCAGTGAAACTGTTTCACTTTCAGTGAAACTGTTCTATATGATATTGGAATAGTAGAAGCATGTCACTATGCATTTGTCATAAGCCATGGAATGGATACCACCAAGAGTGAACTCTAATGTGAGTTATGGGCTAAATGTTAACACAAGATGCAGCTTCACTGTTTGTAACAAAGTTGCCACGCTGGTGCAGGATGTTGATAACGGACCAGGTATGCATGCACGTGTACATGGGAATTCTTTGTGCTTTCTGCTCCCTTTTGCCGTGATCTCAAACATGTCCTAAAAACAAAGTTTATTTTGGAAATTAAATGAGATAATACAGATAGGTTCCACGTCTAAGGAGTTTGGAGGTCACAACTCCATCCTGACAACAGATGAAAAAGCTGAACAGACTGAAAAATCAAGAACTCTTCTTGGATCTGCAAGAGAGGGGAGCATACAAGGCAAATCGTTACCTCTGACACTGGAGAAACAGACAGGTAAATCCAGGGAGGCACATTAATATGGGAAGCTTTCTAGTACATTTATTTCTGTGGTCACTGCTCTCTTCTATCTCCTTTCACCTGTTAGTCCATAAGGTTTTCAAAAGCATTGAGACATTTCAGAGTCCCTGATTGTTCATGTATGCTTTCATTCATTCATTCATTCATTCATTCATTCAGCAAACATTAATTAAGTTCCTATTATGTGTTGGATATTGTGCTATTTCTTATGGGAACATAAAGATATATAAGGCATAGATACTTCATTCAGTTCAAACACTCAACAATTTTTGAACATCTACTATGTGCCATACACTGTGCTAGGTGTTAAGGATTCAGCAATGAAGGGAACAGCCCATTTTCGAAACAGTGTAACCACCACCACAGCAAACTCTTGACCCCACTGGCTTTAACATGTTTTTAGTGAGATCTTCACAACTCCTTGAACAGGTGGGTTTGTCTGTTTGTCTGTCTGTCTGTTTGTTGTTTGGTGTGTGTGTGTGTGTGTGTGTGTGTGTGTGTGTGTGTGTGTGTGGTGGTGGTACCATTGTTTTGTAGTCATTCTCTTAACTACTTTTGGACTCAATGCGCTCCAATTGGATTTTCAGTACAACACACTCCAGGAGGACTTTCAACACAACTTAATAGAAATTGCTCTTACCAAGTTAATTATGAACTGTATGTTGCCAAAACCAAAGGTCAATTCTTTTTGTCATTGCATTTGATGCCTGTGAAATATCCAGCATAACCGACCACACTTCCCCTCTTGAAACACTTTCTACACTTGACTTTCATAGTGGCATACCCTTCGAATTTTCTTCCTGCTTCACACCCCTCCTGTTCAGTCTCCTTAGCTGGCCCCTCCTCTTCTGTTCAACCTCTAAGTGTTGTTACGTCTGTCCCAGGATTCAGTTCTGCAGCTTTTCCTTTTATCCATGAATATACTCTTTTCTGTATTTCATCTAATCCTGTGACTTCAAATACTATTGTATGCTTCCATTTACCAAATTTACCTCTATAGATGGCATAAGGAGTATAACTGTCCTAAAGTGATCCAGGAGTGGTGTGTAATAGCCCAAAAAGTGGGAGAACTCCAATTATTCATCAACTGGTTTATCAATAAACAAAATGTGGTATACGCATACAATGGAATAGTATTCAGCACCTAAAAAGAATGAAATACTGATACATGCCACGACAGAAATGAATCTCAAAAGTATATGATGCTAAGTAAAATAAGCCAGATGCAAAAGACCATATATTGCATGACTCCATTCATAGGATGTCCTGAAAAGGCAAATTTATAGAATCAGAAAGTCAATTCGAGGTTCCTAGAGCTGAAGAGTAAGAATGAGGACTGGTTGCTAAAGGACACAATAGGTATTCTGGGGGTGATAGAATGGTTCCAAAACAGGACTGGGGTGATGGTTACACAAGCCCATAATTTTATTTAAAATAGTTGAATTATACACTTAAAACAAGTGGATTTTATGGCTTGTAAATTATATCTCAATAAAGCTGTTTGGAAATAAAAGAAATGTGATATTGTGGGCCCCATCTGCCTTCCGCTTTATTTATTTCTTATTTTCTATAGAATTTATATTGGTTCCACTCAGAGACTCTAAAGTCTCGTCCTATTGGCTCTTTGGCTGAAAGCAATTTCCAGAAGACACTAGCTGACTTCTGCCAGCCTCCAACCCTCCCAACAGCTGGGGGAATGAATTCCCCGGTCCTGAAGGAGATGGGGATGTGCATGGTTCGCTTAGAACATCACTCTGCTAGGCAAAGAGGTATGATGCACCTTGGTGGCCTCAAGTAGGGCTCCACAGGTCTCGGCAACACCGAGGGCATTTAGCTAGTGCCGACAGCTTCAGAGACCAAGCTGCTACAACTCTGTGACTACAGTCAACCTTCCCTAGGCAAATGTGTTTGCAGCACGAGGATTCAGGTCTCAAGTAAGAAGAGGAGAATGTCCACAACACAAGGAAAAAGAGAGACTCAGAGGAGGGTGTCAAACCCAATCATTGTAGGGCATTTCTCCCAATATCTTTTTTTTAAATGTTTTTTTATTTATTTTTGAGACAGAGAGACACAGAGCACATGTGGCGGAGGGGCAGAGAGAGAGGGAGACATAGAATCAGAAGTGGGCTCCAGGCTCTGAGCTGTCAGCACAGAGCCCAGTGTGGGGCTCGAACCCACGAACTGTGAGATCGTGACCTGAGCCGAAGTTGGAGCTGAGGTTGGACGCTTAACCGACTGAGCCACCCAGGCACCCCACATTTCTCCCAACAACTTAAGAAAACATTCTCTTCAAGTGCATGTGCTGTTTTCACCAGGACCATATGCTGGACTTCAAAACAAGTTTCCATAAATATCTAAGAGTGAAAATCATCCCACAATAGTATTAAATTAGATGTCAGTAAAAACAAGATATTTAGAAAATACCCAGTTTTAGAAATTAAACAACATACTTCAGAACAACTCATGTGTTAAAGAGGAAATCATAGATAAATTAGAAAATCTTTTTACCTGAATGATGATAGAAATCTGATACATCAAAATTGTTGTATGTGGCTGGCACAGTAAGTACTTACAGAGAAATTTATTCTCTAAGTGACAATAGTCACACACAAAAAAGGGATAAAGTCAATAATCTAGCTCTGACCTTAAGAACCTTGAAAATCAAGAGTAAATTGAACCCAAGGCAAACAAAAGGGAACAAATAAATAAAAGAAACAGATGAAATAGAAAAGAGACAAACAATAGAGAAATACAACAGTAAATGAAATCCACACAGAAAATTTAATTTCACATGGATTCTATATTTAAGTGTATATCCAGAACCATAAAGACTTTAGGAGAAAAAATGGGAGAGCATCTATCGTAACTAAAAATCAGAAAATCATTGCTTCTGGGGTAGATTGCAGGCAGGGTGGAAGGTGGGAATTGACTAGAAAGGGGCAAGAAAGAACTTTTCGAGGGTGAAGGAAATGTTCTGGAGGTTGTCTTGGGTAATGGTGACAGTGGTGTGTACATAATTGTCACGCTTCATTGAACTAACCCTTAAGATCTGGACATTTTCATGCATGTAAATTACACCTCAATTTTTTAAAGTAGACAAGAGGCAACGTCTTGAGGAGCTTTTGGTGGTGGTACTGGGGCATCTCTGGGGCGCAGGCTTCAAAAGCATCCATAGTATCTTGAGTTTAGGATTCTGCTAAGAGTGGTTTTGCAACCAAAATGTAGGCTGACGGCAAACGACCATAAGATCCACAGTGACCAGAGCTATGGATCCCTAGTCTCATTATCCGGATCATAGAACTAGACAGCTACCACTAGATAGCTTCCCTTCAATGGTGATCTTCCCCCATAAACCCAGAGCTCTCCAAGGGGAAATCAAAATTGAGGTTCTGGATATGTGGGGTTGGAAAGAAAGTCATTTCCCATACAACTCGGTGTCTGGAGCTGCCACCAAATGCAAATGTCTACACTTTACAAGACAGTAACATTTCAAATGGCACTCCGAGAGAGGAGATAATGGGCTATAGTAGATTTTCTCCCCAGATGTATTTGCTGCACAAGGCAAAAATTGCCATTGTGCTGGCAGATTTCTTCTCTTCATTTAAATCCACAGATTGTGCATCCCAGACAGCTGGCATGGACCACCGGATGTCTTGTTACAGGGAGGACCCAGCCTTTATCACACCGTGGCCCTGAAGCCTGCTTCCTGTGCCTTGGAAGAATGAGAGCTATGTTAAAGGTCAGCACTTTTTAGGAAGGAGGGACCCTGCAGGAGGCATGAGCAACGGGTATGTGGTAAGAGTTCAAGGTGAACAGGCTGAGCCAGAAACAAGAGTGTATAAAACTCCAATCCTGCCTTTGGGACATAAGGGGACCAGAACCCAGGCTCTTTCAACTGGCTTCCAACCATCTAACAGGTTAGAGCTTTCTCATTTTCTTTCAACTATTCCCGGGCATGGGCGTTTTGCAGAAATAAAGTGGAGGGAACAAAATTTTTTTTGTAAACCTGTAACTACTTGATCTCTCTTTCTGGCCTTCTCCAGGATCACGCTGTAATCTAATCTGCTCCCCAGTGTTTCTGATTCCTGGAGAGTGCTTCTTGATACCCCGGTTTGACCATGGCTGGGTGGATCTGCCTTGTGACAGGGGCAGGAGGGTTTCTGGGTCAGAGAATCGTGCGTTTGTTGGTGGAGGAGAAGGACCTACAGGAGATCCGGGCACTGGACAAAGTCTTCAGCCCAGAATTGCGGGAGGAATTTTCTAGTAAGTGAACTTGGGTTCATGGGTGGGTAGCTCCATCTTAACCCCTGGGTACGTATGGGGAGAGGGTGGTTGTCTAGCAAATCAAGGAAAGTGGTAGCTAAATCAAGGCTAATCCCGGGTCCAAAGTCATCAGAAAGGAAAACACAAGTGGTGTAGTGTAAGAGATACAAGGCTATCAGGAGACTGGGTCTGACTCTGATCCAGAACTAGAGAGGAATGACCGTAGGTCAGCTACTTTGGCCTCTAGGTCTCTTTTCTTCTCATTTATAAAATCATGTATCAGTTCTCTCCCTTGTCAACAACTCTTTAATGTTCTGAAGATTTCAGATTTTGCAGCATCTGCAAAGGGCAAACGAGCACCATTAACCCAGAGACTCCAGCAGTGGGTCCCCATGCCTCTTGATTGTCCTGGTCCTTCTGTGGCTTCATTTAGCATTGCCAGTGAAGGTGAAATAAAAGGAAGTGAAGGTGAAGCTGAGTGTGTGTGTGTGTGTGTGTGTGTGTGTGTGTGTGTGTGTATGTGTGTGTGAGAGAGACAGACAGAGACACAGAGAGACAGAGAGGGAGAGAGGTAGGGAGGACACACAGCGTGCAACGAGGGAGCCAGAGACAGAGTGCGGATTCCTCTTGTGGATTCCCTGAACATCTCTTTTTACCTTTTGTCTCCACTCATCACCACGAGAAAAGTGGCTGCAGCATTTGCTGGACAACCTCACTGCTCTGCTCTTTTCCCAGATTGCTGACCCTGGAGCAAATGCAAAAGCTAGATTTATAAGACCTATTTCACCCCTCCAGATCCTCAAAACAACCCTGAGAGGAAGGTAGGAAAGGGGTCTCACCCCACAGGACGATGAGGAAATCGAGGTAAAGGTAAAGTAACTTACCGAGGCCCTCTGATTAATGGAAGGCAGGGCTCAGAGTAGAGCCTCATCGCAGAGGCCCTTGTCCCCCCTCCCCGCCCTCCCAGACAGTGCCCGTCACTCTCCTTGTCTTTCCGGTGCTCTGAATGTCTCAGATGTCCTATTTCCTCTACCCTCTGCCGCAATGGTGTCTCTGGTGAACACACAGGAACATACATGATCAACATCGACTGGGTGTGTAACCCTTATGTCTCAGCAATACTTACGGTCTGACAGCTGATGCCCCAAACAGGAGACGTTTAACCTAGAGAAGCAGTCTCCCAGGGTGACAAGTCACGTGGTGTCAGAGACGGGCCGGGGCCTCTGTCAAGATCACAGGGGAGAAGCCTTACAGTGGTTTTTCCGTGCCAGGCCCTGTGCTCGGTGTGCTACATGTGCCAGCTAGTTTGCTCCTCGTGACATCCCTGTGGGATAGGTAATATCGTCCTCCTCTTTTTAGAGATGAGAAGGCAGGGCCGCCTGGGTGGCTCGGTCAGTTGAGCTTCCGACTCTGGTTTTAACTCAGGTCGTGATCCCACAGTTTCATGGGTTTGAGCCTCCGCCTTGGACTCTGTGCTGCCAGCACAGAGCCTGCTTGGGACTGTCTCTCTCTCCCTCTCTCTTCGCTTCTCCCCCACTTGCGCGGTCTCTGTCTCTCTCAGAAGAAATAAATAAGCTTAAAAAAAAAAAAAAAAAAAGATGGGAAAGCAGGCACAGAAAGGCATCTTTGTCCTGTCAAGGCTGCTATAACAATACACCATAGGCCGGGTGGCTTAAACCCAATTTATTTCTCACAATTCCGGGGGATAGAAGCCCAAGAGCAAAGCAGGGTCATGTTCTGGTGGGAGCTCTCTTCCTGGCTCATAGCCTGTGCCATCTTGCCGTGTTACCACATCGTGCAAAGAGGGAGGGATCTCTCTCTGGGATCTTTTATCAGAATACTGATCCCATTCATAAGGGTTAAACCCCCATGACCCGATCGCCTTCCGAAGGCCCTATCTCCTAACACCATTGCGGTGGCATTAGGATCTCAACGCTTGAATGTGGGAGGACACAAACATTCAGCCCATACACAGCCAAGGCTAAGGTGTTCAGGGTCCCACAGCTGAAAAATAGCAAAGCTGAAACTGAACCCAGAAGGTCTAGCTTCAGCGGCTGTGCTTTTAACCACTAGTTTGTCTAGTAGCTTCTCTTAGGTCTCCCTACAGCGCAGCCCGCACCGCATAAGCAACTGTCTATTCAGTCTAGCAAAATACTTCTCAAGTTCACAGAGCCTCGGAGAGGGCGCGAGCTGTGCCGCTCCCACCAACACGGCCGCAGCGCCCTCTGCTGGTGTCTCTGCGCCCCTCCAAGCTAATAGGGTAAGAGCCCTTTCTTCTGGCTTTGGGCTTCTCCCCCCTCAACTTGTCAATTCCTCGGAGCCAGCCTCTGGAAGTCAGCAGCAAAGAAGAGGCAGAGGAAAGGAGGGGGAAAGGCAGAAGTGGAGACACAAAATTCCCACTGATCGCCAGCAGCTTTTCCTCTGCTTTCTTCCTCTTCGGGGAGTCTTGGAGTTGCCTGAAAAGGGAAGGGGCGGGAGGGGGTGTCGCAGAGCAAATTTGGCAGAGGCTTAAGCAGAGCAGATGGTTCCTCCAAGTTGTAACCCAGGAAGGAAATTTCTCAGCCCTGAGTTTTTCACTCTGAATTTCTCTCTCTCACTGTTCTCTGGTCTCCATTGCCAATTTCAGTTAAGTTGCCTTATCCTTTAAATACACACATACACACATATGTATATACATAGACTTATCCTTAATCTGCCTCAGGAAAAAAAAAGTGCTAATCCTGCATTTGGGTGACAGGGGGAAGAGAGCAAAGCTTGAAGGCAGCGGACAGGCTTGAGTCTTCACTAGAAGTGTGACTTAGACCTGCCCCTTAACCTGCCTCAGCCTCAGTTTCCTTGCCTGTATAGTGGAAATCAGAGTATCTTTGTCACGAGATAGCTGCGAAGGAAAAAACCAGACAACTGTACAAGTTGTGTACAAAGGAGAAAGCACAAAGTAAATGTGGGCAATTTACCCAAACTGTATGCAGTGCCATGTTTATCCCATGGGTTTATCCATTGCCCTTGGCTAGATGGTCAGAATGCTAGTTCCTCGGCAGCTGAGTCATTTGCGGCAACGATACCTGCTTTAGATGAAATCTGACAAAGCGTTCCCTGTCAATGGCTCCACTGTCCTTCTGGTCACCCAAGCAGGAAATACTCAGGCTAACATTGACTCTAACAAAACGTCTTCCTCTTAGCCTATCTCCAATAAGAACCAGGACCTGTCTGGGTAAGGTCTGGAAAGTCAACCCTGCCTATCTCTCCCTGACCCTGCTCCCTCTGTGGGAGCCCTGGTTCCAGTCCGTCTCATCTGAAGTTTGGTGCAGACATTCTGATTCATCTCTCAAATGCCCTGCTCTCTTTTAGATGTACCACACCAATCCATTTTATATACCGCAGCCGGGGTTACCTTCCTACACCACCACTCTGTTGGCTTCTTTCTCTTCTTGTTCCAAACCCGTGCATGATTCCTTATTCCCTACAGAATTAAATTCCAATTCTTTCCTCATAAGAGGAGGAGCGGATATAAATCCATTCTTCATAATCACCCTACTCTCCTTAATGAATTTTATGAATTTCCCATGAATCACTTTAATAATTTTTGTCCCAGGTGCAGTTGATCCCTCACTGCTCAAATTCCTTTTTTTTTTTGGAATAAAATGGGGTGGAAACAGATGTTTGCTCTATCCCAATAAATGTTACACATCCTGATTTCTGTGCCTTTGTTTACTTGTTCCTTCTGTGGATTTGCCCCCTATCCCCACTCTCCCCTCAATGTACCTGTCCTTGAGACCTGGGTAAATGCCACCTGTATCAGGAAACTTCTAGATCCCAAAAGACTTCCAATGACCTGACTCATGTTCACCCAGAGCTCCAGAGCAAGATCAAGCTGACCATTCTGGAAGGAGACATTCTGGATGAACAGTGCTTGAAGAAGGCCTGCCAGGACACCTCAGTCATCATCCACACCGCCTGTATCATTGACTTCATGGATGTTGTTCACCGAGAAACCATCATGAATGTCAATCTGAAGGGTACAGTACCCCAGGGAGGATATGGGATGATGTGGGCAAGTGAGGCTCAGAAAACAGAACAGGAGGGGAGGGGAAGCCCCCATCCCTGAGCACCTGCTGAGCCCGTGCCAACTGCTTTTTCTTATCACCACTGAGAGATGCAAGGCTGTTATCCCCAGTTTTTAGATGAGGAAACCAGGGCTGAGAAGGGCTAAGTAACTTGTCAAGTCCCCCTGAGTAAGAGAGCTAGAATTTACACCCACACCTGTGTGTCTCCAAAGGCCACACAAGCTCTTCTTACTGTAGCTCTACTCAAACATCGACTCCATTCCGACCTTAAACTCTTGCTATCCAACCACCTCCTACCTCCCCTGGGCTAGAATCAGACCTTACAAGTGCCTCCCTGGTCATCATTTCAGCCCTTCTGTGTGCCTCTAAGTTGGCGGTCACCCAGTGAGGCCGAGACCAAAGAGTTCTGTGATATGAAGGGCCCCCGTGTCCATTATGAGCGATGGGCCGTAGCTCTGGGCCAGTTTCCTTCAGGCAGGACTCCTGTGCAGGATCGCCAAGCATAATGAGAATACCTAGCACCTTCCCGCTTACCTCAGAGAAGGATTCCTCTCAAGAGACCTAGCAAAGCAAGTTCACAGCAGTCTGACAGGACAGAATTACCCAGCACTGGCCTTCCCGTGATATTTCTTAATGGTACCAGCCTTCCCTTATCCATAATAGTACTTCTTCAGCTCACTGCTGGGTCTCCTATTAAAGGGTAGTTTCTAGCCAGGTGCGCAAAGTATACCCTTCTTAGATCGTCATCCCTTAAATGCCTGGCTGGTGGCTCTTTCTGATTTATGGCTTTCCAATCTACTTTAGATCCAGACACATTTGTTTAAGGGATTAGTGTAAATCCCTTATTAGCCTGGCACGTGATATTATCCTTCTGATCCCTGGATGCAGTTTCTCTAGGACCAGAGCACTCCAATCCCCAATCCTATCTGGCTTCTATGCCCTCCTCTACAAAGTTAGTCATTAGTCTACTCAGAGGCTCCTTTTCTAAAGCAACTCATGGCTTTAGGATCTCCAGCCTAAAGAAGCACAATCTCAAAAAAGACCCTTTCTCATTTCCACTTAGCCACACCCTCACCACTCCCACGCTGCAAGGAGGGTGCTATATTACCCAACTTTTCCTTTTTAGCCCCTCTCTCCTAACTCCTGCTCTCCAGGGCTCACAACAAGAGGGGATTTGAAGCCACTGACAAGTGTTAGCAGTATCAGTGAATTAAAACCAATGTCACTCCCAGGTTTAGAAAATACTTCATAGGAATGGTCATTTCCCCCTTTGCAGATAAATTAGCCTGTAATTCTCTCAGCCTCTAGATTTGATTTTTTTTTTTTAAATAAGGCTGTCTCTCTAGAAAATCAAATTGCACAAAGACCTTGAAGGGTATTTTTTTAATAGAAAGAAAGAAAGAAAGAAAGAACAAAAGAAAGAAAGAAAGAAAAGGAAGGAAGGAAGGAAGGAAGGAAGGAAGGAAGGAAGGAAGGAAGGAAGGAAGGAAGAAAAAGAAAAACGATGCTTTGCCGGGGAAATTCCTTCCTTATGGGAATGATGCCTGCGTCACCTCCCCCAGCCAGAGGGATTCTGCAAGATCCTCCTGGTATAGGTATTAACCAGCAGAGGGCACACTCCTCTTTCCCGTTCTCCACCAGGCTGCCCAGAGAGAGCCGGTGCCGGCTCAGGAATGCCTAGGAAAAGGAAGGTTTATCACGTCCGCTTTTCAGACCTGGGTCAAAGAAGTCACAGCCAGAATTAGGAGTGGCCTTTGTAAGGATTACTCAGTCAGGATTAGGTAAAATTCTAGTCCATATTCTGAGAGTATGGCCTCCTAATAACGTTATACTTAAAATAACCTGTTTTTAATGAAGTGGGAGGGATAAGTGATCATTTTTGTAATGTCTTTACTCAACAAAACATAAAATGGCAACCCTCTGTCCTTTTCCAAAATTAAAAGTACACACACAGGTCCAGGAAATCCAAAAGCCTAGAAATTCTTGCTCTCCAGAACCCAAATGTTGGTTTGTTTTCATTTTTGCGGTTTTGCATTTTATCTATGGCTATAGCATAGTCAGATCTTAGCCAGAGACACAGAGGAGTACACTCCTGATCTACAATAACTACCTCACTTGTGGGTTAGGGGGTGGACATGGTCCGTGGGCATGGCTGGCCCTGTGAGTTATTTGTTGACACTGACTGCATGTTCCCCACGGGCAGGTACCCAGCTCCTTTTGGAAGCCTGTGTCCAGGCGAGTGTGCCAATCTTCATCTATACCAGCACCATAGAGGTGGCTGGGCCCAACTCCTACCGGGAGATCATCCAGAACGGCCACGAAGACGAACATCTCGAATCCACATGGTCCGCTTCGTATCCATACAGCAAAAAACTTGCGGAGAAAGCTGTGCTGGCTGCTAATGGGTGGGCTCTTAAAAATGGTGGCACCTTGCACACTTGTGCCTTAAGGCCCATGTATATCTATGGGGAAGGAAGCATATTCCTTTATAACCATATATACAAGGCCCTGAGGAACAATGGGATCATCAAACAGAGCAGCAAATTCTCCATAGCCAACCCTGTCTATGTAGGCAACGTGGCCTGGGCTCACATTCTGGCCTCGAGGGCCCTACAGGACCCCAAGAAGGCCCCCAGAGTTGGAGGACAGTTCTATTATATCTCAGATGACACACCTCACCAAAGCTATGATAACCTCAATTACAGTTTGAGCAAAGAATGGGGCTTCTCCCTTGAGTCCAGAATGAGCCTTCCTCTATTTCTGGAGTACTGGCTTGCCTTCCTGCTGGAAATAGTGAGCTTCCTACTCAGTCCAATTTACAAATACCAACCCCCCTTTAACCGCCACATGGTGACATTGTTAAATAGCGTGTTTACCTTCTCCTATAAGAAAGCTCAGCGGGACCTGGGGTATGAGCCACTCTTCAGCTGGGAGGAAGCAAAGCAAAAGACCATGGAGTGGATTGGCTCCATAGTGAAAGAGCACAAGAAGTCCCTAAAAACAAAGACTCACTGATCTGGGGGTGCCAAGGACGTAGAGGGAGGTCTTTCAGGCTCTCCCGCTCTGGCTTCCCACAGAAAGAAACAAGGGCACAAGCCTGGGTCCTACTGCCTCCCATTTCCAAGATGGCCACCTCCCTTTACAAGATGGTAACCCTTCCCCATCCCTGGCCGAACCAGAAGCTCTCTGTCCTACCCACACTACAGAGGACAGACGAAAGCCTCCGATGCCGATTCTGAGCTATTCGGGCCTGTTTCACTAAATAGTTTTGCCTATCGGTTCCATTTCCTTTTGTTACGTGTGAAACATTTCTTAACTTTTAAAAATTCCGATTCCTACACACAGCTCAATGAAAAGAGTAATAAATGCTTTAATGCCTAATCTGGAGGACGCTGTGGTTGACATGGACACACACCTTCCTCCTTTCCCTTCCATGTCCAGGTATCACTATGTCCTTTTTAGGAAGGTAGCATGGAACGGAGGTGGGCAGAAGTGTTTGGAAGGGGGGGAAATCAAGATCGACTTAGCACCAGTATGTTTCGGCATATATCACTGCATTAATCCCTCTCCAGAAAACTAGGAGGTAGGGATTAGTACTTCTTTTTATTGACAAGGAAACCCGATCATCATGACCACCAACTGCTAAGTGACCAGGCCACTTAACCCAGACAGACTGACTTGACAGCCCCTGTCCACCGACTCATGAAGCCTGAACTGCCTAAAATTTGCAGCCGAACAGGGGTGGCGCGGAGGGGATTGTCAGCGGTGCAACAGAGCCCTGGAGTGTGCTTCTTGGGAGAGCCTGGCTCCTCTGGGCCACCTCCTTCTCACCCAGCTTGTGCAGGAGACTCCCTAGGACCCAAAAGAACCCTTGAGGGGCATCTTGAGAGTTCGCAAGCCCTTGCCAGGTGGCCTGGGCAGGGAAAGGAGAAGCTGAGATGTGGCCAGCCTCTACTGCCAATGCCAGTTTCCTTAGCCCCCAGGACGTACGTGGGCTACACCGGCAATTCAAAGCCGCTATCTAACCTTTCAAATCATGCAATGAAACCATACCATGGGTTCTCGGGAAAGTAAAGGGAACAGATATGATGAACTCCCCTAAAACTTCATCTCCTACCCAGCCCAAGAGGTAGAGGTTGACCACCCCACACCTCCAGAATGAACTCCTTTCTCCCTCTCCCTGGCTCTCCCTTACACTGCCTGCTGTGACGGAAGCTTATCCCTCTACGTCTGTAAGTCTCTCTCCTTTCCCTTCACCTGCCCCAGCCTGTGCATCCCTTATCCTCAGGAGAGGAGGCCAATCAAGGCAGGTTTGGGGAGTTGAATGACGACACAGTCATGAACTAAGCAGAGGACCAATAGTCAAAAGAAACACCGTCAGGACTGGCGAGGACCACATGACCTGGGGCAGCTGAGGAGGTGGCCGTGGGGCTTGGAGTGTGGGTGGTGACAGCTGCCTCTCTCCAGACCAGGCTGTTGCCTGTCTTTATGAACCAGAGCCACGGCAAGAGTCGCACCCAACATCCAGTGGCTCCTTTCTTACCTAGAGAATGTACAGATTATGATTTCAGTTGAATTTGACTACCACAAGGGAGATAGCTTATGCTTTCATTCTAAGGAGAAAGGGGAAAAAAACATTCTGGCTGGGGTACAGGTTTCTATCACCTTCAAAATCCCAAGGGCCAGAGGATTAGCACGGGGCTGAGGCACGCGGAGATGCAGTGGGTTTAGGTGAGAAATGGAACACTCCATCCTGCCTTCCTGCACTGTCCAGAACACAAGGGACAGCACCTGTCCAAGCTCTTATAAGGTGCACACACCTTTATATGAGTGTCCCCAAGTGAAGGAAAGAAAGAAGGTTGGTGGGATCTGGGACAAGGGTTCCCCAGGTGAGTTTTTATCCTAGTGAAATCCCACATCTATGAACCCACCAGGGCAATTCTCACAGGGAAGGGAAGAGGCATTGTGGCCAAAGGGCAAGGGGGGGGCGGGGCGCAAGGTAAGCAGAGGCAGAGGAGAGGGGCTCTGACCCATTGGTGGTCCCAGCTGAGTACACATAAAAGCCTCAAATGTTTGGACCCGTGAAGTTGGCTATTCTTTTACTGGGCACAGAACTGAGGGCTCCCGGCCTTTAGACCTAATGCACAAACTTTAGGTCTCTCCCCTTCCCCACCCCTCCTCTCCCTTCCCTCTCCACTCCCTCCTCCCCTCTCCCCTTTCCTGCCACCCCCGCCCCCCACCTGGATGCAGCACAGAGTATGGTGAACAGTGAAGGAAGGTGCAGGTGCATGTACAACCACCGGGTTAAGTGCTGAGTGTATGTGAGTCCAGGGACCAGAGCTCATCTCAAGTTATTGGGAAAGCCCCCCTCCCCACAGCAGGGGGGGGGGCCTCAGCTAGGCCTCGAAGGCTAGATGGGACTTGGGTAGGAGAGTGAGGTGGTCCAGGCAGGGGAGGAGCCTGAGCAGTGGTGCTAAGGAAGGACAGTGAAGTGTGGAGGTGGGGTGGGGAGGAGGATGAAGGGGAGTGAGGAGGCTGGCCTGCCAGGTGGAGAAGGGTTTACCCCAGGGAGATTAGATGGCTTAGGGCGTCAGATGTGACAGCGAACTTGATAAGGCTGGCCTCAGGGTAGAGGTGGAGCGAGCAGGTGGGTGAATGGCCTGGTGGAAGGCCAGCAGACATGTGGCAGGGGGCCTGAAGAGGTGAGAGGGGGTGAGCTGGACAGGAAGGCCACCTCAACCAGCTGCTTTAGAAACGTAGACATTCTTGGGGCGCCTGGGTGGCTCAGTCAGTTGAGCATCCAACTTCGGCTCAGGTGACGATCTTGCGTTGCGTGGGTTCGAGCCCCACGTCAGCACAGAGCCTGGAGCCTGCTTCGGATTCTGTGTCTCTCTCTCTCTCTGCCCCTCCCCTGCTCGTGCTCTCCCTGTCTCTCTCTCAAAAATAAAAAAACATTAAAAAAAATTTTAGAAACGTAGACATTCTGTGTTTCACCCCAAGTACAAAGTTCTCAATTACTTTATTAACAAGCAGACTAAGAACAATAACAAAAACTGACCTCACAGTTTCTCCTCTCATTAGTATAAGTCAAATATCCAAGGAAGATCTGGAGACTGGGGCGAGGGCAGGGCAGCTCTGGATTAGGACGGGGCTCCCCTTCCCTGACATGCTAACTGCTCCAGGCAGGCCGGCCCGCCCAGAAATGGACAAAGCTATTAGAGGGGGTCTTCGAAAAGACATGCCTGCCGGGGCGCCTGGGGGGCTCAGTCGGTTAAGTGTCTGACTCTTGATTTCAGCTCCGGTCACGATCTCACGGTTTGTGGGGTAGAGCCCCACATCGGGCTCTGTGCTGACAGCACGGAGCCTGCTTGAGATTCTCTCTCTCCCTCTGTCTCTGCCCCCCCCTCTACGCTCTCACTCTTGCTCTCTCTCAAAATAAATTTTGAGGTCCCCTGGATGGCTCAGTCAGTTGAGCCTCCAGCTCTTGGTTTCCGGTTCAGGTCGTGATCTCACAGTTCATGGGATCTGGTCCCCCGTCGGGCTCTGCTCTGAGAGCACAGAGCCTGCCCGAGATTTTGTCTCTCCCTCTCTCTCTGCCCCTCCCCTGCCCTTGGAATGTGGGCTCTTCTCGCCTTCCCTGCTTCCAGAGGCTGCTCCAAGGACACGGCCTTGAGATAATGATGTGGTGTTGAGAACACCTGCACAGTATACATGACTGAACCCAGCGAAGGCCTCTTTATCTGTTCCTCTGAGGGTAGGAACCAGATCCAGATTATACCCGGGAAGCTCCTGTGAGGATTGTGAGGCAAGTCTGTATCACATATCTCATGAATATCTGTGCTTTTTTTTCCCCAAAGATATTTCAGCGCGTTCAGTTACAAGGTGCTGGCCCAGAACCTCATGGGGGTCTATGTAATTATGATATTGCTTTATTACCTTATTAAAATCTAAAAGAAATCTGAATTTCAACACACATCCAGCCCCTAGGATTTTGGACAAAAGATCGTGGACTGCTAGCCAGAAGAATCAGGTGCCAGGGATTGCTTTACACGTTTTATATAATAACCCTCAAACAACACTCAAAAGCAGGCGCTCTTGCTACCCTAATTTGACACAGGAGGAAATGGAAGCAGAGAGGTACGCAATTTGCTCGAGGTCATCCAGCTTGCTAGTGGTTCAGTTCCAGTGATAATAATAAAAAAAAAAAAAAGCATTGTGACTTCCAGGAGTCCACGTGAAGACATCAGACTACATGTCTGCAGGAGCCAGCACCCGCATTGTAAGTGAAGCAGGTCGGAGCCCAGAGACCCCAGGGCATGGGGGGGTGGAGTGGGGTGGGAGTGTGGTGTGCAGGAGGCCACGGTCTGCTTCCAGGAGGCAGCAGCTGATTTGGGCCTGGGATGTACTCCAAGTTCCAAGATCTTCTGACTCTTCGAGGAAAGCAAACCTTCCCAATCGTTACATGAAATCTCTTGATTTCTAAATATTGGCACCTAATTCTAAATTTTGAAAACAGTGTGCAGACCAGCTCCGGGAATGTGTGGGCTAGTGCCGAAACCGTGCGCGTAATATTTTAGTTCTCAAAAAGTGGGCAGCAAGGCGTTAGAGGCAATCTGTTCCTTCTTGGTGATGGGTCCTGGGTGGGCATTACAGCATATTCTGTACTTTTCTGTATGTTTAATATTTGGTTGTGATTCTTCGACTAAATGAATTGTGATTTTTAAAAAAGAATGAGAACTAATGAAATGCATCTGCGGGCTAGACCCACAACTAAGGCTCCCAGTGTCCCATCTCTGTTCCCAGGCTGGTGGGGGCAATAGAGCATGAGACACGGTAGGTACTGTATGCGGTGAAATGTACAAAGGCCATCAGAAAGGTAATGTGCCTCGGGAGGATCCCATCTGGGCAGGGGACTCAATAAAGCACTTGCACTGGGCTGAATACTGAAAGATGGTAGGATTCTAATGGGCAGAAATGGAGGGCCTGTATGCCAGGCAGAGGGAGTCTGCCGAGACACAGAGGTGGGAAAGGGGAGTCATTTTCAGGCAACGATGAGACCAGTGTGGACAGACCAGAGAGGACAAGTGCAGGGGAGAATGGAAGACGCACCTGGAATGACATAATGGGAAAAGACCAGGGTGACCTTGATTCACCTCTAGGGGAAACTCTGCCTCCTTCCTTCTTTCCCCTCAGAGCACAAATTCTGTTCCCCTTCTAAAGACCATTTGACATTTAGCTACTTTACGTGTAATATGCCTCACCTTCTGTGGAAAATTACACTCTTTCAGGGCAAAGACCATGTCTTCATGTCCCCACTAGCAATGAATATTGACAGTCAGGCGAAAGAACTTGGAGATTTTTCAATGTGCAGCCAGTGAGGATTCTTGTTCAGCTGTCCCTGGAAGAGGACTTGGGCACCAGTGTGCAGGATGGACTGGAAGAAATTAAGAGGATACCTCAAGGGGCGCCCGGGTGGCTCAGTCAGTTAAGCGTCCGACTTCGGCTCAGGTCATGATCTCATGGTTTGTGGGTTCAAGCCCCGCATCGGGATCTATGCTGACAGCTTGGAGCCTGAAGCCTGCTTCGGATTCTGTGTCTCCCTCTCAACTCTGCTCCTCCCCCACTCACTCTCTGTCTCTGTCTCTGTCTCTTTCAAAAATAAATAAACATTAAAAAAAATTTTTTTTAAAAGAGGATACCTCAAGAATCTAGGCAAGAAATAAAGGTCTGATTTCTGCAGGATTAACAAAAATGGAATGCAGGGGGCAACTGAGGCCGGCCTGAGGCAGAGCAGACACTACTTTAAGAAATACCTGAGTAGGGTCATAGCACTCCTATGCACCCACTCTCTCCAGACAGAAACCTGGATGTCCTTCCCCCACTCTCCCTCCAGCCTATCAATCAGTCCTACCGACGTCACCTCCAGAGTGCCTCCTGACAGTGTCCTCTCCCTGTCCAGTAACACAGCCTAGTTTGGGCCCTCGTTGTCTCTTGCTTGGCCGCCCTGCCTCGGAGAGTCACCGATGAAATCCACTCTCTTAGTCATTGTCCATCCAACATAGACTCTGACCATGTGGCTCCTTTCCTGAAAACCATTCAGTGGAACCCCTTAGGATAACCCTGAGTGTCTTAGAGTAACAGCTAAGGCCCTTCAAGGTCTAGCCCCTGCCCACCTCTCCAGATGCAACGGTCACCAGTTCCTGCCCTCTCTCTAGATTGTCCAGCTTTATGTGCCAACGACAGGCCAAGACTTCCCGCATATGTTGTGCTTTTACATACTCCTGTGCTAAAGCTGTGTCCCTTCTGCTTATACCTTGCCCGTCGCTCCTGCCAGCACATCTTTCTCAAGTCCTTGTTCACTTACCCAAAGCTTCCATTGTATCATCTCTGCATCCTGTGCATATGTAATCGCATGGTAATTATTTCTATGTTCTGCCTCGCTCACTACACGGTCATGTCCTTGAGGGCAGCCACTCACCATTTCATCTCTGTGTCCCTAGAGCCAAGACCTGTGCCTGACACAAAGCAGGCACATAGATGGACCGCGGACTGACAGATGGATGGATGGGTGGGTGGTTAGATGGATAGAGGGATGGGTAGATAGACAGACAGACAAAACACAAACAAACTGAATTGCTGAGATGGGGAGGGAAGGGAGTCAGGGAAGGAGAAAGATTCCAAACCTCAAGAAATCAACAAACCTGAAGAAGCTGGGTCATCGTGAGAACCAGGAAGAGGGCAAGCAACATTGGGAGTGTGGGGGAGAGAGAGGAATCCATTTGTGTGGTACGAGGAGTGAGTGGTTGAAAGAAACGTTGAGAGGGAATGTCACCTACGAAGGCAGAACGTAACTGGGAAGATTTTTATGGGGACTGGAAGTTAGATGTACAATCTGAAACAGCGTGATGCCCAGGGAGTTTTTAGACTACAAAAATAAGGGGACGCCTGGGGTGGCTTAGGTGGTTGAGTGTCCGACTCTTGATTTCAGCTCAGGTCATGATCTCACAGTACGTGAGAATGAGCCCCGAGTCAGGCTCTGCACTGAGCTTGGAGCCTACTTAAAATTCTCTCTCTCTCTCTCTCTCTCTCTCTCTCTCTCTCTCTCTCTCTCTCTCCCCCTCTCTCTGCCCCTCCCCCAAGTGCATACTGTCTCTCAAATAAAAATAAATAAATAAATAAATAAATATCTAAAAATACAAAAACAAAAACTAGGATATTCTATTTTTAAAAACCAAATTCAGAAGAAAATCTCATCAGAAAAGAAGGAAGAGGGAGGAGGAGGGGGAGGAGGGGGAAGAGGAGGGAGAGGAAGGGATAGGAAAAGGAGGAAGGAAAAGGGGGGAGGAGGAGAAGGAGGGAAGAGGAGGAGGGGAAGGAGGGAGAGGACGAGGAGGGGGAGGAAGAGGAGGGGGAGGAGGAGGAGGGGAAAATCTCCCATTCCTTAAATGATTACTTTAAGTGGTCACTTGCAGTGCTCCTGAAAGCACCCAGGGACTCCGAAGAAGTTTGGAGGGAATCCCCCTCCATTCACCTGGGTAGGATCCCACATAAAGGTAAAGAGCAGGGAACAGAGTTGGTGTTTCAAGGCAAGAGAGAGGCTCATTATGATGCAGCGGAGGGGGAGGGGAGGACTAACAAAAAGTGGATTGGCCACTGTCCCGGAGGGCAGGGGACCCTGGGGTCAGTTGCAAACTCTGGAACAGTCACCAGTCTGTTCTAGAAACCTGAAGCTCCCCACTAATTAAAACTGCAGTCTTTCCTCGAGAAACAGAACCTGAGCAGGCAGAGTCAGCCCATCTTCCAAAATAGGGGCTGGTGACAGGGGGTGGGCACAGTGGGCACAGGATCTAAACTCCTGGCACCAGCTGGAGCCTGTAAAGCCACTGGCTCAATTATGAGCAGTGCACTTCATGAGCACGCGGCTTGTAAGGTCATAAGGGCCCTGTGCTTGGCTTACCGCTCTGCCCTGGGGGCCCTCCACATCTGATTTTGCACCTAGCCTTGGGATTTAAGCAGCCAATCCTGATAATGAGAATTTCTTTCATCAGTAGGCAAAACAACCCCCTCCTAATCACAGGTAAACCTGGAAGGCTCCCTGACCCCTCCTGGAGAGATCAAAGTGTTGGTAGGGTTCAAACTATAGAGCTCAACTAGGCCCTAGAGACTCTGGCATTTAGCTATGGTTGCCTTCTCTTCCTCACTTCACAAATGAGAACACCGAGGCCTGAGAAGTAAAGTGATTTTCCCGGGGTCGCCGACAAATCAGTAGCAGAGCTGGCTAGAGTGTAGGTCTCCATTCTGCCCCTCAAGAACACACGAGAATCCCCATGGTGAAGAAAAGAGGAAGGTTTATAGCAGGGGCACCTGGGGCCAGGCAACATACAGAGTTTGAGAAGCACAGCACATGGGCTGGTGGGGGGGGGGGGGTTACTTTGTAGCCTCTGACACGTCTGAAACACCCACCTGAACATACTCTGGCCACACCACGCTGCTGCCATGGCCGCTCGTGCCTGCAACACATTCCTGTTCCCTGGTACCCTTCCCTGGCCCAACGAACTGGTCCTCATGCTTCGGGCTTCGCCTTCCCTAGAAAGTCTCCAGCCTTCCAGGGAGGGGTAAAATGTGTCCCTCCGCTAAGGCACTTGTCACAGTCCAGGTGGTTGCTTATTAACTTGCCCATCTCCCTAACTAGACTGTGGACTCCAGAAGGCTCCGTGAGGACCCTGCTTGGACAACCCACGCCTGGCCCAGAGCAAGCATTCGGTCAACATTTACGGAGTGGAGGAAGGAAGAAAGCCAGTGTTCTTAAAGAAAGAGACTCTGGACCAGAAGAAATGGGATTTTAGGGAGTGGAGGGAAGGTTGTCCAAGTAGGCGTTCCTCTAAGCAAGACAAAGCTGGACTCCATACCCACCTGTCCTGGTGACCTGCTATCGACTGCCAAGGTTGGCCTGTGAGCGCCGTGCTCAGAATGGGTAGGAGAGGCACCGCCTCCTGGAGGCCAAGAAGGCACAGAGCCAGGAGGCCGCCCTACCAACATATTTGCTAAAGAAAAAGAAATAGGGATAAGAGAGAACATTTGGAAAGGGGGCAGAGGGCAGGCTTACCCAGCACACCGAGCCTTCTGCCCGGAGCCTTCTGCAGAGCTGATACAGCCCAGCACAGCTTGTGGAATGCTGGTCTTACACAGAGACAGCAGGTGCTTCATAGGACAGGAACAAAAGTTGCCGGGGCAAAGTGGGGGCGGGGAGGGGGGCGATGCTGGGGGAGGAGGAAGAGAAGGGAAAAAGAGAAGACAGTATTTTCTCTCTTCAGAAGCTTCTACCTCCAAGGGCGCCTGGGTGGCTCAGTCGGTTGAGCTCCTGATCTCAGTTCAGGTCACAATCTCACAGTTTGTGAGTTCGAGGCCTGCATCAGGCTCTGCGCTGACAACTCAGAGCCTGGAGCCTGCTTTGGATTCTGTGTCTCCTTCTCTTTCTTCCCCTCCCCTGCTCTCTCTCAAAAATAAACATTAAAAAAAAAAAAAAAAAAAGAAGCTTCCATTTCTGCAAACAAGGGTGAACACCTGGGCTCTCTTTCGTTTTGGCCCTTTTCAGAATTGGGCAACTCTCTTTACTTCTCTCGGTCTGTTTCTTTAGCTGCAAAATGAAGGTCGTGGCCCATTTCTCAGGTCCATCCCAGTGACATTGGGCAATCGTAAGTGGTTTCCAGCACCACCATACTTCTGCAGCCAACCTTCACCAGAACACGGTTGTCCAGCTGTACATTTATTTGGGCAAAGCCAAAGGTGAGAGTGGCTCCCTGGCCCTGCCCCAGCCCTATTGGCATCTGGTTCCTCATCTACACAGGACACACTATCCTTCCCAATGTGGACGACCAAGGCCCGACCAAGCAGGAGCCCACCGGAGAGTCCCCTCCCTCCTGAGCCACAGAAGCTAACATGGACTGAGACAAGCTCCCATGCCATTCTTGTGTTGAGCTTTGGATGTTTCCCAAGCAGGGTTCAAGGTTTCTGACAACCACTAGACACTAGAGTGGGCAGAGTCCATAGAGATGGTGTCTCTTGAAGAGGAAACTGGCCCAGAAAAGCCCAAGCCTTGCTCAAGACCACAGCTGGCGAACGCCAGAGCTCCCGTCCCTCAAAGGGATGGTAGACCGGTTCCTCCTTTCTTCCTCTGTCCTCAGGAAAGGAGTGAAGGCCATGGCCTCCCATCCCCTCATCCCTCTGCCTCTGGAGCTGGAAATCTGAGAGGAGACAGGCCAGTGATCAACTCCATGACCCCTCCTACGCCCACTGACATTAATCAAGAGCAGTAGAGCTACTTCAGAGGAAGCCTGGAGGTGGTCCTTGTGTATCAAAATTCTGGCTTTCCTCACCACTTTCTAACACCAGACTTGACAAAAGAAGTGTCTAGCCAGGTCCCTTGGCAGCCCCTTGCTTTGTTAGCCTCTCCAAGGTCACACTGCCTCTTTCTCCCACCCACCAAAGCCAGATAAAGTGGATCACTGCCTGCTCTGCAGCGGCAGTGACCCTGGCACAAGTCCTTGGCAGAGTCCATTTCACCCTGAGCCTTTGCTGGAGGTACCACCTTACCCAGGCATCATACCTGAAGCCATACTCCATATTATGGAGTTCTTCCTTCCCCCACAAGGGGCCAAATCCCAAGTCACACTTACAGTTTGCAAAATAATTCTCCACCAGGAAGCTGGTTTGATGTTAGGCAGTGAACAAAACCAGCCTTCTCCTTCACCGTTCTGGAGGGTTACAACACGTGAGCTTCTCTCTTTCATACCTATACCCCCAGCATCAAGCGCTACCCCAGCACAAGGGCACTCAGCAGGCTTATGGACTGAGCTTCTCAGGGTCTCTGCTCTTAATGAGCCACAGCCTTGGGGCACCAGGGAAGCCACCCGTCCAGAGGAAATGTGTATAGGACATTATGGGAACGTCTCTGCGGAAGAACCACTCCGGCCCTCGTGGGTCAGGGAAGGCATCTCAGGGGAGCATCTTCCGTGAATAAATGACTACCCTAGTTTCCAGCAACTGGTGAAGTCTGGAACCGTTCAGCCCTTTCGCTGGGCATGACACCCCTTCAAATATCTGCACGGGAAGGCCAGCTGGAGCCCTGCCAATAAACGGATACACTTCTTAAATCTTTCCTAAGCACAGGGAAGCTTGGTACATGAAACACCTTGCAACCCAGCTCTTTGGTTTCCAGAGCTGAGCATCTGCAGCTGCTGCAATGCAGGTGGATACAGACAAGTCTGTGAACAGTCGCCTGGACCCCAGTGGGGCGGTTGGAAATTGAAAACCGCTGGAGTGTGCTTCGGATGAGCAGAGCTGACCTTGAAAGCCCAGGCGGCCAGCAGGGGACTGTAATCTGCAGACACTTGAGGCTCCAACCAGGAAAAAGAAGAGCCCAGCACTAGTCTGTTCAAGCTGGAGACCCGATGGGTGAGCTCCTCCCCTTTCTCTCCAGGAGCAAAATTCAGAAAACCGCTGGATTGCCAAGGGCAGCTCAGAAAAGGAGTAATGAATGGAATTTTGCTTTGTTAAGTGAGCTGAGGCGGAATGAAGGTCGGAAAGAAGGGAAGGCAGGCAGTCTATGACAAGCAAAGACAAAGGAAGGCCAGCAGCTGCCTGTGATGCCTATCTGGCACTACCTGATGAAGGGTGAATGTGGGCACTCCCCTGGCCCTTACTTATTATCTATTTGGGGAAGGTGCGTGTGAAAGGCAGGCCTAGCAGGAATGACAGGCAGCAAAGCCAGCAGCATCTGACAATGCCCTATGCCTCTATACCCCTTGGCAGAGGAGAGATGGGAGGCTTACCAGTTTTACTTACTGTAACCGCCAAGAAAGAAAGGAGATGCCTAAATGGTCCTACAGATTGCTCAATCCTGGTTGCACATTAAAGTTGCCTAGGGAGCCTTTATAAAAATTACAGGTCCTTGGACTTCACTCCAGACCAATCAATCAATCAATCAATCTCCGGACCAGTTTTTTGGTTTTTTTTTTTTTTTTTTTTTGGGGGGGGGGGGGGAAGGAGGTTGTTTGTTTTTAAAGCTCTCCAGGTAATTCTACTGTGTAGTTAAGGTTAAATTCAGAAAATCCTGATCTTAAACTAATTAAGCCTAAAGAATTCCAAATTGACCAGATAACATTTTCTCCACCTGGACCTCGGACTGAGCCCTGCTCTAACAGCAAGTTCAGGCTGAACATCCTTTCGTGGCATAGCCCAGAAGGCCAGGTTCACTGCTATGTCCCCACAGAGCACCAGACAAATACTTCAAATACTCGTTCCTAGGAACCAGGAGCTAGACTGGTTGCTTCAAGCCAGAACAGTCAGGCCTAGGGAGGAATGTTGCAATCTCAGAAGGGAGAGCCCCCTCCACAACTAGGACCCAGCGTTCACTGGACCTGCCAGGCAAAGAAGGACCGGCAGACACACAAGGAGGTAGTTGTGATCATTACAAGAAAATAAGGTATTTTTCACGCTTCCTCTTTTCTAGTTCTTGTGAATCCTTTTCTTACAAACAGCTGTCTCATTGTTTCCATGAGGTTGGGCAGAAACCAGCTAAAAAAGATTTTAAGTAGGAGTCCAGTCTAGCTGATAAGTTCCATTCTGAATTATCAGTAGCCATTAAGTTACATTTCTGAGAGCTGAGGGAAAGAAAATACTTTCTTAGGTGATTCAGGAATATATTCTTTTAATAGATTAGAGGTGAGACCTAAGGCTGCCTCCCCTCCCCACCCCGACTTTCCCCTGCCCGCTGCCTAAATGCCCCAGATTGGTTCATACAAGGAATGAACACACAAATCTTTGGATATCGATACCAGTGGCATTGCATTAACATCCTCCCAACACCCCAAAGTCCCATTAGTACAGAAGTGCCCCGCTGAATTATTGGTTAAAATGGGCAGAGTATTTAGACATCAGCCAGTTCCAGGATGATCTAGGATCCACCTGAACATTCTAATAACACAGGAGTCAGCAAAGTTTGTTTGTAAAGATCCAGAGAGTAAATATTTTAGGATTGTGGGCCACGCAGCCTCTGTGACAAAGACTCAACCTTGCTGTTGTAGAGCAAAAGCAGCCACAGACAATCTGTAATCAAGGTTGTATGGATATGACTGTCACCCAAAAATTTTTACTTGCAAAAAGAGGCAGCCTAGGTTTGGTAGTTTGCTGATCCCTGTTCTACCAACATAGCTTCCATATACTGATCTGAGTGACATTCAATGGATGACAAAGAAGAAAAGAATGACATGGGGAAAGACTGATATGGATTTAATGACAAATACTCCATATTGGTGGCTAAACACCAGAATGCTGTCCAAGGAACCATCATTAAATAAAACAACCTGAAAATAAGGCAGTTCTCACATATACAAGCACACACACAAAAACTGTTATTTTCAGGATCATTAAATTATTCACTATTTTAACAAACAGCTGTAAAATAACATTACAGTGAAGGAAAATGTGCACAAACTTCAGAAACACAGTTCAGATTGTCTATGAACACAGGTTCTTAATCTGTACTTTTCACATATGTACAAGGCTCTTGATCCTGAAGAGACCACACGGCTCAAGGGGTTAACTTTTCATCTTCTCTTTCCAACTCAGAACTCAAGATTTCGTCAAGCCATTTAACCTATTTAAACTGCTCCTGGCTTCGCCAAGTAAGGAGCAGCCTGTACTTGACCAAACTCCCCAGGAAACAAATGATACACTTGCCTCCGCCATCATTAATGAGTTGATGGAAGGAATCTTCAAAGTAACACTTTTAAGGGTGAACCACAGTTAACAAGCGCTGGCTGAAGAAAAACAATTCTCAAACTAAATATGAGAAACAATCTCCTGACTGCATTTCGAGTCACCTAATGCAGCTCTGTTCCCTGAAGAATTGTAAGAGTGGAATCACATTTTAAATGCACCATGAGAGTGGGGGTGTTGGTGGCTGGACTGTTTTCTTCTACTAAGGGATTTGCTCACAAAAGGGATACAGAAGTAGCTGACTCTCTTATCCATGGTACCCAAGAGAGGTCGATGAAATCCAAAGATTTCCACTGCCACTAAGTTATTTTATGTTAGCTTCAGTCTCCTTTCCCTGTTGACCTCTTTCTTGAAAGCCATCCATACATAACCTAGCTAATATAGATGACTGTGCAGTGGGAGCAAAACACCAAATAACCCATAAAGTGGAAGATCAATCCCCGAATAATCAAAAGTTAGATGAGATTTCATAGGCACGAACTTGAGAGAACTTAAAATGGCTGGAAGAGGTAGATGTACACAAAAAAACAAAACAAAACAAAACAAAAACCACACACACAAAGGAATAAGATTACCTACAAATTGGCTATATTCTTTTCAGAGGAGTCCTACACACTTAGTATTCAGAGTAAAGAGTCAGAATAAATAATGCACATTTACTTTGCTCATAGTGCTGTCGAGTACTAAAAGAAAATAAAGAATTAGTATCTTCCAAAATTATCTATCTTTTGAAAATCTGTACTATTTGCATTTGTAAGTGACAATAAACTGATTAAGAGGGCAAGATCAACAGGCATTACATTAAGCCCAGAAGTCTCAAGACTTTTTTAAGAAAGTGTTTTCATAAGGACAGAAACATGCTTTCCTACAGTCCCCAAAGAGGTTCTTGGCTAAAACACAACTGATCAAGTATAAAATACCAGCATCCACAGAAACTTTGCTAAAACCATAAGAACAATCTTGCAATTTTTCTTCTTCTCCTTCAAGTGTGTCCAACAGCTTGTGAAGATGCTTCCATGAAAGGTACAGGACAACTCACGATCACTGGTGAGGAAAACAACACTGCTTTCCACAACTCTAACTTCTAGAGGCTAAACCAGGGGCGGGATTTTCAGCACAGGTAACCGAAATCTGTTTAACAGTCATCTAACTACAGCCCTACTAGAAATACAACAAACCTAAGACACCCTAACTGTGTGACAAAGACCAGCTTTGTCAACAAGGACATCTTTGGCCCTTCTAGACTAGCCTTAAGTTTTCCATAAAGCAGAAGAATTTTCAGTGTCTTTATTACATAAATCATGACAGGTTGTCTTCTAGCAGCTGAGCTGGAGAGCACAAAAGGTCAGGCCGTACCTATCTCCACGGAGGTCATCAGCCTCTCTTCAGAACAGCCTGCTGTACTCTTCTCCCCAGGCCTTCCCTACGATCGTAATACTGATCTACCTCACAAAGATGTGAGAAACAACTAACAATCATTAAAAAGCATAAAGCACTTTACAAATATAAAAGTGCTGTTTTGGCATTCATATAACAACCAGAAAACATTCATTCCTTGTGCTATTTGGCAATGTTGCATTTACACCTCTCCCTGCTTGTGCCCTTCTGGTGTAAAGCCTTAAGCTTTCTACTGTGCCTCCCTGTGTAACAAAAAGAAATTTCTACTCAGACCAAAAGCCCATATCAAAATGGATAGAGGTGGCTGTTCTATTCCCTCCTCCATTACTACCAAGGTGGGAGGGGTGCACTGGATACAGAGTGAAGGCAAATGAGACAAAGAAGCCTTGTACCCCAACATGTGACCATTTGCTTTCCCGGATTTCTCATGTAAGGCTAGCAGAACTCTGAGCTGGTTGACTTCTGTAGCAGGTCACTGGTCTGAAACAAGCATCATGCTGACCTGGGAAGGGGAAAGTCACACACAGCTGGGACTGTTTCATTTTCCTGCACTTAGAACCTCACAAGTGAGACCTCAAATACCTGGCTTGGCACACACCGGCCTTCCACATGGACCACCTTGACCTAGCATGGAGATAGACTATTTTAAAGGAAGTAATAAAGAGCCAGGGGCAGGACCAAGCTTACCCAGGTCATCTTAAAACCAGTTACGAACGCATTTCTAAACCTCAGTGTTGCGTTTGAAAACAGAGCGTGTAGCTTTCCTGCCCAGTTTCCCCTGGATGCCTCAAAATAGCAGCTAACTGTGGCTCAGAGAAAAGAAGGGAAGAATATATAAAATATCCTCCCCCATAGGATCGACAAGGTTTCGTCTACTTTTCATGGGACTACAGCTGTTGGGGGGGCAAGGTTCCAACACTGACTTAACGCCTGGTGAGACCAGGATAGAATTAGTCATACCTTCCTTTTATTTTATCCCATAATCCTCACTCTAACCACGCCCTCTCCCGATTTTCACAGGCCATCACCACCCTACCTACCCTATTGCCTGCCATCCTGTTCACTCCCCCACCCCGCCCCCTCTTCTTCAAGGTCCTCAAAGCGCCTGCTCCCCCCCCACCCCGCCCCCGTGCTCTTCACCCCCTACTGCGTGCACCTGAAGAAGTCTTCGCGCTCAAGCACATCTCCCCCAAGCGTGCCCTCCTGGGGGAGGAGGCAGGCAAAATATAACACCCCCAAACAACGCTTAGTCAACCCTCCCCTTCAAGACCCCCTAACACCAAAAGACTCCCCCGTCACTCTCCGATTGCCCCTCCCGCCCCTTCCCATTTCTTTCTACATGGCCTATCCCCAGAACATCTATTCCCCTGCATGCTCCCCCCACCCCACCCCCAGGGCAGCCTCCCTGCGGCCCAGCCCTAACACAGGTGTAGCTTCTGGTGTTGCGCGAGGTGCGTTTTGTAGCGGAAGCCCTTGCCGCAGCCCGCACACTTGTGCGGCTTGTTGCCGGTGTGGATGCGGCGGTGGCGGATCAGGTGCGAGCTCTGGATGAAGCTCTTGCCGCACTCGATGCACGTGTAGGGCTTCTCGCCCGTGTGCGTGCGCTGGTGCTGCGTGAGCGTCGAGAAGTCGCTGAATCGCTTCTCGCACTGGCCGCAGCGGAAGGGCTTCTCGCCCGTGTGCACGCGCAGGTGGTTCACCAGGTGCGAGTTGCGCCCGAAGCCCTTGCCGCACTCGCGGCACACGTAGGGCCGCTCGCCCGAGTGCGTGCGCTTGTGCGTGAAGAGGTGCGAGCTGACGCTGAAGGTCTCGCCGCATTCGGAGCACATGTAGGGCTTCTCGCCCGTGTGCACGCGCTGGTGCTTCACCAGGTCCGAGCGCCAGCTGAAGCGCTTGCCGCACTCGCCGCAGCCGTGCGGCTTCTCGCCCGTGTGGATGCGCTGGTGGTTGGCCAGGTGCGAGCGGCGCACGAAGCCCTTGCCGCACTCGCCGCAGGCGAAGGGCCGCAGCGCCGCCGCCCCCGCGCCGCTGGCCGCCGCGTGCGCGCGCCGGTGGCTCAGCAGGTGCGAGCTGAGGCTGAAGGCCTCGCCGCACTCGGGGCAGGGGTAGGGCTTCTCGCCCGTGTGCAGGCGCCGGTGCTTGAGCAGGTCGGCGCGCCAGCTGAAGCTCTTGCCGCAGTCGGCGCACAGGTTGGGCCGCTCGCCCGTGTGCAGGCGCAGGTGATTGGTCAGGTAGGTGTTGCGGCTGAAGCCCTTGCCGCACTCCCCGCAGCGGAAGGGCTTCTCGCGCGGGGGCCGGGCCAGCGCGGGCCCCGCCCCAAAACCCCCCGCCACGCCCACGCCCACCATCCCCACTACCGCACCGCACTCGCCCGCGAAGCCGAAGGGCTCCAGGCTGGCGGCGGCGGCGGCCTCGGCCAGGCGGTGGATGCGCTGGTGCTGCAGGAAGGCGGCGCCGGGGCTGAAGCTCTCGCCGCAGTCGGGGCAGATGGTGGGCGCGTCCATGATGCTGGCCATCAGGCTGTCGAGCTCCCCGAGGTCCATGGCCATGGGATGGTGGAGCCGGCGGAAGCGGCGGTGGGCAGGCTTGTCGCTCCGGTGCCGACTCCCCAGGGAGAGGTGCCGCCGCCAGGGAAGCATGGGAGGGGGCGGCTGCTCCTCTTCGTCTAGCGGGTTCTCCCCAGCGCTCTCCTCCTCCTCCTCCTCTTCCCGGGGGCTGCGGGAAATGCTGTCCGATTCAGACAGTCCCGGGAACATCGCCATCTCAGCTACACCAGATGGGTAATCTTCTTCCTCGCGGAGAGCAGCCCCTTCTTCCTCACTCAGCAGCCCCTCTGCAACAGAAAAGGTGGCAGTGGGGGGTGACCATACTTGGCGCTCAAAGGTAAACCTAGAGGAGACCAGCCTCTTAGAGTGTGGGCCACGGAGTGATCCCCTTCCCCAGGTACTCTCAAGCCTGTCTCTCCAGGGCCCCCACGATTCCAGCCTCTTTCCCACCTGGTACCTCCTGGGGAAGGCCTACCTGAGAGTGGGCTCTGAAACCTGGGAAAGGCTCACTCACCTGTTCCCTTGGGGGGCCAGTTCTTCCAGCAGCTGCCTCTGGGCCCAGGCCCCACCCACGGTACACATCTGAAGGCCTGACAGTCGGCTTGAAATGGTCAAGTCTGAGCAGGTGGGGCTCTGTGGGATCTAGGGACAGATTGGCTCACTCTAGCAGCTCCCAATGCGTTTCCAGGCCCTGGCCTCCAAAGACAAGACCAGTCCAGCCAACCACAAGAAAAGACCACCTGTCCTAACCAGGTAATGGGCTGATTTTTATAATTTATTGGGGTGGAACAACAACCAACCCCAACATAAGGGCTTTACTATATAGGCCGGGCAGGGAGAGTGAGCGCAGGGCCTAGAGCTTAGAGACTGACTCAAAACGCACACCTGTCCGTCTCTGGTGGCCATCTCTAAGCAGAAGGCACTCCGGAAGCTTACTAGGATATGAAAAGACCACGTGCTTGTGCACACTGCAGGGGAGGGCAGCAGGAAGTCCAGGATGTGTCACAGGGGAAGGAATGTAACTCCACAGTCTTGGCCATAAGGTATTTGAGTTCACTTCTGTCCCCCAGGCATGCACAGGGCAGTATGAAGCAACGAATGCCCAAAGGTGGAACCAAGGAGGTGGATGGAGGGCCAGCACTTACTCTTTCCAGGTCAAGAGTAGCAAGGGACTTAGCAGAGGCCTTGAGCCCTCTGGGCATTATCCACATGCACCTGGGTAGTCACTTACCACTGAGTTTACTTATCTGCAAACAAAGATGATGACTGTAACTGTAAACACCTGGATGCTTTGTTTGCTCAGTGCTGTGCTAAGTTTTTATGCACAACTCATCTGAACTCTCCCAACACCCTGATGAGGTAGGTTCTGATCCTAACTGTGTTCCCTCTCGTGTGGTTCCAGGTGTTCATTTATAGCAGTGTTCTGCATACTGTAAAGTGCCGCGTCAGTGAGTTACCCTCTTCACCCGTGTTAACCAGTTACATCCCACCTCAGGCTGGACTCAAGAAGAGGCTGTTCCTCAGGCTTTCAGTGGCACCGAATCTGTTTAATGGTGTCCACTAAAGGACTCTCCCGCAACGAATGCCACCCCTGGTTCTAACTCTAGAGGAGCTAGAAATGATGGTGAGTGGGACACTACCAAGGAAATGCCAGCTTCATCCTCACCTGGGCAGATGTCAGACACCAGTTCCCTCTCCTCTGGGTCCCTTCCTAGAGCTGCGTCCTGTGGGTTGGAGCCCATCTTTGGCTCTGGGTGGTCTTGTCTCTTGAGTGCATCCTGTGGATTAGAGCCCATTCCTGTTTCTTCTGGGTCCCGTTCCCTGTCTTCAGAGTTCTCAAAATCAGAGCCCATCCCCTCGTCTTCTGAGTCCTGGGCTTCACACACACCCTGTTTATCTTCTTCTTCCATCCGGGAAGAACAGGACAAGGGACGGGACCAGGGACCCCTGTTCCAGACAAAACACAGATAAAGGTCATGTCAGTCTGGCCTCCTGCCCTCACCGTATCTGGCTTGGATTTCCATGAAAATCAGTGGCACAGTCCAAGAAAACATGTAGAGTTCCATGCCCCAGATGGCAAATCTCTGCTCCACCTCTCATTTTAAGACGCACAGAACTGAGTGCAAAGGAGGCTGGTCTGGGTGGTGTATGAACAGTGGCACTCTGAGGCTAACATGCCGACTCCCGCTGGATACAGGTTAATCTGCTTCCGTATCTGAAGTGGATTATTCTATCAACATGGCTTTTTAGCCTTCATGGTGGCTGCACTCGGTTTTCAGCTGAGAAAACATAAAGCTCAAAAAGAAGGCCCTGTTAGCCTTAGACTAACTTCTAAGCAGGAAAACCTCATTAAACCAATGAGGACCTACTGCTCTCCTACGAGCAGTGAGTCAAGATAATTCAAGCTGTAGCAGGTCAGCTAGGGGTGGAGGCAGATGCAGGGACCCTCTCTATAGCCTCATTACATCTTTTGCCTTATATAACATACTTTAATTGTAGAAAGCCCTTAACAGGAACATGACCCTCACATAGTTGGTAACCCCTCTACAGAACAGGCCAACATGTGAACTGCAGGAAGAAAATGACATCGGATTCCTAAAACTTTTGTTAGACATCAGGTTTAAAGGCCCCTTGCCAAGACCGGGCAGTTGAGCCAAAACTAATGGGCTCCTGCCATCCATCACTCCTACAGCTCAGCTCAAGGCAGCAAAGATCTTGAACTGAGACTCTGAAGTGTCCAGCTCTTTCCATGCCTCAGCAGCATCGGAACTAGCAAGATGCTCTTTCCTTGGCTGGGAGCTTTTCCTGCCTCTACTGAGAGGACTTCCCCAAGGCAACCCTGGTTCTGTAGGCTCTTGCCAGCCTTACTCCAAGCCCCAAGGCAAGTCAGTTCACCTGTCTTAGTGTCTTAGTGTCCTCATCAGTGCAAGGAGGACAATGCTACTTAGCCTTTCTCCCAGGGAGGATGCCCAAAGGAAACATTAACAAAAGTGCTTTGGAAAACACTGTAGAGAGGAATTGATAACTCTTGAGTTTTTTACAAATTGATCCTCACGGGAATATACCTGTCATTTCTATTTTTTTAATATAATTTTTTTTTCAACGTTTATTTATTTTTGGGACAGAGAGAGACAGAGCATGAATGGGGGAGGGGCAGAGAGAGAGGGAGACACAGAATCGGAAACAGGCTCCAGGCTCTGAGCCACCAGCCCAGAGCCTGACGCGGGGCTCGAACTCACGGACCGTGAGATCGTGACCTGGCTGAAGTCGGACGCTTAACCGACTGCGCCACCCAGCCGCCCCATCTATTTTTAATATGAAATACACAGATTATTTCTCTTGAAGTCATGATGCCGTTTCCAGCATACCTCAGACACAGGGGCACCACCATAATTTTGGCAGATTCACTGCCCTAAGTAGCAAATTCTATCCTTTCTCAAAGGTGAGGATATACTCCCTAGATTAGAGTGAAAACTCATGCCTGTCCCTTAAACATCATAAGAAAATGGCTTTGTCTGAGGATGTTCAGTCAGCAGTGTCCAGGAATGTTGCTGAGCTCCTTTAGAATATATACAGTTCAAAATGCAGGTTCTGGGACGCCTGGGTGGCTCAGTTGGGCGTCTGACTCTTGATTTCAGCCCCTAGGGTTATGGGACCGAGCCCCACATCAGGCTCCCTGCTGAGCTGAAGCTTAGCATTTCACCTCTAAACCCTTTTAAAAAGGACACAAGACCTTCTGAGTACCTCAGAGCAAACACAGAATGAGAGTACTTTCTGATTTGCGATTTCTCAGGAACCAAGAGATAATGCATACCAGAGATACTAAGCAAAGAAACATAGTTTGTATAGATTTAAACGGGAGAAAGGAAAAGAGGCAGAGGCTGAGTGCCCCAGATGGGGCTGGAATATAGAAGTTCACAGCTGCCACACTCAGAATGAAGAAAGTTCTGAGCTCCCGAAGGGAACATGCCCAGATCCTCATTTGCACCAGGACAGGGAAGATTAGGTATGCTCTAAAAAGGGTGGGAAGCTCCTGGCACCTAGAGCGACACCACTCATGGTGCAACATCTACTCAGATTTATTTGCAAGTGCATGAATGTTAGAGCAGACCTGGAAATCTGCATGGATTCAGTTCCATTCATGCCCTCACATCATGGGGTCCCAGGCAGCCATCAAATAACAGAGAAGGCTATTTAGAAGTAAGGAAAAGCAGTCATGATATATTGTTAGGTGAAAACTAGCTGCTCTTTAAAAAAAAACTCATTTTTTATTAGTATATGCATACTAGTATATGTATATCTACACACACATATACAGGTTCAGAGGGGAAAACCAGAACATTATTTATTGAGCTGCTAATCAGCCATCTCTTGGCCACTTGTAAGGGTTGTGCATCATTTAATCTTAACCCAATGATGAAGGGTATGATCTTCAACTCCGGAGACAAAGATACAGGCACAGAAACTGTGACTAGCTCAAGGTCATATAAGTCATCAGGGGCACCACAGAGATTTGAGCCCCTCAGTAGAGAATTCCAGGGCCCATCTTCTTAGCCAGAAGCCTAGTGTGTCACTTGGGGTCACTCTTCCTTTTTGTGAACATCTGTATTTTCTACAATAAAGATACATTTTTTTTTATCAGCAAAAAAGCCAACTTTGTCTCTAATGTGACAAAATACATTAAAGGAAAGACTACAATTATTTTAAAAACCACAAAAAGACAAGGACAGAAGTTCTGTCTGTCTCCATCTAGAGAGGACTTCATCTTTAGACCCGTTATCTAAACACTGCGGTATAACTGAAGTGTCCGTCAATAGTGCTGTAAGCACTTTTTGTTCCAACTCCTTTCCCATTCATTCTCAAAATAAAAGCTAGCAACGTGTTTTCTTGGGTAAGGCCAAGGGGTGGATAACGAATGGGTAGCAGGGCCCCGTGACAGATGTGCGGCTAGACTGCCCGAGGTTCAAATCCTCTCCTCTCTGTCCACTACTCTGCTAGTGCAAGTTACTTAAACTTGCTCATCCTCAGATTCTGCACCCGTAAGAACAAGCATGGTACCGCCTGGCCTGTTAGATTTGTTCCTTATATCCTATAAGATTTGTAAAAGCCGTAGGCATAGAGAGGTAATAAATGGTATAGTCTTACAAGCAGAGCTTCCTTTGGCCTGGCAACTAAAGGCTCTATTAATGAACAGCCCACCCTATGGACACGACCACCAGGGAGGGGCTAGCTGCTTGGGGGAGCAGGGGTGAGGGAAGAAGATTCAGTTCCATATTGGTTTGGGGATGTTAAGAAGGGATCCTGTATTCAGAATGTATAAGCAAGCTGAATGAGGTGCATGGCTCAGTAAACCCTGACTTCCACTGTGTGTAAGGGACAGCCTCCTCCCAGGCAGAAGAATTAGAAGTTTAAGGGTAGGGTGGGGTGGGGGGAACCAAACAGGCAATGGTGGGAGCAGTCAGGCAGACAAGATTAATTCTGCATCTATTTCTAATCATTGCACTAGCAGCAATGGGGAAGAGCCCAGGTTTTTGGCCAGCACAGCCACTGTGCTGTGTGACTTTAAGTATCTGCCCCCTCTGGAGCCAGGCTGGGTCTGAATGTACCTGAGTCCTCTTCTAGCTTGCCATACGGTACACGGGAGAGTTAATCCAACGAGGCACCCCTGTCAGCTTCGTTAGACATTTTCAACTGCAGCCTGTTTCCTCAACTAGCACAGCAAGCGGTTAACTCCCCAAATGCCCACCCCCTCCCCCCACACCTTTCTCTTGGGTGCAGATCACTTCAGGATGGGATCAGTCAACTTGGCCAAGGCTGCTCAAATCCTAGCTTTTAGAACTTGCAATATTTTCATGTCCTCTACTCCTACCCCAAACCTCCCCACTCAAAAAAGGGTAATGTTCATTACCCTGTAAAGTCACTACGAAAATGCTCACGTGCCTTCCACACAAACTCGACCCCATTTCAAAGACTGATCACATCAATTTGGGGATAATGCTACAGAGTAGAAGTAAATGGGATAAAGGACGTTGGGAAGGAAGGAAAGGAGGGAAAGGAGGGAAAGAGCTGGGGGAAGAGGAAGTGAGGCCAGTAGCACAGACAGAAATTAGAATTTACCCGGAGTTTACTGGCACATTTTCCCAGAGGCCCCCTCTGGGGCTCTATGCAAACCTAGCCCTCTCCAAAAGCAAGAGGCCCACCACTTCACAGAGTTGAGGGAACTTCCCGGGAGCAGGGGGTGGGGGCGCAGACAAGCACACCCCTCTCCCTCACCTTCCTGAAAGATCAAGCACTGGCTGTCTTTCTCCAGGGCATCTGGCACGGATGGCACAGGGTCATGCCACCGCTGGCCAGGGCAGGTGGGGTGGAGCGGAGCGAGGTGCTCCCAGGCACCTGCGGTGAGACGTCTCCTGATGGGCGATGCAGCTCATTTGACTCCAATAATCCCATGATCCCGTGAGGCAGACATGGAGGGTCACCCACCCTGTTCTATGCGTCAAGAATGCCGAGGCTCAGCAGATGAGCTCCAGGTGACGCAGCTCCTAGGTGGAGTAAGGACTCGGACTGGCCCCCTGCCTTGGGGGGACCCCAACGGTGGGGGGGGGAAGGAGTGCTGGCAGGTGCTGAGCCCTGAGCCCCAGGAGCCTGGGGGAGTACGCGCGGCCCCCCAGGGGCCCTGGGCAGGCGGAGGGGGCTGGCCTGCGCACAGACCTCCCCCTCCCAGGTCCAGTGGGCGGGGGAGTCATGTGCCACGGCCATTGCCAGGTGGCCAGGAGCCAGGGCAGCGGGGCTGTCATGTCAGGGGAAGGAAGCGGCTGGGCGGAGGGCCAGGAGCGGCTCCCACTCCGCCTCCTCCAGGCTGCAGCGCCTTTCCTGTCCCCCAGTCCTCTAGAGGGTGCCTTCCTTACCTCCCTGCGGGCTGGCCGGCCTCCCCGCCTCCCCTGCGGCGGTCCGAGGCCTCCAGCTTTCACTTCCCACGCCCCCTGCACACCACTCGCTCCCTGGGGAGGGTTTCCATAGCAGAGGCAGGGCCAAGACACCCCGACGGGGGGGGGGGGGGGGGGGGGGGGGGGGGTAGAATGCTGGAAAAACAATCTGAAGTCTGCGGTCCAAAAGGCTGAACTCATGACCATAACTGGGGTCTAACCAGGGATTCCAGGGGGTTAATCATTTGTCAGTCCTCAGCACCAACTGAGTAAACAGTCAACTAGCACCAGCCTCTCAGGGGATATGGCCAGCAGGGTCCTGCCGCCTTGCGGGAGAGCCTGCAGTCAGCAAGAAGGCAAGGGCAAAGAAATCCACCCCACCACATTTGCACAGATGCCTCCGGTGATCCGGGACAAGGTGTCCATATCCAAAGGGTGCAGCTGACTTCCCCAGTCACACACCCAGACTGCCCAACCCAAAACGCCTCCTGAGTGGCAGGCTGCCACATGAGGTGAACATTCATTTCCCACAGAAAGCCAGAAGATGACTGCAGCTAAGTACCAAGTACTGTCCAGACAGGAGAAGCTAAAATAATACGGTTTCCTCCTTGTGGTTACTGCTTTTTTTTTTTTTTTTTTTTTTAACCTGGAGGGGGAAGCCCGGGTTGAAAAAAAGAGAAAGGCTTAAACCAAGGCCACAGAGAAATCAATTCACAACCCCAGTGGTCAGAGCTAGTCTGAGACGCCTTCCAATCTCTTTAGTCAAGAATAGCATGAATGTCCTTGGGGTCAGGCATTTCCTGTCTGTTGGTTGTGCTGGGGCCCCTCAGTTTGGCCAGAGGGGCCTCAGCTTGTCACAGCTGTCAAGCCTTCACCAACACCCTACTCCTGCTGCAAAAAATAAGGATGACTGCAATTCAGAGACAGATTCTAAGCACCCTCAAAATTAGACCATCCGCCATCAGACGAGAAGTCGCAAAAGCTAGATTCTCAGGCAGGCATTTACTCGTCCATGGTTTACGTTTAACCGATTCGAATGTCCTACCTGATGCACAGAGTATCCCCTCTGTTCATATTTTTCCTCCACTCTGCTTGGCATTGTACCACGACCACTACCTGGTACACAGCCTCAGCCTCTTTTCTTATCTTGCACTTGGTAAGTCCTCAGAACTGTCTTCAGATACCTCGTCAACAGCTGGCTCAAATGCTCCACACCTGTATTTCATGGAATCCTAGAGCTGGAAACCCCTTAGCTCAAACTCCTTTACAGACAGGAAAGTGAGGCTCAGAAAGGGAAACAGACGAGGTCAAAAATTGAAAGTTTGCTAGAAGGGTTATGGCCAGGAGAATCTCAATTTTTTCTGATGGCCTCTCCAATGACCTTCCTATCTCTTTAATAGAAAACACCACTTCAAATACAGCCAGCCAGATAAACCCAGGGCATATACTTACTTGTCCTCCCCCCACTCCGCCACCCCCACCACACCATTTGTCAGCATTCTCCAGAGAAACAAAACCAACAGGATGTGTATATAGAAAGAGAGTTACTATAAGGGATTGACCCATTTTGGAGACTAGTAAGTCCAAAATCTACAGGGTGGGTCAGCACACTGGAGATCCAGAAAAGATGATGCTACAGTTCCAGTCCAAAGGCACGTCTGCTGGAGAAGTCCTCCTTACTCAGGGAAATCTGTTCAGGCCTTCAGCTGATTGGATGAGGCCCATCCATATTATGGAGGGCAATCTGCTTTACTCAAAATCTACCCATTTAAAGGTATAAGCCTTCAGGTTTGTTTGTTTATTTGTTTTAATGTTTATTTTATTTTTGATAGAGAGGTAGAGAGAGTGAGCAGGGGAGGGGCATAGAGAGAATGAGGCACAGAATCTGCAGCAGGTTCCAGACTCTGAGCTGTCAGCACAGAGCCCGACATGGGGCTTGAACTCACAAACTGTGAGATCATGACCTGAGCCGAAATCAGATGCCTAAGTAACTGAGCCACCCAGGCGCTTGAAATCTACCAATTTAAATGTTAATCTCATCCCAAAATTCTGTCACAGAAACACTCAGAATGTTAGATCAAGTATCTGTGTACCTATTGGTTCAGCCAAGTTGATGCATAAAATTAATCGTAACACACGACAGCTTTAAAAAAAAGGTCCACAATAATCCCATTGTAAGTCAAAATTCACCCATTAAAAACATGTTCTTTTTTATAAAAAATCATTCCTATATTCCTATATGCAGATAATTGAACAGGGTCTCTGGGTGTAGGCACCATACAGGACAGCAGGGAAGAATCAAAATTAATCTTAACCGAAAAGCTACACAGACACACACATATGTTTACAGGCACACACTCCCACTGCAGAGAGAGACGCAATTTAATAATCTGTTTCGCTGAAGGACGAGGGAGAAAGCAGACTTAGAAGGCACGGTGGGCGAATGTGGGCTGCAGAAATTGTTAACAAACAGCTTTGTTCTGGAGAGCTGATGCTGGAATCCTGGTTAAGGTTACCAGATGGGGCCAGGTGACTCTAGGAAGTCTTTTCCACCCCCCGCAGATGATTCTGTGATCCTATTTCCACTGGAATGAACAGTCCTCAAGAGAATGCAGACAGTGAGAGAGGAGCACTGGGACCAAGGGGTTTGATGTATACATTTAATCACCCCGGTTTCCCACTTACAGATTCAACAGGAAAAACTGCTCTCCCCATTCTCTGCCCAAAATAACTGTTTGGCGTTGCCAATGAAGACGGGCTGGCGTGTTCCAGCCCCATTCGTTTCAGCAGTGGGCAAGTGACACCACTGCATACAATTTGCCAAGGCGTCTTCCAACAGAGAAAGCAAGAAGAAAAATGTAGAGACATCTCCTGATGCTTCAAGTTTCCTGCCTAATTAAACTGCAAACTCTAGAGCTGCACGGTCTTCAGCACAGAGTGAGATGTTACATAGGCTGAAAAACATGTTTTTAAAAATCACATACTTGCATGACTCCTATTTCCTTAAAAATAACATTATCAGGGGCGCCTGGGTGGCTCAGTCGGTTGGGCATCCGACTTCGGCTCAGGTCATGATCTCGCGGTTCGTGAGTTCCAGCCCCGCATCAGACTCTGTGCTGACAGCTCGAAGCCTGGAGCCTGCTTGGGATTCTGTGTCTCCCTCTCTCTCTGCCCCTCCCCCACTTGCACTCTGTTCTCTTTCTCTCAAAAACAAATAAACATTAAAAAAATAAGAATAACATTATCAGCAAAGCCCAGATCATAGGAACTATGGGAGACATATGATCCAGTTTCTTTACCAACAATGACAAAAATAGCAAGAATGATACGCAGGAAGGAAACCTCCAAGTCAAAAGACTTGAGATGTCTCAACCAACACAGTGTTCAGACCTTACTTGAATCCCAAGTCAACTAAGGTACAGAAACAAATTATAACACAACTGGGAACTCATGAATGCTGATTAGATATTTGATAGCAAGAAACTTACTCGTTTGTTTTTTTTGTTGTTTTTTTTTAAGGTGCTGGTATTGGGAATAAATTTACAAAGAGCTCTTACAGCTTTAATATATTCATAGTGGAGTATTTACAGGTGAAATGGTATGTCTGGAATTTGCTTCACTTGAAATGAAATGTCCAGGACACAGGGGAGTGGGCAGAGACGCAGAAAAAATAAGACGCCCTTTCAGTGATCCCAGCTGACTGCTGAAGCAGAGTGGTATATGTGGTTTTATCACACCGCTCTGCTTACTTTGTGTTTGCCAGGAAAGCTACTAATAAAAAGTTGTAAAATGGAAAACATACGTTTTGTTTCTGAAATTTAAGGCTGATTATATTCATTCAAACGCTGAACCGACTGTAATAAAAAAATCAGTGACTTCCACAAACGGATTAGCCTGCTTTTACGAAGTATGCCAAATCAGGACTGATTACGATGCTCAATATTGAATAGAGCCCCTGAGAATTGGGGAGAGAGGCAGTAGGGGAGAGACGAAAGGAACTTAACTTTGATGCTTTGAGCTTTTTTTTTTTCTTCTTATGATGGAATAGCTGTTCTATACAAAATAGCATCAGAAAACTGTTTCCACTTTCATCACCTTTTATATTTCCAAGGAACTCAAAAAACAATCTTGCCATAGCTGGTGCTTATTGTTAGTCCAGCCACTTTACACCCAAGACCAAGGGGAGACAAACCTGACAGGGGACACGGTCCTGACAACTCGGCCAGAGGAATGCTTTATCCCTGGAAAAGCCAAAATGACAAAATGACACGAGCATCCAACAGACTGAGTACATTGGTAACTGGTCGTCCCCAGAACGATCTTCTGAGGGGATGAAAAAGGTCAGGGTGCGTGTCGGTGAAAAGGAAGCTAATACACTCGTGACGTATGAAAATGTGATCTCCAGGAGATGAACTCTGGCAGGGACAGAATTACTTTACTAGCCCAAGCTGAGAACTGTTACATTCAGAGAGTGTCCTTCTCGGAGAAATGCCATGCAAATTTACTCACACCGTATCACAAAGAGAGCAGCTAGACGGTATTACGTTCCCACTTCAGGCTGGAAACCAAAAGCTCACAGACATTGTCCGTTTTAGCGAAGGGGACACAGAACTGGTCACAGGACACAGCTGTCATCCAGGAAGTGGTGCATTTGTCTCAACAAGGAGACTGTAGCATCCAAGCTCATTCACTGCTTCAATACCACAGTCCTCAAGCCAGTCGTGAGGCTCAGGGTTTCGTAATGTCCCCTTTACTTTCGGCCCCTAGCATTTCCTGGAGAGAACAGCATCCTATACAAGCTTGGAAGCAGACTAATGGTATTTTTCTTGGGCGTGGGTTCTTAGCCTGAGAGCCGTCGGAGTCCATGACCTCCCTGCAGTCTTATGTGAATGTGTCTGTAGAAACTTTCTTCTGCTGAGAAGGCCCATGGCTTTCCCTTGGACTCTGAAATAATTTATGGCAAACAAAACCAAACCCTGTTATAAACCACTACTACGGAGGACCCATGATACATTGCCTATCACAGTGTTTCAGAAGTCCACAGTGGTCTGGGGGAAGAGGTGTAAGAGCCCACTGCACCCCCACACGCCACGGGATGTTTTGGTGGGTTGGTGGAGAAGAGAAGGTGCTGACAGCAGATCCCAAATCAGGCGGCAGCACAGACACAAACGTCAGCTGATGACAGAGCAGAACGAGGCACTCGGCAAGGGGGGAATCTGCTGGTCTCGTCCAGCACCGTTTTACAGAAGCATAAGCCTTGGGACTCAGAAAGGTTAAGTGAATTACCCATGAGTTAAGGGCAGACACGAGCTTCAATCACTGACATCGCAACTTTTGTTCTAATCCCCCTTCTACTCTACCCCATGCAGCCGACAGTGCTTGGCTGAAACACTCATGCTGATGATCTGGGCCTCCCTGGATCTCACTTAGCTCGCCTGCTTCTCACTTCCTAATCACTTGTGTTACACGGCAGGTGCACTAAGAGGGACTTAAGTTGCTCTTCAAGACTCCAACACACTGCCTCTCTGGGATGTAGCTAATTTATACAAGTTTGACCCTGGGTTTATAGCTCCCATCAGCTGCTTACTTGGGCAGTGAGTCAAAGCACATTAATCAAGCCATTACCTACCCAGGACGCAAAATGCTTTGTTAGCTAATCCTCCTTTTCTCCAAGGAAAAAGAACTAAAAATCTGGCCAAAGTCGCCAACCCATTCCTAACAAATCTTCAAAGTGCTCACAGAGTCATCCTGCCTGCAAATAATAACTTGGAAATACCCAGGTGAAAAAAAAGGATTCTAGGAGGAACACAAAACTCCGCAGTATAAGGAATCCTGGCTCACACTTCATGGCGAGTAAAACAGTGTTCCAGGCACGCTCATCCGACGTGACCCATCACCACCAATACGGTTTCTCAGATTCACCCTCCTTCCTCTTACATCTTCTTGCTCCTGCTGTAATAGCTTGGCATGCTCTGTGTGGGAGGCGATGCAGAAACAGACCAACCACAAGCTAAATTTTGCCGAAGAGACAATATCCACAGATGACGAGCCAGTAGCACGATTTTTTTGGCTGAAAATGTCTTTAAAGGATCCCTCCTTTTACTGATGAGGAAAATGAGGACTAGGGAAAATAAGTGGCTTGTTTGAATTCACAAAGGTGGGGAGCTGGTGGTAGAAATGGGACCGCCCTCCAGGTTATGGGATTCCTTTCAAGCTCCATGTGCCCTGCAGTGCACTCCCCAGCTGGCTCAGTCGTATTTGTGGGGTGACTGCTCTGGCTTTACCAACACAGCACATCACGGATGCTACCTTCCTCCTATTTTTCCTGTTCTCTTCCAGACTCCTGCTAATTGCTTCTTTTCTATTTTGATTTTAATTATTTTTCCCTCAGACAGTGTTCTTCAAACTTATCTTCGTGCGATGCTTAAAAAGGGTCTCTAATTTAACTGTTTTTCTTAGAGAAAACAGACATCTTGTTGGCTAGGAAAGAAAGCAATCATTTGAGTTAGCTTTGGGTTAATGGAGTGTTATGGTAAACAGTTAATAATTCCAAGTCCTTGGTACAGCATCTGAAAGAAAAGTCATCATGAGAGAGAGAGAGAGAGAGAGAGCAGGAGAGGGGCAGAGAGAGGGAGATGCAGAATCCAAAGCAGGCTCCAAGCTCTGAGCTGTCAGCACAGAGCCCGACTCGGGGCTCGAACTCATGGACCGCGAGATCATGACCTGAGCCGAAGTCGGACGCTCAACTGACTGAGCCACCCAGGCGCCCCTCACTCCATTCTAACAAGAATTTTAAAAGACATTTTTCTACCAAATTATGAAACTCTAAGAAGGGGCACTTTTTCTTCACATTACTGTTTTTTAAATGCCCCAAACCAACGATCAAACTATATTACATTCCCTTCTGCAGTGCCTCCTGGGAAAAGGAGGGGTCCGTGCCAGTGAGACCTGATAAAGTGCTTCATCACCACACACATCAGTTCCCCAGGGAACCACAGGCTTCCCAGGTGTGAGCCATCCCAGCAGATAGTATTAATGGCTAACATTTAGAGAGTCAGGCTCACATCAGTACCAGCTATAATTTCTGAGCTTCCAAATCCAGTGGTCTCTTCTCCTATGATCTTGCCATTGTGCAAATTAATAAAAGGAAACCTCACTAAAGTGGAGTCTGGATGGTAGAAGGAGAGGCTAAGAGAAACGGCCTTTACTACTCAAGTCAATTAAAGCAAGAACCTCCAATCACAGACCCCAATAGGAAAAGATGTACATTACATCTCCTGCAAGAAATCAACTACCCTGCAACTCAGCCAATGGGGAGGTCAGCAGCCCAGACTTGGGCTTGTCTCCACTGGACTTGCATTAAAAACAACCTCTTTCCACTTCCTCCTTCTTCTCCATAAAATAATGTTCCTCTCCTTTGCTTGCTGGACACGCCTATGCTTTTGCCAAAGCTTGCATGTCTCAAGTTACAGTTCTGTTTTTCCCAAATAAACCCATTTTACTGGTAAAGTAACTGACCTTTATGTTTAAGGTTAACACCATCAACACCGCAAAGTGCTTGTATATGTAACAGGGATTCAGTAAATGACTGCAGAAATCCTGCTGAGACACGTCCCATGGAAATTCTCTCCTTCCTGAGTTTCATATTACACTGTCCCAGTCCTCCTGAGCACTTACCACCTTGGCTTCTCTTTATTTTTTTAATTTTTTTAAGTTTATTTATTTTGAGAGAGAGAGCAGGGGAGGGGCAGAGAAAGGGAGAGAAGGATCGCAAGCAGGCTCTGGCTGTCAGTGCAGAGCCCAACCCTGGACTCTATCTCACCAACCATAAGATCAAGCAGGACCTGAGCTGAGGTCAAGAGTCGGGGGCTTAACCGACTGAGCCACCCAGGTGCCCCACCTTGTCTCCTCTTCTGAACTCCTCAAACAAGTCAGGCTTCAAGGTTCTTGTCTACACTTTCTTCTCTCTCACCTCTCAATCATCTAGCCCCTTTCCCTAATTTTAGAGAAACACCTCTGCCCAGAGACCTCAGTATTTGAACCTCTTACCCCAACCCCTGATGTGCACTCCAGGTCCACGTTTCTAATGATGCACCAAGCATCACACCGAGGAGCATTAATACCACTGCCCTGAACATCACACGGGACACAGGACAGGAGGCATCAACAGACCTGGTTTCAAACGGCGGTTTGCCTCTTACATAGTGTATCCCCCAGGACAGTTACTTACCTCCTTGAGACACAGTTTCCTCGTCTTTGCAATGAGAAAAACAAGTGACCTTGAAAGGCTGTTGTGAAGACTAAATGAATTTCCACCAAAAAACAGTAGCTCTTCTCCCAAATCTTTGTTACAAATCAGTTCCTCACAGTACCCATTTCTGTCCATGCCTCTCTGTTCTTACTCATCAGGCTCAAAACCCTGGAGTCTGACCCTTCCTCACCCCTTTCAATCAAATCAGTTTCGGAGCCCTTCCTTTTATTTCTTTCCTCTTTTTTTTCTGTGGCCCAGATCACTGCAATAGACACTCTTACCAGTTACACGCACCTACATACCACCTGCTGGATATCTTAAAACATAGTTACCACTCCATTTGGAGCTCAGAACCCTGACAGACTCTGCCATAGTCTTCAGAGAAGCATAAACTCCAAGTCTTCAACAATGTAGCCTAAGATTCTCTTACCGCTCCCTGACCTCTAATCGGCTAACCCCAGGCAAAACCCTGATGCTTTAAGCCTCCCAGAAGGCACCCTGTGTTTTTCCTCTCTTGCCATGCTATTCCTCAAGAAACAGCACGATGCATTTCCTGGTAGGAAGTAATAAAAGCTCAGATGCTGGAGCCACGCCACCTGTATGAATCCAGCCTCTAGCTCTAGAACCTTAAACAAGTTGCTCTATCTCTTGGAGCCTTGTCTTCATCATCTACAAAATGGGTACAAGTATATGTACCCTATAGGATTATTGTTAAATGCTCAGAGAGAATTACTATTGTTTCATTTTGTATGACTCTTTAAGGTACTTTTCCTTATCTTATTCTGTCTCCTGTTAGTTTTTAAAATACTGTCAGTTTTAAAATTACAATAATTTGTATCGTATTCGTTTTCTCTCCCTCCCTCCCAGCTCCCAACTGCCAGCTCCTACAGGGAACATGTTGATTTACTCACTTTGGTTATCCATGCCCCCCCCCCCAATAATGAGCCCTCAAATTATTTCTTAAAATGCATAAAATTAGGTGTCTTTATTTCTCTCCCTCAGTCCCAAAAGGAAGGACTAACAAGACCAGGAAATCTAGTGATGTGGCCAAGATCACATCAGGTAAGGCAGAGCCATGGAAACTACCTAGCTCTCCGAACAGGATCCAATAACCTGTCAGCACCAAGAGCCAAGCCTGCTTAATTATTCTGCTAAATAAGTAGACATGATAGAAAGTGGCCATTAGCTTCAGAAGTTAGACAGAATGTTCTAGAAAAAGAACCCTCATCCCTTGGCCAAATGCCAGCACCCTTGTTTGCATCCGATTGTCCTGTTGGAGTCCTCCCCTCCACTCTAAGCTTTTAACACTCAGTTCAGCTCTGCAAAGGGCAGAGGTGGCACACAGCTGTGTCTGTGTTCGTGGTGGGAAATGCTACTAGACTCTTGCCAATGTGACGGGACAGCTGCTTCTCTGCTCACCCCTGGAGGAAAAGCAAGACCAGAATGAACAGAAGTTAAATGATGAATGAAAAAGACTAACAATCATCCGTTAGAAGTTGCTTGGTTGGGGAGGGGGTCAGCGGGGAGGCGCATCAGGAAACACAATCAAATACGGGGGAAAACGTCTATTTAACATTGTAAGTGTCTGTTCAGACCAAAGCTTCTTCTGTGGCCGTTTTCAGGGGGTTTGTGTTTTTTCATTTTCTACTACAGTCTTGTTATCTCTCTCACCTACATACAATCATCAGCCTAGAAACTCCTTTTCCTCAAGAGTCCAGAATTAAGCTATGGACAAACAGAGGCTCTTCAAGAAGTGTGTAAAAAGGTCCATGCTCTACAGGAAGTAGGTGACCAGAAATATTTACCAAACTACCAGTTCGATCAATACATACAAGTACCTAGTTGGGAGCAGGGAAGAAATAAAGGGAGTTCTTACAGCAACTGCTTCTGAGCTAGTCCAGGCTGAGGTCACAGTCTAGTAAAATTCAATTGACATTCACCTTATTTAAAAAAAAAAAAAAGAAGTGAGGGAACATTTCTGCAGGTTTATTTTACATGAGATTTCTCACTTCTGGGGTAAGCTGGGTTTGCATTAAAATAGATATGGCACACGTACACTCACCAAAAGGAGAAAAACAAGAAAAGTTCATGTATATAAAAATATATCAAGAGAATGAGAAGGCAAGCCACAGACTGGGAGCAAATATTTGCAAAAGACACATCACATATAGGCCTGTTATCCAAAACACACAAAGAACCCTTAAAACTTAACAACAAGAAAATGAACTACTTGATTTAAAAATGGGCAACAGGGGCACCTGGGTGGCTCAGTCCATTAAGTGTCCAACTTCAGCTCAGGTCATGATCTTGTGATTCGAGTTTGAGCCTTGCATTGGGGTTGGCACTGACAATACGGAGCCTGCTTGTGATTCTCTCTCTCTCTCTCTCTCTCTGTTCCTCCCCCATTTGAGCTTTCTCTCTCAAAATAAATAAATAAAAACTTTTTAAAAATCTTTTAAAAAATTTAAAATAAAATAAAAATGGGCAACAGTTCTAAACAGACACCTCACCAAAGATCTATAGATGGCAAATAAGCCTATGAAAAGGTGTTCAACATGATACGTCACCAGGGATCTACAGTTTAAAACAACACACTACTACACATTTATTAGAATGGCAAAAATTCAGAACACTGACAACATCAAATGCTGGTGATGATGCAGAGGAACAAGAACTCTCTCTTAGCACTGATAAGAACGCAAAATGGTACAGCCACTTGGGAAGAGAGATGGGTAGCTTTTTATAAAACTGAGCCTTTCATACCACACAGTCAACATTCTCACTCCTTGGTGTTTATGCAAATGAGTTGAAAACTTAACATCCACACATAAAACCCTGCATATGGAGGTTTACAGCAGCTTTAATCATAATCACCAAAACTTGGAAACAACCAAGGTATCCTTCAACAGATGGATAAACTGTGGCACGTCCAGAAAACAGAATATTATTCAGAGGTAATAAGAAATGAGCTATAAAGTCATGAAAAGCCATGGGGGGAACTAAGTGCCTATTACTAAGTGAAAGAAGTCAATCTGAAAAGGCTACATACTCTATGACATTCTTGAAAAAGCGAACTATGGAGACGGTGAAAAGATCAGTGTTTGCCAGGAGTTAGAGGGGAGAAAGGGATGAACAGGCAGACACAGAGGACGTTCTAGGGCAGTGAAACTATTCAGCATGATGTTAAAACGGTGGATACATGTCATTATACATTTGCCAAAACTCCTGGAATGTACAACACCAAGAGCAAATGCTAACGTGTACTGTGGACTTTGGGTGATAATGATGTGTCAATACAGGTTCATGGATTTTTAACAAACATACTGCTCTGGTATGCGATGCTGATAATGGGGAGGCTGTGCATATGTAGGGGCAGGAGGCCACTCTGGAACTCTCTACCTTGTGCCCAACCTTGCTGTGAACATAAAACCACTCTAAAAAATAAAGGCCATCTTGTAAAAAACAATCTATATTTCCTCTGCTTATATAACATTTAAGCATGGACGCTTTGCCACATCACACGGTAGGAAATTGGCAATGTCATCATATTAGGAAAGAATCAAAATGAAATACTTTAAAAGATAACACATTCATTCACTCAACAAATCATCACTGAACACTTACCATGTGCTACCCATTGTACTGGGTTCTGCTTTGTGGAGGTTACGTTCTAATGAAATAATCACTGCTTTCAAAACCACCTACTACTACCAGAAATTATTGTCAATACCTGCCTGAGAGATTATTTTAAAAAGAGAAAAAAGGGGCGCCTGGGTAGCTCAGTCAGTTAAACGCCCAACTGTTGACTTGAGCTGAGGTCATGATCTCATGGTACGTGAGTTCGAGCCCCGCATCAGGCTCTGCACTGACAGTGTGGAGCCTGCTTGGGATTCTCTGGCTCCCTCTTTCTCTGCTTGCTCTCTCTCTCTCAAAATAAATTTAAAAAAATAAAAAAGACTAGAAAAAAGAGTGATTCTTTGAAATACACAAAGGTTCCTAGGTGTTGGGTGGGGTGGGGGCAGGCGGGAGGGCGGGGGGGGGGGTGGTGGTCAACAACTGGAAATGGGTTATTCCAATAGTGCTTTGCCTTAGTGTTTCAAGCACCAAAGATATGCTAACCACATGAATGTGCACAGCACTGAGATAAAAGTGACACATTTCTGATTAATAAAAACCAGAAAGAATGGCTCCTGTTTTCTAACTCATGGTAAGATTCTAATAAAGTTCTCAGGAGACAATATATACCTAAAATGCCTCTCTGAAACAGGTAGGATCTTTCCCCCTAACTACACGTAGTTTAGCAACTTACAGCACGTACAGGATGCATACTTTACCCTTTGCAGGAAGGGAAACTTGAAGACTCACATGTGGCCCAGCCACACACCTCGCTGGAAAACTTGCTGGCCTACAGATGCGCAGTGAGTGACTGCCGAACGAAGGCAGGCATCCCAAGAACTATACTAGTTGCCTTAAAATGATTCATGTGCTTAAAAACACCCCACAGCACACTGTGTTTATACCCAGGCTTCCAAAGTGCTGCACAGCCTTGAGGCCAGGGAAAAAGGAGGCACAGTGGGTCTCGGGGATGAATGCGATCTTGTGGTGAGTAAAAGCCTTTTCCACCCGAAGAGGAGAGGCCGCTGATCTTTTTTACCATCCCCATCAATACAGGACGCAATAAAGTCCAAATCCATACCCCACACAAGTGATGCTGCTCTCAGAGGTAAAAACAAACAAACGCTCTTCCTTCCTCACCCCAGCCTTACCTTCCCCGGCCCAAACATATCTGTAGGAGCAGGGAAACTTCTGATTTTCTCAGATGTGCAATAAAAAGGCCCTTCCTATAAGATTACAGGAGAAGGTGGGCATGACATCAAGGGGGGAGGTACTGAAGCAATGGCCCCGCCCATGCTACCCCATTATCCATAAAACACCATAATCATTTATCAGTGATGTCAGTCAAGCTCATGAAACTCAGCAATACAGGGGTCGGCTCTGGCATATTTCCAGAAGGTGTTTATTTCTTGCGGCAGTCATGTGAAAGGGATGAAAATTAACCAAGAACATGATCCCAGTGACCTCTCTTCCAAACTGTCAACATGCAAATAATGTTTCATGCCTACATTTTTGCATTTTCAGTCATTACCAATTTACGGTCGACTCAGCTCAGTTCCTGAAGGGCCACCCCACGCTGGGTTGTGTTCTGGACACACGGTTCCTGCCATGCGCAGGGAATACGCAAATATTGCCTCCACTGTGGGGCTTATTCAGGTTTGCTTTCATTAGGAAGACGCTGACCTTCAGGTATTTCAGACAATGCAGAAAATTAGAGGAGAGGCTGAGTGTAACCTGGAGTGTCAAGAAAGGCTGCTTGGAAGGGGTAAGACTTGGCCGGGAGGGAGGAATAGAAAGAATTCAGATAGGCTGGGAGAGAGGGGAAAAGGATTCAAGGCACCGTTCTGTGCTACAGGGTCTTATTAGGGATTCTGAACCTGAGCTTTCCAGCTGATGGCCCTGGGAGTTTAAGGGCATAAGAATAATGAATTTATGAAAAACCAGTACCTCTCAGAATGAGATCCACTAGCACGAACTTAAAACCCAGTGTTGCTGGCAGGAAATTTGGGAAGTGAAGGAAGAAGGAAGAGAGATCTGGCAGTTTTCCCCCAGAGTGAGGAAAGATCCACCCTTTCTGACCAGGGTTGGGAGTCAGAGAACCAAATTCCAGTCTACCTCCAGATCGGAATCTGGGACTTGAAGCAAGTTACTTTAACTTCCCTCTGAGCTCCCATTTCCTCCGTTTTTGAATGGAAATCATAATAGGTAAGTCATCAGACGGAGGCAATGCATGGAAATTATCTAGTGCGATAGTTGCTACACAGGTGTTCAATAACTGTAACTGTTGCTGTGATCAAGGGAAAAGCAAGCATGAAAAGCTGTCCAGTTAGAGCTAAGTGAGGGGCGACAAAACTGCAGTGTCTTGGAGGAAAATCTGAGAGTCTGATCTGCCTTGTAACTTGTATATACTACGTTTTAATCCTGGCAGACAGCTTGGGCTGTAAAAACCAAAGCAACATGGGGCGCCTGGGTGGCTCAGTGGGTTAAGCGTCCGACTTCGGTTCAGGTCATGATCTCGCGGTTTGTGGGTTCAAACCCTGTATCAGGTTCTGTGCTGACAGCTCAGAGCCTGGAGCCTGCTTCAGTTTCTGTGTCTCCCTCTTCCTCTGCTCCTCCCCCACTCACACTCTGTCTCTCTCTCTCTCTCTCAAAAATAAATAAACATTAAAAAGTTAGGAAAAAAAAAAAATCAAAGCAACATGACAGACGTCAGTGGCTTCACTCCAAACAGCAGGAGAGCCTCTGCGGTGCTGCTTTCTAGAAAGCACATCTCACCCTCACAAAATTGAGAGGGAACAGTTACCTCCTTCCGTCTAGGAGCCAGCCAAAAAGTCACTGATTATTCACCTGGGATTAATCCATTCTGCACCCTGTCTATAAGAGTCTGAAAACGTAGGCTGGCAAAGAACCTACTCAACAAACTTCTAATGAATGTCTTTGTACTAGACTTGGTGATAGATCCTTCTAGGGCCTCTTAATCCAGGAGCAAAAGGAAAAGTTCCAGACTATTATGCACCAGATGCTTTAGGTTCACAATTGCAATGAATCCTCACAGGTCTATGAGAAAGGCTTCATCCCCTTTTTTGTAGAAAAGAGATAAATTAAGACATATGCATTCTTGGGACCCCTAGGTGGCTCAGCCGGTTAAGCGACTGGCTCTTGATTTCAGCTCAGGTCATGATCTCCTGGTTCTGAGTTCAAGTCCCAAACTGGACTCTGCAGAGCCTGCTTCAGATGCTCTGTCTCCCTCTTTCTGTTTCTCCCCCTCCCCCACTTTCTCCCTCTCTCTTTCTCTCAAATACATAGATGTTTAAAACAAAGACATATGCATTCTTTCACTCACTCCTCATTTACTCACGCTTTTCAAATAAACACCTGTTTTGCACTGCTAGGTAAAGCACAGGGTAGAGTGACCACTGCCCTCAAGGGGGTTACAGTTTGATGGGGAGAAATATGAACATCCAACTATCACAAGACAGACCGGAGGTGTGAGTCATCCAAAAGATACAAAGTACCACGGGGATGAGATGAATTCTGACTGGGAAGTCTGGGAAGACTTCCAGAAGGGTGCTCCATCAGTTGGGCTAGGATTTGCAGAAAATAATCAGAGGCAGTGCCGGGATGCCTAACAAGCATGGAGTTTAATCCGGTGGAGATACACTGGTGGAAGGATATCTGTGGCATCTGGGAACCAGCACTGTTTGCTGCAAGAATGGGTAGGTAATTTGGGGTGCTCTGGCTCCAGTGGAGGATCAAGGTGAGTGGGCACAGCACTGTGAAGGGTTTTGAATGCCAAACTAAGGCCATACCTTTATTGATCACATTACCACTACATAGTATGTGGTGCTAAGAAACCTGATAAGGGGGGTTTAAAAAAAAAAAAGGCAAAGAAGAAGGAAAAGAAGCAGCATCTTAGATACAAAGAAAAGCCCACAAAGGCGCCAGGGTGGCTCAGTCGGTTAAGCCTCGGACACTTAGCTCAGGTCTTGATCTCAGGGTTGTGAGTTCAAGCCCGGCACTGGGCTCCACACTGGCTGTGAAGCCTATGTTTGGGGAAAAAAAAAAAAAAAAAAAAAAGCCCACATAACACTGGCATAGCTTCAGGCTCCAGACCTCTTAAATGGCACTGCAGTTTTGTGAGGCTTTTTTCCCCACTCCACATGAGCTGGGAGTATCTTTGTCTTAATTTATCATCTTTATACTCAACTTTTAACCTTCCTCCTTCCCTTAAATGGATGCTAGAAATTAGGCAAACATGTAGATTTTGAGGAAATCCAAAGCTTTCTGGGGGGAGGGAGAGGAAATGTGGTGCAACTTTATCAGCCTTAGTCACACAGCCTCCAGTGAGGTCAGCCTTCCCACCCCACTGCAGCTGCATCAGCCGCTTTGCCTCAGTCTGATTTGTCTCCATTCCCCTCCTCAATCCCAGTGGTTTTTGAAGGCCATCAACGTTTTACTTTGTGCGTAAGGCAAAGGGTGGCCTGGCTTCCCATTTATGACTTTGGTTCACTCTGGCGCCACCTTATTCTGCTGGGGGCCCGGCTGAACTTCTGACATCAAATTCTCCGCCAACAACACCTCTACCGCCAACACACACATACATGTGCACATGCACACATACACACACACACTGCCAAAATGTTCCAACTCGAAATCGTCTTCCAAACGAACATACCTTTCCGCATTATCGGAAACATACCTTTCTGCTTTATCCGCCATCCCCATGCCCTCAGCCTGGACAACTGGGTTTTTCCCAGCTCCATTCTTCCCTTCAGACGGTTCACCTCTCCTACAGACACCAGCGTGAAGAGTCTGCTCCCCCTACAAACCCTCTATAAACAGTGCTGTGCTCTGTGCCTCGACACATCTTTCTCACCAGGAGCCTTGGCTGCTCCTGTCTCACCACCAAGTGGCATTTTTACAGGTTCATTTGGCTCTTAAAATACATTCCACGTTAACTAATATCCATATGTTGGTTTGTTAAGAGAGGAGGGAACCATTTGGATACAGAATTTACCAAAAAAAAAAAAAAAAAAAAAAAGACGGGAAGGGGGAAAAGGAGAAACCGAGGTCCCTTAGGCAAGTGAGCTCCGATACAGCAGTAGCACTTGGGCCGCGTTCAAAGTTGCCCACCTCATCCATCACTATGGATGGATGACTATTAACTTGCTCCCCGAAGACTATTCACTTGCTAGCCACCATTCAACCACCTTCACCACACCCGCAGTCCCCCGGGGACGAGGATAACGCCAGAGGGGATGCAGCGTACCCGCGTCACCCCACAGGTAAAGGACGCATAGGCCCGCTATAAAGGCAGGGAGGCACACACGACCAAATTGAATCCAGCCCGGCGCTCTTGTAGTAAGGGGTGGGTGATTCATTACTGGGGGGGAGGGGGACAGTTAGGAAAAAGGAAAATCGTGGAAAGTCCCAGAGGAAGTGGTAACCCGATTCTGGAAGCCTGGCCGTAATGTGCACTGGCCGTTAGGTACACCCAGCGCCCCCTCCACCTCCTACTCGCCCTGTCCTCCCAACACGCGCCTCACCCCATGCCTCCACTCACACCATTATCCTCGGGTGAGCGCGTCAGCTTCGCCCCGCTACCCGCCCACGGGCACACATGGACATCGGGGGTTGGGAAGCCCACCCGAGCTAAACGGCGACCCTCCGGGACGGCGAGCTGCTGCCCATCTCCCCACCCACTCACTCATCCTTATTGTGCCATCTGCCCAGTCTGATGGCAGCCCAAGCCGCTGATGGGAGTCGGCTGATGGGAGAGGGAAGAGGAGGAACGCGTTTCGCAAGGACCCAAGATGACCCGCTGCCCCTCCTTGGAGTGCCCCACCCCCACCCCTCCGGCCTCGAGTGGGGCTGGGGGCGCAGACAGACAAGGGGAGGGAAGCACACTCGGTCCCTGTCCGCAGCTGCACACAAAGCCCTTCACCTTCTCCTTGCCTTCCAAGCTCCTCCCCGGGCTTCGTTTTTCCGAGGGTCTCGGATGCCCCCTTCGGTGGTCGGCGGGACGGTCCCACCAGCTCTCGCAGCGCTGCCTCCTCCCTCGCGTCTCGGCAGCCTCCTCCCCGCCCCTCGCCACAGATCCCGGAGCTAGCTCAGCTTGGGCTCGGGGGGTGGGGGGGGGGGGGGTGGGGAACAGAGCCTCCCCCCACCCCGCCACGCGCGCGGGGCCTCTGCACCCCGGGGGAGCGGACAGCGGTCCGGTGCGCGCGGCACAACTTCGCCCAGCCGCTCCGCCACCCGCTCACCGGCGCACAGCCCATCCCCGCGGCGACCGGCTCGGGTCCCGGTCAGCCCCATCCCCAGGCGGCCGTGAGCCCAGACGCGGCCACGCTCCTACCTGCGCGGCGAGGAGCGAGGGCAGCGCGCGCCTCGGCCGGAGCCCCGCGCGCGGCGCGTCTGCCCTTGTGCTGCGGCGGCGGCGGCCGCGGGCTTGGCTGGCAGACTGGCCGCCCGCCCGGCTGACTCCTCACTGGGGCTTCCTGTAGGGCTGGACAAAGGACATTTCCTGGGAGGAGCAGGGGAATGTTCCCAGCATGCCTCGATTTGTAGTTCCCGGGGACTTCCTGCCACCACGGCGGCGGGCGCCCGGGAGGCTGCCCCGGCCGGAGGGGGACCCGGTACGCGAGCGCCGGCGCTCGCTCCTTCCCGCGGCGCTCCGGGACAGGGAGCTGCGGGGCCGTCGCTCCCTGAGCCCCGCCCCGCCCTGCGCCCTGCGCCCCGCCCCGTCCAACCCCGCGGGGCGCCCGTCCGCGCGCCCCGGTCCGCGCTCGCCGCCAAGGCTGCTGTCCCCTAAGCGGTGGTCCGCCGCCTAGCCGTCGCGGTACACGCGGGAGCGCTCTGCGGCGGGAGCGGCCTTTTCTTCGGAGAGGAGCAAGTTTCGGGTGGGTTCGCTGAGGGTTGACTTGTGTTTGCAACAGATTTTCTTTTTCCTTTTCCTTGTGTCTTTTAAACCGCTGGAATCCTGCTGGGAGCGGATTAAAAGAACTTGACTGCTCACCAGGAATGCAGGTTCCTTAAAATCTTGGCGCTTCATCCCTCGGACCGTGAGAGCTGATTGTTTCCAGATCCTGACCCGGTGACTTTGCTCCCTCCGACGTTGGCGTTGTCCCGGGCATCTTTTCAGGAAAAGTAATTAAGTTAAGCGATTGAAAACAAATTATGTGAATTAGCCCCAAGACAAGTAAAAACCCCGTGTGTTGCTGGAATTTCTACTCGTTCACCTTTAGGAGTCCGTATCCTGGGTCCTACAAACAGACGCAGTGCCCACTATGGCCGTCTGTGGAGGGGGCTTCGGGACGGAGAACTCCACTTGCAGCCTATCCAGGGTCTACAACATCCTCCATAAAGTCCTGTCCAGTTCTGGAACTGTATATCGGGACCTCGTGGGAAAAATCAAGGAAGGGCCACTTGGAGACTAAATGATGAAAAGTTGTGTTCTCTCTTCAGGGGAGTGAGAAGCATGGGATGAACCGAGCTAGGAAAGGAAGAGTTCTAGCATGCTCTGAAGTGTGTTTGAAAGGTAATCAGAAGGTCATAATCACCCTGTGTATCCTCTTGGCCTTTCACATTTCAAATGCACACGAATTACAACAACTGCACCGGGGTCTCTGTGTACTTTTAAGAAAAGTGCATTCCCTTTTCTTTTCTGCTGTCGTTCTCTTTCTCTCGGAACACTTGACCACAGGGATAAGATGGGCTGAATCCATTTCAGGTGTAGAAATTGTGACAAGTGTGCAGATTGGATCACCTACCTCCCCAAGGTTCCTGCTGCATTCACTGCAATCCTCGCATTTGCCAGACCCTACAAATTACAGCTTCCTAAAGATTTGCAATCTGGTAACATCCCCCCTGAAATTGCCCCCTCCATTACCACCAAGGGGAAAAACAGATAATTGATCATCATTTGGCAAATCCAGCGACCCCCCGTAGTGTTCAACTTGAAAAGATGAAACTTCCCTGTGGCATTTAACGTTGCCTGCTACGCCCTCGGTGAAGCTATTTTCTGCCTTCCTTCTAATATAGCACACTCGCCTCATTCTCCTCCTACATTTCTAAGTTAGCTCAAGATCCCTAAAATTTCGCTCCTCTCCATCCCATATCAAACCTGCCCTTCTCTTTTGTTGCCAACCCAGGTTAATTAGTTGCTTCAAAAGAGATCTGTGTAATGCTCCCTACATGCTAGTCACCATACCTACAATAGACGTATGTTAACATTCAGCCGTAAGATATTGACTAACTGCAAACTCTGTCTTAACTCTCGGGAAGTTCATACTCCAGTTGACATCACACAGACAATTACCATCTAGTATTTTAGTGCTATGACAAAGCCATAACACCGAGGTTTTGTTCTCAGAGAGTGGTGCTCTTTCCATAAACTCTCTTGTTCCAGCAAGATCAGGAGTGGGACAGCAGTGGCCAGAGGAGGGAACAAGAGAGGCCAGGAAATGCAAATAGTACCTAGGGACTCTCCGTGTGTGAAATCTGGTTATAAAGAAGTGGTAGCTGGGAAGGGAGAAGGGTCTAAGGGGAAGGCAGTTTCTGTTTGTGGGCTTTGTATTTGTTTAGTTTTTAAGATGAGAGCTCCTTGGGGATGTTTAAATGCTGATGGGAAAGGACTAGGAGAGAGGCAGAGGGTGAAGACAGGAGGGAGAAAGGATAAGAGATCAGGCATTCGACAAATACTTGCTGAATTAACTAATTCCTGTTACATATCATTGCTGAAGATGTTGAGATGGAAATTAATAAATTGCACATTCCCAGCTAAGATCAGCAAAGTCTGAGACCAGGCAGAAATGACATTCCTTTCTCCCTCGTCATGCATCCTCCCCCGCCCTTCTAGTCCTCTGGGGAGGTAATAGGGAGTGAGGGGAGGGAAACCAGGGCTCCCCACTGCTACAGGCTGGATGTCAAGTTTTCCGACTCCACAACGGGTTCCAAAGGCATGCAGCAACTTCAGAAAAGTCTAAACTTTTAAGTGTGTGGATTTAATTTTTTAATTAAGCAAATATTTTACCCTTGCCTTCCCCCCACCCTTCACTTTAAGATAGAATAGTTAACTTTTCTCAGCCTCACCTTTCAAAGGGGGAGTTGAACCAGGAGACATTTGCCTACACGTTTTAAGCTTTCAAGTATAAGGTGGACATCTGTTGTTTTCTTACCCTCACAAGCATCCATTCCCTACCCACCCACCCCCCCCGCCTTCTTTTTTTTTTTTTCTTTTTTTTTTGGTAACAGCACCTTTGGGGAAATAATCCCCTTTTCATCTTAATCCTTATGGTTTAGAGAAGGGCAGAGCCCATCTCCTCCTGCACTCCAGTGATGGGTACGTAATCAACACCTACCAGCTAATCTGCTCCATTGCTGTATAGAAGATAAGCTACTAGAGGATGCAGAGTTGAGAAAGAGGGAGGGGTGGTGTGCGAGAGAGACAGAGACAGAGAGAGACAGAGAACGCATGCACAAGCAAATCCTTGTGATACTGTTTGATCATGCCTGAAGCCAAGATAACCCTAGATTTTCTTTTTGTTAGATGAGCCAAAACATTCCCTTTTGGGCTTAAGCTATTTTGAGTGAAGTTCTATCTCTTGCAGCCAAGAGAGGTCTATACCATTGAGTGTGGAGTGTTGCAGTGCAGATCATTAAATGTGCACCTGGCTAAATTGAGGAAGGGTGACACTTGAAAGGACCCTCGGTACCAGGTTGGGGAATTGGAAATCCTTGTGATACGGTAGCCAAAACGCTGAATGCAAAGGTCTCCAGCCCTCGGCATTTCAAGGGTGGGCTTGTAGACGTCTTGATTGACAAATGACAGCATTTTAGAAGGTTTGCAGTGTTTATAAATATTCTGAAGAACCAGATATGCTAGTGTTGAAACTGGCCTCAGTGGAAGCAGGGAGGAAGAAATTAGAGCCTGGGTAAAGACGTTCTTTCTGACTCTAGCCGGCAAACCCAAATGGTCAAGAGTCAGATATATCGAGCCATGCCAGGTTGGAAACATGAAATTCTATGCCCTTTCCAGAGTAACAGCAAAGGCAGGAGGGCAAAAAACTCAGATCATGGTAAAAAGACTGTACAGGGTCCGCATCAAACTCTTCCTGCTGTTCCCTCCCTGCCTGAGGAAGAAAAGGCTTAACCTCATTTTAAGTAGGGTGACTGTATAATTTATCATCCAAAATGGGACAGTTTGGAATGTGGTGAGGGGTGCTATTAATAATTACAGCTGAATGACAGCTCTAAAGCAGGTCACCCCCATTAAAAGAGCTCACCGCTAGGATACGGCCTTGTATCGAGAGGCCAACCTGTCAGTCGTCTTCAATCCCAGTTAATTGTTTCCAATCGCCCCTGGGCAGAGGTCAAGTTGGCCTGGAAAGTGAATCAACCCTAAGGTGTTTCCTTAAAAGACAGACAGCTCCAGGCCAGGGTTCAGAGTATAGATGAGCTCCACACTGCTGAGGGACACCAGCAAGTCGGTGGCCAAAGCGGTTCAGTCCTGAGAAGGGAAACCGTCCTCAGTTGCCATCACAGTTGTGGTCATGGATGAAAATCATGAGAATCTTTCTGGGAGAGTTAAAGTGGCGATAGCTACGTTGTTTCAAGAACTCCATTCCTTTCCTGGCAGGTAATCCTTGCTACTTCTAATTAGCAGAATTGAATGCATCCTGTAGGACAATCTCCCTGCTTATTATTTTCCCCTTGCCTTTGTTTTCCGGTAGAAGTTAGCCTGTTTTTCCTTCTGCCGCTTTACAGCGACTGTGTGGGGAATCATCAAATTTGCAGTTTCACCATGAGCTATGAGAAAGAATAGAAATCACTTAAATGTCAGGGACCAGGAGCTAGAGCTAAAGTCAAGTTCTCTCCCTCTGGAGTGTGGGCGAGTACATTTTCATGCGTGTGCATAACAATTACATGCTATTAGGTGGGGACATTTTAAAAATCATGTGTATGGAAGAAGAGAAGCCAAGGCATGGCTATTATTTTTTGATGGCTCAGCTTGCATTTCCACTTATAACAATGCCCTCATTTGACTTCTGAGAAGCTGTCCCTCCCTCAACTTTAGTCTCGCCTGGAAGAGCCTTTCACCTTCCCCACCTCTACCTCTTTGTCTTGCGGCTCCCGGTGGGGGCGGGGGTGGGGGGAGGCGGGCCCAGCAGTGCTCCCACATCTCATAGACCAGTGATGGGTTCAGGATGGGCAACTGAGCCTGAAGCTAAGGTAGAAGAAGCCCTCTTTCTCCATTGGAGCCGCTAATTGAAAAGACCACATAAATCTGAAGCTGTTGGAGGCTGGAAGCTGTAGCCTGAATGTGGCATCAAAACAGAGAAAAGAGCGGAGTGGAGGGAAAGACAGAGAAAGTAAAAGAAGTTTATCTGAATTCTTAAATCCAGCCATTCCTAACCTATCCCACTTGTCAGTCATATGAACGATTAAATAGCCCCAACCATCCCTGTGTTTGTTTATTTATCTAATTGAATTGGACGTCTACCTCTTCAACAGACATACTTGTAACTAAACGCGGAGATTTTGAATGCTTTACAGTGTGGCTCCTGGTGTTTTTCAAGAAAGAGGGAGGTGAGCAGCAGACAAGAATGTACTCACCTGGACAGCACGTCAGTGACGTGTGTTCTTTTTCTCAGGAGGTGCCTGTAGTTGCCCCTGCCGGCTCTCTAATTCCATCATCCAGGCTGGTTAGGACTGTGTGGGGGAAACTAACCACCTTCTAGGGTTGAAATGACCCGGAACGTTAAGGATCCGTCAATGCCTGACTTGGGCGAGATCAGCCATGTTCTCATCTTTGTATTGGTACTTTTGCTGAAAAATCAATTAACTGAAAAAAAAAAAAAGAAAGATTTTCAACACTCACACTTCTTGTGGGACCTGGTTTATTTACTAATAGGTCACATGCAGCTTAGTTTTTTGTTCTTAGATTTTTGTTTTGATTGCGGGTGGCCTTTCGCTGCTTCTTGTCAAGTTTAAAAACTTGTATTCCCTCATCAGGGCCGATCTCCCTTCTCTTCTCGGAACCAGCTTTCCACCTTCAGTCCCAATCTCTTTGTGGATGGATACTTCCCACACTAAACCTAACTGCCACCTCCTTGTGGAGACCTTCTCAGAGCCTTCCATCTACAGTGGACTCCGCTTCTTTCTCTCAGTCCTTTGTTTTCCTTCATGTTTGAACCACTTTAATAAACATTGTTCTCCTGTGTTTTGTTTCTCTCCTACAGCTAGAGTGGAAACTCTGTGAGTACAGAGTCTGTGTCTGTCTGATTCACAGTTTTGTCCCAAGAGACTAGCACAGCACTCAGCTTTTACAGCAAGAGCTCAAAAGGTGCTTGGTGAATGCATCCAATAAAGAAATATGTTTTAAGCATCTGTGAGGAGCATTTAATGTTCACTTTGGGCAACTTCTCTTAGATACTTTTTTTTTTTTTTAGTAAACTTTCTATTAAAGTATAATGTGTAAAAATGAATATCTCATTAAAGAGTAAAGTATTCAAATGTTGAAGACTGTCTTATTTCCTGGAGGAGAATTTGGGGATGGGAAAAGTGAGAGTGTTTAAAGGATTAAAGGAAGTAGAGGGAGGAGAAGGGGGATGCTTTCGTGGGGATTAACTTGGCTGAGGGCTAGCTCTAAAATGGTCTGCCTCCTACAAGCATTTCCCCTAGCATAAGCACAAGACTTTGTTTCCTTGCTGGGCTCCAAATAGCCTGGAAGCTCTTACCCCTCAAGGGTGGGGAGAGGAGGAAAATAAGTTGTGAGTCACAGGAAAAATTAGGTTAATATAGACCAAGGTATAGATTTCGGTCACTTCTATACTCCAGAAAAACTAGGGGGGAGAGAGGAGGGGGGGGGAGGGGGGAGGGGGGCGGGGAGGCGGGGTCCAGAAGGGTCCCGCAGAGTGACACAGGCCAGAAAATTAATTAGTTGTGGGCCCGGGTCCTGAATGACAGTATGAGCTACATGAAAGAGTGTGGACAGGACACAGCACTGGGGGGATGAGACAGACTGGATAAAAGAGAACATCTGAAAGGGTAGACATTGAAAAGAAAATGGCTCAGTCCTTATAGGTTGAATGAAGATGTGGGGGGGACGGGCGTGGGGGCGCCTGGGTGGCTCAGTTGGTTAAGTGTCTGACTTCGGCTCAGGTCATGATCTCGCGGTTCCTGAGTTCGAGCCCCGCGACGGGCTCTGTGCTGACAGCTCAGAGCCTGGAGCCTGCTCCGGATTCTGTGTCTCCCTCTCTCTCTGACCCTCCCCTGCTCATGCTTTGTCTCTCTCTGTCTCAAAAATAAATAAAACATTAAAAAAAATAATAATAATTAAAAAAAAACTAAGATGTGGGGTTAAACCGCTTTATTTTTTCATGTCTACACTCAACATCAGTGATCACTTCCGTCACCATCTCATTTTCCTGTAATTTACCACCAGTTACAGCTTTTACAAAAGTGTTAGTAAAACTTTTCCCTATTCTGAATATGATTGCATTAAACCTTCAGTCCACTTGACAAGTACCCCCCCACCCACACATCACCTTTTCTCTTTGATCCTTGTGGCTTCATTACTAGGTCTAACATCTGTGATCAAGCAAGAGGGTCCCCCAATATGGCTTTAATGAAACAGAAAAGAAAAATCCATTTATTCAACAAATATTGACAGAACATTACTAGTGCTAGGATACCACAGTAAACAAAATATGGTTCCTACTCTGAAGTTTATGAGCTTGAGCTGACCAAACAAATAATAATATTTAACACTAGAATCAGCAAGCATTATATGACACTGTGTGACAAGCCTTGTTCTTCCATATAGGAATCCGTCAATCATTTAATTATCTGGACAACCCCCATCTCACCCTGCTACTGGGCTTGGAGCCCCAGCAGCACAGCTCCTGTGTCTGTGACTTATCCCATTCACTTTAACAGCCTAATGACAATCTAGTGTGATAAATGACATGATACAGACACACTGCATTAGAGAAATGTTCACCTAATCCAGTTGTAGGGGTCAGGAACCATTTTCTGGAAAAGCTTCAAGCCGAGCTTGACAGGGGGCAGTAGGAGTTAGCCAGGTGACAGAGGAAAGGAGGGATGTGATTCTGGGTCAAAGATATCCTAAGCACAAAGATGCAGAGCCCAGAAAGAACTTGGCACCCATTGCAGAATATCCTGGAAGGCCGAAAGAGGCCAGGATGAGGGAATGAAGGTGGGGGTGGGGAGGAATAAAAGTTAAGTCAGCCATTTTAGATTTCAGCATTTAGTGGTAGAAGAAAGCACATAGACAAGGCAATGGTTCCAGAAACTCCTGAGTTTAAATATTATATCCCTTTCAAGACATGATGACTTTTTTTCCAAGCCAAAATTGGAAACATTTTTGGGATTTGTGGATTCATTTAATGTCTTAGAAAAGTATTTCTTTTTTTTTTAAATGTTTATTTATTTTTTGAGAGAGACAGAGACAGAGCACGAGCAGGGGAGGGGCAGAGAGAGAGGGAGACAGAGAATCGGAAGCAGGCTCTAGGTTCAGAGCTGTTAGCCCAGAGCCTGACACGGGGATCTCACTAGCCGTGAGATCATGACCTCAGCCAACGTCAGATGCTTAATTGACGGAGCCAGCCAGGCGCCCCAGGAAAGTATTTCTTATTAACTACATGAAGTTACATATTTAACCATTTATCTTTGTTGAAAGAAATAGAATTGCATTAAAATAACTATAAAACAATCCCTACAAATCAGTTACTACTACAATTGAACTGTCATTCTTAAATTCAACATGTATTTATTGAGCACCTACTATTATGTCAGGCCTAGTATATGACACCAGAGGACACCTCAGTGAAGAAAACGTGTCCATGAGCTTGCACTATGTACATTTCAGCAAATCTTGAGTATCTTAGAAGCCTGAAACCACGGTTTTCCATATTTGTAGAATATACGAAGTCTTTTTGGTCCAAACATCTCATCTTACAGATGAAGAAACTAAAGAGGGTAAGCGATTTGCCCACATTCATACAACTCCCTGCAGTGCGGTACTGGGGATGTGACCTAGACTCACACCCTTCCAGGACATTGCTGTTTCCAATAGTATTCCAGTCACTTATGTATTCTGAACCATGGGTTCAAGAGGAGTGTTAGACAAGCCAAGAAGTACTGTGGGTCCGGATTCTCCTGGAGTATTTCTTGAGCAATCTAGCATTCTCCCCCTCTCATGAGATAACAGCCTAGAAAAAGCCAACATTGTCCAACGTACAAAAATGTTTTCACATTCATTACCTCATCCAAGCTTCAAGTGACCCTATGAGGTAGACGCTATAGATACTATCTCCATGCAGGGGAGGAAACTGAGCTTTGGAGTTTCCATGACATGAGCGTGGTGACAAAATAAGGACCAGGAGAGGAGGGTCAGCTGCCCCAGGCCGCAATCCATGGAGCCACTGAAACACCCCAGGAATTCATCAGAGATTCAGTGCCATTTACATCAGATTTCCACCAACACTCTCAACACAAGTGAGGAAATGTAAATTGTTTCTATTCTCACTCAAGAAGTGTCCTTGGATAAAAATTAAAAAAACACAGACTCCTAGGTCTGTGGATTTAGCTTAGTTGAGATTTTTCTGTGATACATACATGCACGTTTCTTGGTGTAATTGGAGTCTCGTCCCAATCCCAAGAAGACCTGAAGCTGGCAGCTGAATTCTGAAATCAGTGTAAGACAAAGTACAGAGAATAAGAGATCTTTTCAAATATAATTTTTAATCGCTTCATGTTCCCATGGACGCATGTAGTGGGAAATGAAAACTGAAGAGAGAACAGATTGTAGCAATGTGCCGTTTTATGGGTATCGAGGCCAATAAGTAAACAACAGAAAGGACACGTAAAAAATATACTCATTATACAAGAGAAGTGTGAGTACATTGCTATTAAGGAATTAGAACAACAAGGTATTTAGATTAAATATTAAAAGCCACTTTTCACATACCATGAGTGGTCTTGCTACTCTCCCAGTGATTTAAAAAAAATATTTTCTTAGGAAACATATCTTGAACAAGATTTGCAGCTATCTCCAAGTAAGTTATCTCTGCCTTTGTGAGTGTGAATGACTAATGTTTTCCAGTTACGGGTGCTGGAAAAACTGTTGAACAAAAGATAATTCCAAATAAGTAAAATATTCTGCGATAGCACATAAAATAAATCCTTTTCTTTGATCATAAAGAGAGATTTGATTTTTCTTTTTTTTTATTGTTTTTAAAAGTTTATTTTGAGAGAGAGCAAACAAGCGGGGAGGGGCAGAGAGGGACGGAGAGAAAGAGAATCCCAAGTAGACTCTGAACTGCCAGTGCGTGGTGCTCGAACTCACGAACCATGAGATAATGACCTGATGATCATGAAATCAAGAGTCGGATGCTTAACCAACTGAGCCACCCAGGAGCCCTGGGATTTGATTTTTCTTAATGGAACTGATCATCACCAGCCGTCCTTATTAAAGAATATGAGTTTGAAGGGAAGCCAAATGATCCCGGGGCCACATCTATCTGCCCTCCAGGCCGCAATTTGTTGACTGAGGCTCAGTTCTTTTACCCTACAGTCTGTTTTTCACTCCAAATTTTTTGCTCCTTCCACTATTCTATTTCCCACCCCGAACGCCTAGAGTCCTGGTAGATTGCGCCACAGAACATTAGAACTCTATTTTATTCCGATTTTTTAAGACCGAAGTATAACCAACATAAAATGTTGTATTCGTTTCAGGTGCACAACATGTTGATGCAACAGTTCTGTACATTACTTGATGCTCACCGTGACAAATGTAGTCGCCACCTGTCACCATACGTTATCACAAATTATTGACTATACTCCTTGTGCTGGACTTTTTATCCCCCGCTACCTGTTTATTTTAGAACTCAAAGTTCATACTTCTTAATTCTCTTCACCTTTTTCACCCATCCCCCCACCCACTTCCCCTCTGGCAACAACCAGTTTGTTCTCTGTATTTTAGAGTTTGTTTGGTTTTTTGTTTGTTTCGTGTTTTTTCTTTCTTTTAATGTTTATTTATTTTTGAGAGACAGAAAGAGAGAGAGAGAGAGAGAGAGAGAGAGCGTGAGCAGGGGAGGGGCAGAGAGAGAGGGAGACACAGAATCTGAAGCAGGCTCCAGGCTCTTAGCTGTCAGCACAGGCCTGATGCGGGGCTCGAACTCATGAACTGTGAGATCATGACCTGAGACAACTCAGATGCTTAACCGACTGAGCCACCCAGATGCCCCCGATTTGTTTCGTTTTTTAGATTCCACATAAAGATGAAATCATATGGTATTTTTCTTTCTCTTACTGACCTCTTTTGTTTAGCATAATCCCCTCTAGCTCCATCCGTGTTGCACGTTATTGTAAATGGCAAGACCTCATTCTTGTTATGGCCGAGTAACATTCCATCTGTATGCATACACCACATCTTCTTATCCATTCATCTATTGATGGACTGCATTCTATTTTATACTGTTTACCCTGGTTCATGAGATGTTTTGTGCAAATTGTTGGTTCTGTCTCCCCAACTAGACTCAGAGCTTGGGGGCAGGAATCTTGTCTCATGTTTATCTTCAACTACCTCTCCCACTGAGTGCCTTTGCTTCACTGTGCACAGAGTAGGTTCAGAACCTCCTGTAGGGTGCAGCCCCCACCCCCCTCTCTCTTCTATCGAACTCAGAGGAAGTACTCAGCAGCCACACTGTCATGGCCTGGAGCAGGTGCAGAGTTCAGATTCTCTCAGAGTGGAGCTAAGGCTGAGCCTGCCCCTGGCCTTGTGAGCTCTCCTCCAAACTCCACTAAGCCTCTTCTTGGTCTTGCTTCCCAAAGTAGACGTTCCCTGGTCCTATAGTTAGTAGTCCGGCTGCACTTAGTTCCTGGGTTCGCTTCCTGATTACTCTCAGCCAGTCTTGTCTGGTCCAGGACTTAATCCACACTCTCTCTCTTACTTTGCTAACTTTGTTTCCCTCTACTACTCCAGGATTCTCGTACAGACTTCTGTTTCTTCTGGCTGCTCCCAGAGGCACTTAATCCATTACCAATGGACTCTTTAATCGTTGCTTTAATCATTAACACTTACAATCATTTATAGAGATTACCCACACCAGCCCATGAAATGGGAATTTTGTCCCAGTATGGCTGTATCTTAGGTGCTTTGATTATACCCACATGCTCTCCTGCCTGGAACATGATCTGTAACTCTAAAGATAAAATACTGCACATTTTTTTTTTCCCCTGTAAGGTTTTACTCATGGTCATTTGCTTTGGCTGCTGAATATAAACAAACCAGTTTAACAGCTTTAAAAGGTCAGCTGAAAAAGGAACCAGTCAACCTGCGTACCCATTAAAAATAAACAGAGGAGTTATGGAGAGTTATTACATCTTATGTCAAGACTTTTTTTTTTTTTTTTTTTTTAGAGGGTGAGTGGAATCCAGCACCAGGCAGGAGGTGGACGGTTAATTGGGACTGCGTCCTTAGATACATCTATTGGGATATTTGGGTTGACTCCATGTAAAGATGCTGGAAGATCAGAACAAGGGTTTGTCCCAGGCTGGAGGCTCCAGTTCAAGATCATGTGAAGGGTTTTTGAAGGCATGGAAACCAGGGGAATTACTATTCTAAGAATTCAGACAGCTACATATAGAATGCAGTTTTAACTAGAAGCCAGGGGTAAAATCTCACAGTCACCACAAAACACCAGATGTATCCAAGGACCATATTGAAAAATCGTCTGACTGGGGCACCTGGGTGGCTCAGTCGGTTGAGCATCCGACTTCGACTCAGGTCATGATCTCACCATTCATGGGTTCGAGTCCCATGTCAGGCTCTGCACTGAGTGTGCGGAGCCTGCTTGGGATTCTCTCCCTCTCCCTCTCTCTCTCTGCCCTTCCCCCACTTGTATGCTCTCTCTCAAAATGCATAAATAAACTTAAAAAAAAAAAAGAAAAGAAAAATTGACCAAGTAGAGAGGGAAAGACACAGGAGCTCTGAAGCCGGAGTTGGTGGATCGGGCTGGATTAAAGGCCCATGGTTAATGCCAGTAGCTTCTCCATCTGTATATTGCTTACATCAACCGCATTTTTGCATCCTACAGTACAGTCAGTGTTTAAATCTGAAAACTCAGTATGTTCTGGACTGATAAACAGCAAAGGAAGCGTAAGGAAGAAAGGAATAGGTGGGCAGGACTAACCTGCAGCCCCAAGGTACCAACGGAGCAAAAATGAGTAGCCGATTCTCTTGGAGGGGGCAGAGGAAGAAACAGATTGTTACCAAAGACAGTCTCCCGCCCAGGAGACCCTGAGGCATTACACTAGCAGACTAGGACACATGACTATTTCTCAACTCTGTCTCCAGTTTGACCTCGCCTCTGCTGTAAATGGTGTTTGGAGAGAAGGGGTGAGGTGACATATATGTTTTTCTGCTTCCGGTGTCTCTGTCAAAAGACAGGTGCTGTGGGCAGGGTCTTCATCATCTGCTTTCTTGGTAACCCCTTCGATCACGGTGGCTACTTTGTGGTGGTGTTGGATGACCCGGTCAGGAAGGATGGTTAATGCATAGAAGTAGGAGGACAGGGGCCAGTCGGTCCTAAATGTTTACATCTGATACCCACCTAGGGACAGAGCTTTGGAGAAATGATGGGTGGTGATTATTAAGAGCTTCCTTGGGGCACCCAGGTGGCTCAGTTGGTTAAGCGTCCAACTTTGGCTCAGGTCATGATCTCACGATTCGTGGGTTCGAGCCCCGTGTCGGGTTCTATGCTGACAACTCAGAGCCTGGAGCCTGCTTCAGATTCTGTGTCTCCCTCTCTCTCTGCCTCTCCCCTGCTCATGCTCTGTCTCTGTCTCAAAAAAAAAAAAAAAAGAATAAACATTAAAAAAAAAAAGGAGCTTCCTGTGTGCCAGAGACGGTGCTAAGAGCTGTAAATGTATCTCCTCATTTACTCCCCCCAACAAACCAATTAGGCGTGACTACTTTTTCTATTGTAAATGTGAGGACACTGATGCTCAGAGAGGCTCAGTAATTTGCCCAAGGTCACAGAGCTGGTAAGTAAAAGAGTCAGATCTCAAACCCAGGTCTGACTCCAGATCTCGGGCTGCTAATGACTGTGCCGTCCTAGGAAAGGCACCTGAAGGGAAATCTAATAATGCAGTCCCAGATTTGAAAAATAAGGGAAAGATGCTTATTTCTTTGCACTCTTTCCCCCAGTTTTCTTCATTTGATCACATTTTACATCCCGTTTCCAGATGCCAGTATTGTGCTTTCAGTTGCGTGCTGAGTTGTGGAAGGGTGAGCAGTTTGTTTCCATGCAAGAATGCTCATCCGTCAAATGGACCTGCCATTACACGGTTTTCACGTAGATGACAGTCCACCAGAGTGTGGAGGGGGGAAGGTGAGGGGAGGGGGTATGCACAGTCCTCATGCTCAGGAAGTTTACAAACTCCTGTGAAGATAAGATGTTCATATCTAAAAGATCATCCAAGGCCGCCTATGACAAATGCTAGATCAACAGGAAGGAGAACCACTCTCCACGATGGAGGAGGGAGAGATCACATCTGGATGGGCGCTCAGGGCAGAATTTCCTGGAGGCCGGATCTGAAGAGAGAGGGAGGGTATTTACCTGGGGGCAGTGGCATCAAAAAAATGGGGGCATGGAGTGAGGAAGCGAAAGGCGTGTTTGGGAGCAGTGAAAGCACCAGTTCCGGTCTGGCTCCGCTCAGCAGGGTAGGAACAGGAGTGAGGCAGGAGAGGCAAGCTGAAATTAGATTGTACAGATTCTTGAAAACAATGCAAAGCAGTTTGATCTCATTGTAATACATAAGAGTCCCCATGATAAAACACCAAGCCTATGTGGGCACTTGATAAACTGGAGGCTGTTGTACACTTAGGGCAGAAAGAGCCAGGGATTTGGAAAGAAAGGTGCCTCTGAGTCAAAGTCTAGCTGTGCCATTCACTAGCAGTATGACTTTGGCTAGTTACTTAATTTTTCTGAGTTTCCATTTATTCATCAGCAAAATGCAAGTAATTCCCATGGCACGTGATTGTAGTGCAGCAGTCGGCAAACCCTTTCTGTTATGAGCCAGATTGTGAATAGTTTAGACAATCAACGCCATATGGTCACTGCTGTCATACAGTGAAGACACATAGCAATACGTAAACAAATGATTGTGGCCGTGATCCAATAAAATTTTACGTACAAAAACAGTCAGCCAACCAAATTTGACTTGTGGGTCATAGTTTGCTAGCCCCTTATGGAGGATTAAGTGACATAATATCTGTAAAACATCCAGAACAAGATAGACTTTAAAGAACCGTTCCCACATCTGTCAATTACTTTTGCCGCCCGCCAAAGTGTCTTGTACCCCCATTGCCACACTCTGATGTAGTTGATATGTATGCATACTATTCTTCATCACTTGTTTTTCTGCAGCACTGACCATATTTTCCCATAAAAATGGACTTCGAAACTAATAAATTACGTAGGGTATTATTTGCGAAGAGTGTAAAGAAAAGGGATCTTTCTGGTCATAATCACACATGATAGCCATGTCCCAACATCTAGGCTGAGAGGACAGGAAGCAGTACCCTCCCTTTTCTTGCCATCGAGCTGCATAGAGAATATGGAATGAACGGGTGCCCCCTGATGGAGATTTAGAGAACTCAGTGGATTCTGTTTGACTTTTCCAACTGGGATTAACCAGCATGAAAATACCTTGTAAGCAGTCTACTCTTTACAAGTCCCCTCACATATGACCTTATTGATCAGCAACTGTGCTGTGGGATGATTTTGCTCCAGGAAACTGAAACAGAGGTGGTTAGGGACTGGGCTAAGGTCACACTTCATGAGGTGAAACAGTAGAGAGAGAGGTTAGGTGCTCGGGGTAGACACAGAAGAGGCTTAGCAGGGTACATAGTGGGAGATTTGCGCCCCCCCCCGCAACAACAGTTGTACCGATTGCTAACACCATAACAAATTGAACTACGTTAAGAAACCATCAGTTCACCTCACTGAAACCTATTTCACTGCAAAGAGTTCTAATTGAGCTTGATATGCTATAGGCAGAGCAGTCTTCCGACTGATAAGCCAAACTACACAAAAGAACCTAATGGTTCTTTACCCAAGTTATCAGTTGGAGTCAAGAGACACTCATTTGCAGCTGGCTCATTAGCCCCTTCCTTCCTTGACGATAAGTCACTTCCTTAGTTGCTGAGTGAGGTTTGTTCACTATGGGACAAAGTCCCTGCATTGCAGAGTATATATGTTCACTCTCAAGTCCCCAGGTAGTCACCCAGGAAAGAACTAGAAGCATGAGAGGCAAGAAGCAAACAGGACCATGTTAAAGGAAGAGAGCTCAGATTTTGTTCCAGACAGTAAAATCTCAATAAATTGCACATGTGATTCATCTTTGAACTTGGAATAATAGGATTTGCAGGGTAAACAAAGAGCAGACTCAAGATTGTGATGGGAAATGTTTAACTTAACAAAACAGGTCTGAAAAAAGAAAAGAAAAAAAAAAGATATCTGAAGCAAGTTGAAATACAAATCCCAAGAGCCTTACTTGTTCCTTAGAGTAGTGGTTCTCAAATTCAGCTCCTACTTTTTCCCATAAACAGGGAGGTTTTTTCAATTGACTTTGAACCAAATGGTGTCATTTCCCCGGAAAAAAATTAAGTTAATGGGAAACTTCTCAATTTTATCCATAATTGTTTATCTTTCACTTACACCAAAAATCTAGTTATCAGCACGAAAGTACTCCAGTAGCAAACATTTAATAGAACAGTATTTTATGTTTTTTTGTGGGGAGGGATGGTGTTGTTTTTGTTTTTGGTGAAGAGTACCGTGACTTCAGACTGTTCCTCACCTGCATGTGTTTGATTCTTCAGCTTTGTCTAATGACAATGAGTCTCCTAGTTGAATTCACTTTAGCCAATTCAACCTCTTGTTTACTTCACTCTGCAGCTGATGAAATGAGAATTTTCTCTGCTTGGTTGATACCCATTGTAAAGATTTGGGCTTTCCACTTGATCCCAGGATTTTTCCAGATGGATCTCCAGGAAGCTCAGGCTCTCCATAACCAACATCCAATTTTCTCTCTTTGGTGATGATCTGTGGCTCGGTTTCTGATCATTTGGCTCACTTTCTCTATAAGTCTTGCCTTTATGCACGTGACCTGGTCTGGAAAGCCAGCAAACTCTCCAGCTCCAGATTCCTCAAGAATTGGCGAGACATGTTTCATGCGGGCCAGGAAGAATTGGGTCTGCCAGATTTAGGACAGACTCTTCAACTGACTGTGGGCCCAAGGGTTTTTAATTCTCGGTTTCTGAATTTTCTTGTCAAGGTCTAGCCAGTAGGTTTGCATCTAGAGATAAACAACAGTGTCCTCTAAAGGACTTGTGTGTGCTCTGGGTAGATAAGCTATTTATTTATTTATTTATTTATTTATTTATTCATTCATTTATTTATTTAATTTTATTTTGAGAAATACAGAGACAGTGCGAGTAGGGGAGGGGCAGAGAGAGAAGAAGAAGAGAGAGAGAATCCCAAGCAAGTTCTGCACTGACAGCACGAAGCCCGATGCAGAGCTCGAACCCATGAAGTTGTGAGATCATGACCTGAGCCAAAACCGAGTCAGATGCTTAACTGACTAAGCCATCCAGGCACCAGAAGCTGGATCAACTTCTTAACTGCTGTAGATAATCAGGGGCAAATTAAAACAGATGTCCAGCTGTGTCTAGTGGGGCCCATTCTGGGTCCCAGAAGCCAGGTTTATAGGGTCACCAATCATCCTGGTTTGCTTGGAACTGGGGGGGCTTTGGGGACTTAGGACTTCCAGTGTTAAAACTGGGAAAATCTTGGGCATGTTACGATGAGTTGGTTACCCTCCTGGTTGGAAGGAAGTAGATCCTTGTCTGTAATTGGGGTTCAGAAACATACAAGCTATCCAGTGAACGAGAGAACCCTCAGGGAGGCAGAATGGTAGGGGCTCTGGCCCATAGAGAGCAAATGACCTCGAATAAAGAAGTGTTTCTAGAAATTTCTAACATGGGTTCTGAGCAATAGCATATGGGACACCCATTCCAGGCATAATGTAGAACAGTTATTTCTACCCCTTGTCCCAGTCACCCATCATTGCCAGGGTACCTGTGAGTCCTGAGAGCTGTGGCAGAAATACTAGGGTTGTGTCTCCAAGGGCTCACAGAGGGCAGCTGTGGGGGGTCTTCCTCAAGGAACTGAATGCGTGGATGACCTGGCCAGAGAGAAGAGAGCACAGAAGACTGGGAGAGAGAGAACAAGATGTCCAGAGAAGGACAGCAGTGGCAAGACCAGGACCCAGAAGTGATCAAAGTGACAGTGGACAACAGAGGAGAGGGGCAGCAGGGACTCTGACTATATATGGGGAGATGCTCTCACTTCTGGAAATCTCAGAGGGATAAGCTGTCCATTGAAGTCCATTCCACAGCTCAGAGAATTTTCCCAAACAGAACACATCTGCACAGCCAGAATCCGGATTAGGAAACAAAACGTTATTACCGTCCCAGAAGCCCACCTTGTGCCCCCTCCTGTCACTGCCCCCCTCCTGAGGGTAACCACTGTCCTCACTTCTAACACCATACATTAATTTTGTCTGTTCTTGAATTTTATGTAAATGGAATGCCTATAACTCTTTTGTTTTGCCTTCTTTCTCACTCAATAGTGTGTTTATCGGGTTCATCCGTGTTGTTATGTGGAGGTTGTGGCTTATTTATTGTCATTGCTGTATAGGATTTCGTTACAAATATACCACTGTTTATTTATCCATTCTACTTCTGCCGGGCGTTTGTGTTATTTCCAGTTGAAGGCTCTCTTATGAATAGTGTTGCCACAGTCTTTCTACTACGTGCGTTTTGGTAAATATATGATGCGTTTCTGCCGAGTATTCACCTAAGAGTGGGTGCTAGGCATGGAGGTATGCTCAGCCTTTGAAGATACCGCCCAAACAGTTTTCCAAGGTGGTCATGCAGTTGACACACTCCCAAATGATGTTTGAGAGTTCCAAATGCTCTATATCTTTCACAGCACGGTTTTTGTTTTTGTTTCATTTTGGCCATTCTGGTGGGTGTGAAGTATACATAAAACTGTTAGTTTCATATTCACATCTGGCAGATTCCCTGGACTACACCTCCCCGTTATTAACATTTTTCCTGAGGGGCACCAGGGTGGCTCAGTCGGTTAAGCATCCGACTTTGGCTCGGGTCATGATCTCGAGGTCTGTGAGTTCTAGCCCCGCATCAGGCTCCGTGCTGACAGCTCGGAGCCTGGAGCCTGCTTCGGATTCTGTGTTCCCCCCCCCCCCCGCCCCTCCCATGCTCATGCTCTGTCTCTCTTTGTCTCTAAATAATAAATAAATGTTAAAAAAAAATTTAAAAAGAAGATTTTTCTTGAATTTGGCCAAATGGAGTCCTCAATATAAAGATCCAAATGATTCTCTCTTTCTGAGATTCTCTCTTTCTGCGGATGCTTGTAAAAGATTTGGCTTATAGAGAAAGCATTTCCTTGTTTTTGAGGCTTTAGGCTCTTTCACTTTCTGAACGTGATAGCAAAACCAAAAGCGAACAAAACCAAAGGCAGATGTAAGGGTGGCTTTGCTGTAAGATGTGAGGAAGAACTTTTCCTTTCCTTCCTGAACTGGGTTTTAATTTTTATTATTTGAAAAATTTTGAATGCTTATTTATTCTTGAGAGAGAGACAGAGCACAAGCAGGGGAAGGGCAGAGAGAGGGGAGACACAGAATCCAAAGCAGCCTCCAGGCTCCGAGTGTCAGACGCGGGGCTCGAACTCATGAACCGCGAGATCATGACCTGAGCCGAAGTCAGACGCTTAACTGACTGAGCCACCCAGGTGCCCGGAAGACATCTGCAGTAAGTCTCCATACTAACACTTTTACTAGGGCGCACATCATCTCTTCACAAGTTTGGCTACTATGGCGTAACATATGGACCTTTCATTTAGCCGACACATCTCACAACAGAGAAGATTATTTCTGGAGACCTGCAACCAGTAGAAGTTGGAGAACCGCAAGGCTTTCTTTGTAATTGATCTTGAAAGGGAAGGCTGTTTTCTCAAAGACCATTTCTCTGGGGACAGCTGTGTTAATTTAAGTGGAAAGCATCTTTTAGGACCAAATTACAGAAAACAAAGCAAATCTGGAGTGGCATGGGGATTTCATGAGTCTCTGCTCTAGAGATAAATATATAAAGTGTGCATGTTTGGCTTTCTCTGTTACCACCTTAGGCCTAGGGAGTTTGAATTCTGCCAAACTGCTTTTGCCTTTACATTAATTATTGACTTAGCTGTCTCCAAAGTATTAGTGTACTTGGGCTGGTATATTAGAGCATTGACAAGATTGAGAGGAGATGCGGCCTAAAAATAATGTGTGTTTTGTTTTTTTTTTAAATAAACCGAAACCGTATTTCTGCCTTTGTGCAGAATGGGCTTCACTGTTCCAGCTAGTGACAGGGACAGGTGAGAAACTGCAAGCAAAAACAAGTGTTAGTGAGGAGGTGGAGAAAAAGGAACCCTCTTGCACTGCTGGGGGTGCAAACTGGTGCAGCCACTCTGGAAAACAGTGTGGAGGGTCCTCAAAAAGTTAAAAAGAGAATACCCTGCAATCCAGCAATCACACTACTAGGTATTTACCGAAAAAAACCAAAAAACAAAAAACAAAAACCCTAATTCAAAGGCATATATGGATCCTGATGTTTGTAGCAGCATTATCTACAATAGCCAAATTATGGAAGCAGCCCAAGCATCCTTGGATAGAAGAATGGATAAAGAGGGTGTGGTGTGTATATGTATGTATGTGTGTGTGTGTATACACACACACACACACATATATGTATATATGTATATGTATATATATACATATGTATGCGTATATATACATATATATATATACACACACACACGCATTCAAGTGAATATTCAGCCATAGAAAGAATGAAATCTTGCCATTTGCAACAACATGGATGGAACTAGAGAGTGTAATGCTAAGCTAAATAAGTCAGGCAGAGAAAAATAAATACCATATGATTTCACTCACATGTAGAATTTAAGAAACGAAATGGGGGCGCCTGGGTGGCTCAGTTGGTTAAGTCCAACCCTGAGTCCAACTTCGGCTCAGGTCATGGTCTCGCAGTTCATGAGTTCAAGCCCCGCATCGGGCTCTGTGCTGACAGCTCAGAGCCTGGAGCCTGCTTCGGATCTTGTCTCCCTCTCTCTCTGCCCTTCTCCTGCTCATGCTCTGTCTCTCTCTTTCTGTCACTCAAAAATAAATGAACGTTAAAAAAGAAAAGAAAGAAACAAAGTAAAAGAGGAAAGGGGAAAAGAGAGAGAGAGAAAAACCAAGAAGCTGACTATTAACTATAGAGAAAAAAACATTGATTACCAGAGGGAAGGGGTGGGGGTGGGGGAAATAGGTGATGGGGATTAGATTAAGGAGGGCACTCACAGGGTGATGTATGGAAGTGTTGAATCACTATATTATACACCTGAAACTAATTATATTGTATGTTAACTATCCTGGAATTAAAATCAGTGAAAAAGAAACTGTGAGCAAAACCCATGACCATGTTAGTGAGGAAGCACATGAAATTGAAATGAAACGAGATGAAATGAAATAATGAAATGAAATGAAATGAAATGAAATGAAATGAAATGGAAAAGAGGTTACCTGAAAAACATTTAAGAATTATGTTGTTACTACGATTTTCCTCAAAATCACTTAGGTATCACAAAGTCTGACGGGGAAGGGTGGGTTTGGCTATGGGGAGCCAACTAGGGACACGGTTACCCAGCGGTTATCTGAGAGATGGCCTCTTCCCAGCTGTTAATGTCATAGATGGTGTACGACAGACCCCAATCAGACTACACGCCTCTGGAGGGCAGGGACTAGTTATTCCCTCAGAAAAATTCATTAAGCACCTGTCTGATGCTGGGGGCGGGGGGGGGGGGCGCGCAAGACGACGTTTCCCCTTGGCTGAGCTTCCTGGTATCGCGCGTGGAAATCCTTGGCTAGTCCTGCTCTCAAACTCTCCTCCTCCTCTGGAGACACTCTGTATGTTTTGCTGAGACCTCACGATGCCCATCATTTATTCGGGCTAGCGCCTGTCACTTGACTGAGTGTGTTTTTCCTCACAGACCCTTCTCCCAGCACCTGGAGCAGGTCCCCACCCCTGCTTCCAACTAGTGGTTTTACTGGTGTTCTAGGCCCTTCCAGACTTCCCCGTCCAACTTTCCCTGGGCTATGTCACTTCACTCACAAGTGTGTTCATTCCACAAATGTTTTAAGCTTCCACTTTGTGCCAGATGCTGAAGATGCCAACTGTTTACAGTCATTACATTGCGAAGGGAAACACAGACCTGTGGACAAATACGTATAAGAAAATCTTACAGGGGGCGCCTGGGTGACTCAGTCCATGGAGCGTCTGACTCTTGGTTTCGGCTTAGGTCATGAACCCAGGGTCGTGGGGTTGAGCCTCATGTTGGGCTCCGCACTGAGGTTGGAGCCTGCTTGAGATTCCCTCTCTTTCCCTCTGCCCCTGCCCCCCACCCCGCTCATGCTCTCGCTCTCTCTCAAATTAAACAACAAAAACAAATAAGTGAAAATGTTATAGATACCTTGAATGGATGTGTGTATGGCATTCAGTGGGGCACCAAGGGCTAGCTGATAAGTACTCCATGAGGTTAGGGGTAGGCAGGTAAGACTTCCAAGGGTAAATGTTAGATGAAGTAGCTTGAATCAGACCTCTGCTCCTCCAACAGCTCTCGACATTCTGTCCTGACCATGTTGCACTGTTGGTCAGAGCTCTGGCAGTGGTGGACAGAAGGGAGGGCAAATACATACTACTAAAAGGTGCATCAGCCTGGTGTCCAAGGGAATACTTGGTCGTGGTGTATGATTATTTTTACACGTTGCTAGTATTTCATTGAGGGTGTTCGTGTCTAGATTCATAAAGGATGTTGGTGCGCAGTTTTTGATGTCTTTGATTTCAGCAGGGTAATACCCCATAGAAGGATTTGGAAGCACTCTTACCTCTTCTCTTTCTCTGGAAGAATTGTAAATAATCGGTCTCAATTCCTTCATCACATGTTTGCCAGAATGACGTGAAAAGCTCAGAACATATTCTTTGAACCTGAAAGGGACAAACTAATGGTTTGTCAGAAAAAAAAAAAAAAATGTTCTTTTTAATAGAAAGAAGACCAGCCCAAATTGAGAGGAAAAGTGCTCGAGTGTCCGGGAGAACTTTTCATGGTCTGACAAGACAGAACACCATAAAAATTTACAGTCCAATCCATTTTATGAACTGTCATATGAAAATCCTCACCCGAAGTACCAATGAATCAAATGGGACACCACCACTAATGGAAAAATCATGATGACAAAGCAGTTTCATATCAAGGAGGCAAGGACAAAGTGCTATTAAAGAGTCTATTCATATAAATAATAGGGCAAGAAAAAAATCATACGAACTCAGTTCACGCTAAAACAGCATTTGATAAAATATCCATTCTTGATAAAGGCTGTACAAAAGTCATTCATAGATGGCATGATAACAAGAGGGATAATGGTAGCGATGTCTCAATTTAGGTCCAAAGATTACAACAAATGTACCGCTTTGGTGTGGGATGTTGATGGGGGCCAGGCTGTGCATGTGTGGGAGCAGGGGCTATATGGGAACTCTTTGTGCTTTCTGCTCAATTTTGCTGTGACTCTAAAACTTCCCTAAAAAAAATAAAATGTTATTTCAAAAAGGAATGGCTCATAGAAAAATGCTTCTTTAAAAATGATTTAAAAAACATAACTTCAGACCAAAAGCCAACATTGTATTCAAGGTGAATTCCTGAAAGTCATTCCATTGTAATATCTACTATCTCTTGTATTATTACCGTCATTTGAAAGATCCTAGCTAATACACGAAGACAGGACACAAAAATAAATCCTCTTTAGAAAGGAGAACACGGAGAATTACTATTTACAAAGGATAACATCCGCTAAAGAACTCAAAGAAATAAACTAAAAAAAAAAAAAAAAAGAAAAAGAGTTAAAATGAGTAAGAACAGAAAGCACAATGGCCAAACGCAAGGCAAATATAACTTCAATAGTTTCTTTCGATAACAATACCCATATCAGGTGAGCGCATGTTACTTATGTAGCAGACACTGTGGAAGTGCTTTTTGTGCACAATCTGATTTAATCTTTTAAAACCCTGCAGCCATTAATGAATGAAATTCCACAGCAACTTTTATGAGGTAGGTACTATCATCACCTTCATTTTATAGAAGAGGGAGCCTGGACTTAGGAGGCAAATAAACTTGCCCAAGGTCACAAAGCTAGTATGAAGCACAGGTAGAATCAACTAAGTCCCACTCTATTATTATTGCTATTATTGTTATAGTTATTCTTATTATCAAAGAATATAGTAGATCCAGGTATTCTGAAATGGAAAGGTTGACTAAGATGTGTTTGTTAAGTTTTTTTTTTTTTTTTTTTTTAAGCAAGTTGCAGGAAATCAGTTATCGTGGGAAGCCATTTTGCAATGCGTGGATACATTTTTGGTTGTCAGAACTGGGTGGCGGTGGTGGGGTTACTACCGGCAGCCAGTGGTTAGAGACCAGGGATGCTGCTAATTGCACTACAAGGCACACAGCAGTCCTCCAAACAAAAAATAGTGCCAAGGGTAAGAAACCCTGTTCTAGAGGAATATGTGCCAAACTCTCAACAGTGAGTATCTCTAAGACTTGAATTATATGTAGAGGAATTAGACCCTTTCTAAGTCATTAATTTCTCTTTGCATTTCTTTTAATGAGCTTATTATAATCAGGAAAAAAACCCAACGTTTTGAAAAGCTATAAGTGGTTGGAATAGACACATTAAAAAAAGAAAAACCAACCAATATATTTAATCAAATTAAATAGCAGATGAGCAGATGGGGACCAAGACCAGAGCAGCTATGAGAGGAGAGACTGGGCTTGTTCCTAAAGGACACCGCGGAGCTGGTTAATGAACTCAGGTGACAATCAGCCTTCCTATCCAAAGGTGTTTCCTGCCCCCTGTCGGGGCAGTTCTTTGCTGGTCTCACTGGGAAAGGGCTCCGCCTTCAGATTAGCGTGGGCAGGGCAGGGGCCGGCCGTGTGGGAGCTGGTGCTCCTCCCGGTCCCAACATCACACCCAGAGTCCTGGGGGTTGGGGAACGTTGGAGGCTTGATGGGACATAAGAGTACCGTGAAATGGCAGTCATGGTGCCACGTTCTTCCACAGGGTAAATTTTGCCCCGCCCTAGCCATGCCCGGGGTGGTTTTGTTACACTGGGCTCTCTTGAGCGCCATCTGGTGGACAGATTTCTATTACCAAGTCGGACGTGCTCTGGTGTTCCCCACAAAGATTTCAGTCACATTAGCTTCTTGTCTGCGTTTTCAGTTCCTTCGGCAGTAGCGCTAAGACTTGTCTTCAATTCCTCAGCACCGTGTGCAATTGACAGAGTACAGGCAGCCAGAAATTGTTGAAAGAATAAATATTGATCCATGAGGAGCTGGGAGTGGATTTGGAGTCAAGCCTGAAACTGTAATGGAAGGAGCTGAAAAGCAGGAATAAGGGACTCTGGTTGTAAAGGGTGAGTGCAATGCCTGCCACTAAGGGAAAAAAAAAAACAAAAAAAAAAAAAACAAAAAAAAAAAAACAAAAAAAAAAAAACAGCTCCAGGCCAGAGAGCATCTGAGATCCCAGACAGCCTCCTGGGCACACACAGGAATCTGGGAGTCCTGGACTCCAGGCGATTTCTGACAGAGTGGACGCGGGCCTCCACTGTGATGAGAAGCCACGAGGGGCGCAAGTTCTCCCTGTGTGATTTCACTCGCCCCTGCCATTTCAGCTCTGCCCTCACAATTCCCCAGTAACACAACTGCCAGCCTCCAGACAGTGGGCCCCAGGGGAGTGCAGGCACTTCCCCTTCTAGAAGGGATAGCTGCCAATGAGGGGGCCCCAAGGGAACACAGGGCCGGCGCTGCAATGTTTCCAGACTTCTCAAAAGAAAAGGAAATCTTGATTATCATGTGAAATCCCTGAATTTTCCAATATTGGCTCAAGTTACTTTTGAAACACTCAGCAGGCCCAAAACCCAGTGTTTTTGGCCAGTAGTTAGTGACCCAGCAACTAGAAGATCTCTCTGCTTCTTTTCACTCTTCTGCCTCTGGCCTCCGCCCACATCTATGCATGGCTGGTTTTTAAATGAGGTCAATTGATAATCCTGGCTCAGTGTGAACCTCAAGGTCGGGAGTGCTCTGTCTTTGAAGTTTCAGGACAATGAGCTTCTCTTTAAGGAAAAAAAAAACAAGGTGTTTCTCTTTAGGTAAAATATCTTTCAGAGCAACCCAGGCCTGCCCCCTAATTCGACCCCACCCAAACCCAGCTGTCTCCTCCGTTTCTTTCTGCTACAGATCTCTGCAGCATGTTGTGTTTTGTGCATCTGAACTAGATCAAGCCTCTGCATTCTGACCTTTTCCCCCGGGGGTGCGGTCTTCCGAACTTTCTGCTTTCATTAACTTAGAAGCCTATGATGCTGTCAAATTAGTCAAATTAATTTCAATCAAGCACCATGCGCTAAAGCTAGTGAATCACTTTGCCAATTGGTCTTTAAAAAGAGCAGGGTTGCATGTAGACCCCACGACACACACACACACGCGCGTACAATTATATACGTATAATTATATATGTATATTATATTCCATATGCACAGGCTATATTACATAGAATGCGCATATATAATTGTCTATGTGTTTCACTCAAGCTACATGTTTTCACTTTATTCATGGCTTGAAAGTTCTAGAGAACTCAGTGTGGAAAGAAAAAGTTAATGAAAATGTCTGACCCTTTCACTCAGCATTGCTGGTAGCTGTGGGAAAGTTTCGAGAGTTGTCAGTCACAAGTTCCTATGAGAATCTGACCTAAACAACTTAGCCTTCCCTCAAGAAAACACTCCTAGGCATACTGTCATACTATTTCCCAATGCTTGCTCATAGATGCCTAGGAATACATGGACCCAGGTTACGAATCCCTGCTATGCGAACGAGGAGTAAGGCCACTGCACAGAGCCTATAGATCTAATTTAATTTGAAGGTAGCCTGTCAGCCATAAACTCCCAAAATACATCAATCACACCTTCCAACAGAATTGACCCAAGACTTGAGACACACTTTATACTGTCTTATTAACTCAGGGCCTGTACCATACAAAATTTCCTGTGTCGTTATAGCCTATTAAGGTCATATCTGACCACTAAGCATTCGTACTTCTGACTTTTTGCTTGGGTCCTGTCTCCTCCATTTATCTGTATCTCTCTTCCTTCAGCTGGATTAGGGCTGGGTTAGGGTCAGAACTGGGGGTCTGATAGCATCGATGAGGGGCTCACCAGAAGGCTAAGACCCCCCAAACTTGACTGTTCTACCATGTTGGGATAGGCTTCAGTAATAGGTACCATGAGGCTGTCCTGGGAGTCGTATCAGGAAAGTAACCAGGGGGGAGGGCAAAGCAGTACCTCAAGGAAGCCTGACAAGATATCAAGTGGCATCAGGAACCTAGCCAGGGAACTGAGAGTCAGGCCAGGACTATAATCTCTAGGACTGGGAGAAGTAAGACAGGAACTAGCATTCCAAGCTAGGAGCCAAGACAGGAAATTAGACACAGGGAAATAAAACAGACCCCTAGTCTCCAGTGTTACAGTAGAAGTGGCAATTTTGAGAAAGCACATATAGTAAAACCTTGGTTTGTGAGCATAGTTCATTCCAGGAACACGCCTGTAATGCAAAGCACTTGTATATCAAAGCGAATTTCCCCATAAGAAATCATGGAAACTCAGATGATTTTTCTGCAACCCAAAAATATTCATGTAAAAATCATTACAGTACTGTAACATAATACAAACTAATAAAGAAAATGCAAAATATAAAGAAAAAAAAAACTAACCTGCACTTAGCTTTGAAAACCTTCGTGGCTGGTGTGAGGGAGACCAGAGAGAAGAGGGTTATTGTGTAGGGCGACTTTCACTATCACTAATGGAATCACTGCTGTCTATTGGCACAATGGAATCTTTTTCTTTTCGTGCAACTTTAGCAAGGAACCTGTCCAACGACAGTTGCTTTTGCCTCCTTTTGAGGACTTCACGGAAATGTGACATCGCATTGATGATCACCCACAATCTGCAGCGAGCGATAGAGAGAGAGAGAGAGAGAGAGAGAGAGAAAACCATTGGCTCAGTTGTGATCACCTGACGCTAAGCATCACCTACGACTCGTATTGCAAGACATCTCTTGTTTATCAAGTTAAAATTTATTAGAAATGTTTACTCATCTTGTGGAACACTCGCAGAACAATCCAAGGTTTTTCTGTACTCCGCAAACAAAAGTGTAAGTTCCCAAGAGGACTAGCAGTAGGTTGACTTGATTCTAAGTCAGTGAGCCTTGGTTCTATAGTACCTTACATTCTTCCTACGTATCAGTCATCTCTGAGTCAGGGATGTAATTGAGTCTGCAAGTGGGAACCAAATGGATCTACTAAGGCGTCTCAGAGATTTTGAGGGGATAGAGAGCCAGGCAAAACCCAAACCATGTCACTGGCATGCCCATCGTTGGTAATATTTATATATATCAGGTAATATACATATATATATATCAGGATGGGAAGTCAGTACTGAACATATTCTAGACCAGAAAGTCTGTAGTGTGGGGAAGTTTTTTTGTTTTGTTTTATGCATTTGTTTGTTTTCCACAAAGCTAGCAGAAAGATAGTAGTGTTTTGGATGTGAGTATAAACTTTGGAGGTAGACTCCCTGAGTTTAAATCTCAACTCTGCTATGAGGTTAGCTGCAAGACGTGGGCACGTGTTAAAATCTCTATATTCCTCATAGAGAGGTTAATATAATCTCCAATCTGTGATAGAAGATAGTATTAGTACCCACCTCATGGCATTGTTATGAGTAACGAACGAATGATTGCATATAAAAGTGCCGATGACAATGTCTGGCACATAATAAACACTGTATGTATTGAAATATAAATAAAGAAACTTAAAACATTTATGACTCAGGCCACCTCAATATGAATCCTGAGTCCCAAATGAAATCTCTTGGACAAGAAGGTACTCAAGAAATGGTCTGTAATGGTGACAGTGCTGGGGTGGCATGCGGTGATAGCCACAGGACTCCGGGAACCTATTGAGATTTGTCCCTAATATATTTGGGTCTTGGTTTCTGGAATCTGAAATGTCTGCCTAAGAATGAAGACGAAGTGTCAATACACCAAAGGGAAGAAGCAATTGGGAAAATTCACAAGGTAACGGAATAAAACATTGTTTGTCTCACACAATACAAACCCAAGGGAATACCCTTTTTAACTGGGTAAAAAAGAAACGCTTGACTAATCCAAATATTACTTAATCCCAGTTTGCGTTTCTCAAGGTCAAGAACCATGTTCAATTCTTGTTTTTATCCCCTGTTCATGGTAGAGGTCCTGTACTATGTAAGAGTTCAAGATGTGTCTGTTGAATGAAGTATGTAACACGAAGCCGAGGTGTTTGATACTTACTTTGTGTCTAGGATTTAAGAAGTTTGCAAGACTGGGGCCCCTGGTGGCTCAGTCGGTTGAACGTCTGACTCTTGATTTCAGCTCAGGTCAGGCTCTCACGGTTGGGATGGAGCCCTGAGTTGGGCTCGGAGCTGTCAGCATGGAGCCTGCTTGAGATTGTCTGTCTCCCTCTCTCTCTGCCCCTCCCCCGCTGATGCGCGCGTGTGTGTGCGCGCGCGCGCGCGCACACACACACACACACACACACATCATGTGCTCTCAATAAACAAACAAACAAACAAACAAACCTAAAAAATTTTTTAAATAATAAAAAAAAGTTTGGGAGACTGAGCGTTAGTTAACCATGGGTGGAGTAGGGATTGCCTTGGAGAAAGAGGGATAACTTCTAAGAGGAGAGTGGAAGAAGAGAGAGAAAGAAAGAATAAGAAAAAGGAAAAAAGAGTCAAGAAGGAAAAAATTCTGATTTATTTTTATTTTTATGTACTTTATTTTATTTTTTAAAATATATGAAATTTATTGTCAAATCGGTTTCCATACAACACCCAGTGCTCATGAAAAGATTCTGATTTAATGATTCTGTGTTAAACAGCATGTTATTAAACAGAGTAGCACTGGTTCTGTATTCGTCTAGTCAGGGACCTCCAGAGAAACAGAACCAATTGGATATATATGTGTGTGTGTGTGTGTGTGTGTAGAGAGAGAGATGTATTATGATGAATTGGCTTATGAAATTGGGGAGACTTACAAGTCCAAAATCAGCAGTGTGGGCAGGTAGACTGGAGACGCAGGACAATCTATGCTAGTTCCAGTGCAAAAGCTAGCAGGAGAGCCCGTGGTGGAGGTAAAATCTGCAGGCAGTCTGCTAGAGGATTCCCTTTTGCTGGGGGAGACTGGTCTCTTCGTTCAATAGAACAGGCTGATTATATGAGGTTCGCTCACATTCTGGTGGGCAGTCTGAGCAGTCAAGATTCACCAGTTTAATTGTTAACCTCATCCCCAAACACCCTCCAGGGCGACACATCTATTATAAGCTCTCGGTCCCCTTAGAAACCAGAGATAACCCATGGCTCTCATACCCTTATTTTGAAAGAGAAATAACACATTTAATACATTTTTGTTATCCTTTTCTTTTTTAAGAAAGTTTTTAATGTTTATTTATTTACTTATTTATTTTCAATGTTTATTTATTTTTGAGAGAGAGACAGAGTGTGAGCAGGGGAGGGGCAGAGAGAGAGAGAGACAGAGAATCCAAGGCAGGCTCCACGCTCTGAACTGTCAGCACAGAGCCCGATGCAGGGCTCGAACTCATAAACCCCGAGATCATGACCTGAGCCGAAGTCAGATGTTCAACTGACTGAGCCACGCAGGCGCCCTAAATGTTTATTTATTTTTGAAGAGACACGGAGTGTGAGCAGGGAAGGGGCAGAGAGAGAGATACAGAGACTCCAAAGCAGGCTCTGGGCTCTGAGCTGTCAGCACCGAGTCCGATGGGGGGCTTGAACCCAGGAACTGTGAGATCATGATCTGAGCTGAAGTCAGATGCTCAACCCACTGAGCCACCCAGGTGCCCCTCTGCTATTGTTCTAACACATACTTCACAAGTGTACCAGTATACTCGTAGTGGAAAAGTTTGGACATCGTTTGGGGTGAGTTCTTGCATGAAAAGCACCTGCGATCGTGAAAACAAGGAAAGCACCGAAGGAAATAGCACAGCGACAATGTGGAAGGAAGGGGAGACCCTGGATGGCCTTGTGGAGCACAGCACTGACCCATGGACTGCTCAACTGGGGGACCATCACGTATAAGAGAAACTTCATTTGTTGAAGTACTATGTTTTGAGGCCTTTGCTACAGCTTAGCCTTTCCTGATAACATAAACACTGGTACCTGGAGACGGATGCTGTCATGAAGAGACCTTAAATACGTAGCATCAGCTTAGCAGTGGGGGTACACAGCGAGCGCGGTTGTCCTGGCCCAGAAAGTTGGTAAGCCTCGTGACAGGCAGCCCACTCTCCCTTCTTCTCCCCGCGGGATGCGCTAACCTGTCAGCCGTATGCCACAGTACACATCGCTAACATCAAATGCTTTTGATACCTAATTGTTTCCATATATCCGTTTTCGCAGGAATATTTGCTTACCTGAGCTGTTTATCTCCGTCATCTAACACAGTGCCAGGCCCAGAAATACAGGTTGGGTGAATAAATAAATACATGCTCAAAGAATGCATGCATGCATGCATGCATGAAAGAATGATGAGGAAATTCTCTGCTGCAGCTTGGACTGAGTGGGATTGGTAAAGCACACGGAATCTCCAGGTGTCCGGACAGCCCTTCATTCCTACTAAGCTATGAGACTTGTGTTAGTGACCAATCAAGGTGAGCCCTGGTCAGCCAGGGCCTCAGTACTGACTGGAAATGCCAGGTAATAAATTCTAAGCTTTGCTGACTCACAATGTTGCTGCTGGCCCGGGGAAATCTCCCTTTGTTTGCTGCACAAGATCCCTTTCTGTTAGAAAGGACCATGATTAAACTCCAGGAGAAAGTAATCTTGCTATGAGATGATAAACAGAAAGCAAAAAATTAAAATAAAAAAATTTTTTTGTTAAGTCCCAAATATCCTTTGTACTAGATCTGTTTGTTTTAGAATATACACGGGTCAGGGGCACCTGGGTGGCTCAGTCGGTTGGGTGAGTTCGAGCCCCACGTTGGGCTCTGTGCTGACAGCTCAGAGCCTGGAGCCTGCTTTGGATTCTGTCTCCTTCTCTCTCTGCCCCTCCCCCACTCATAGTCTCCCTCTCTCTCTCTCTCAAAAATAAACATTTAAAACTTTTTAAAAAAAGAATATACGCTGGCCCGAGATCTTGATGTCTTCTTCTTTCTGTTCTTCTGATGTCTATGCTATGAGAACAGAAGGAATAATTTATTGAGAAATTATAGGAGAGGGGCACCTGGGTGGCTCAGTTGGTTGAGTGTCTGACTCTTGATTTTACCTTAGGTCATGATCCCAAGGTCGTCGGTTTGAGCCCTATGTCGGGCTCCACGCTTAGCGTGGAGCCTGCTTTAAGATTGTCTCTCTCTCTCCCTCTGCCCCTCTCCCCTGCTCGTGGTTTCTCTAAAATAAAATAAAATAAAATAAAATAAAATAAAATAAAATAAAATAAAATAAGAAATTATAGGACAAATAACTGGAGGATGGAAATGTGTATCATTGTAGGTTCTATGAAGACAATAGTAACATGAACAGAATAAAAAAAAAGGATAAATTATGTATAATCTTACTGTTTCACTATGCTTTAATTTATATGTTCTGTGTCACACTATTCATATGTTTGCTTATTTTTTTTTACAAAGATGTAACAAAGAACGTACATACTCACAAACACAAACATACACAGACAAATCTTCTGTGTCTACAGGGAAGTCCAGCCTGAGGGTGAACATCAGGCCACACTGGGAATAAGATTCCACCCCATTTCATTCAGCAACGGTTCTAATCCTCAACCCCCCTCCTCACTAGTTCTGGAGTTCTCAGGAGGGAATCCTCCCAGCTATCTTGCACCCAGCTCCAATTCTCCTCCCTCAGCATCTCCCTTGGTAATATCTCCCGCTGCTGCTGCTGCTGCTGCTGCTGCTGCTGCTGCAACTGCTACAGAAAGTTCTGGAACCTCAGGAGAGGGGCTGACTCCTCCCTTTTCATTCTGCCTCCAGCCGCCAAGGAGGGCTGGTTCAGTGCATGATTTAGCTTGTTTCTGCTCTATGGACAAACCCACTGCATTAGAATCAGCGACACAGGCTCTGAGACAGTACAAACGGCAAGATTTTAGTGAAACTGCGCTTGTTTTCACACCTACGGTTTTCTGATCATCCCCTTTTCTTTTTGCCAACTCTGCCCGAGCTGAGCTTACCTGACTCGTGTCTCTTCTGTTTATGATGGAGTTTTACTCAATAGGTTCTCAGTCCCATGTGCATAGATATACGCCATGTGGGTCCCTTCAGACGGGACCAGATAGGTTTAAAGCCTTGGATGAACATTATTTGGTGTCTGGGCTTCCTGATACAATAACATTGATAAAATCCTGGGTTTTGCCTTTTTTCACTTCAGTATTTTGGGAGTATATCCAGGTTACTACATAGTTCTTGAAGTAATTATGTAAGTGGTTATATAATAAGTATTATATAAGATTAATATACCATAATTTACCTAATTGTTCCCATGTTTTGGACACTTGGGTTATTATTGTTTTTTTCTCCAGTTTAAATAAGGTGAATTGTGTTATAAGTAAGCGATGAATCATGGGAATCTACCCCCAAAACCTAGAGCACACTGTACATACTGTATGTTAGCCAACTTGACAATAAATTATATTAAAAATAAATAAATGAATAAATAAGGTGAATTCAGCAAGAAAATTTAAATGGTCTTAACTGTGTTTTGCTTTGGAGATCTACTAGTTAGGGAGATTCTAGCTTCTGTAACACCCCAAATTTCAGAGGTGTAACACTGCCACCATTTATTTCTCACTCATAGAACCATCCAGTGTGGGATTCTTGGTCAGCAGCGGCGGGTAGGGGAGGGACTGCCTCACTTATTCACTAAAGGACCCGGGTGATGGGCTTTACCATTGTCAGCACATGGCTTCCCAAGCCTGTCTGACCTCAGCCAGCAAGTAAGTCAGAAAGAGAGGCTCATGTGAAGGTGTCATAAAATCAAATTCACCCATTTTAATGATACAGTTTGATGAGCTTTTGGTAATTGTGTACCGATGTATAACCACTGTGACAATAAAAGTATAGACATTTCCAACACCCAAAAAAGTTCCTGGTGCCCCTTTATATCTGGTCTCTTCTCCCAACCCTTAGCCCCAGGTGACTTTCTGCCAGTAAAGATAAATTTTGCCTGTTCTTCAATTCCATTTAAATGGAATACAATATGTATTATTTTGTGGCATGCTTCCTTTGTTCAGCACACTCCATGTTGATGATTGTATTAGCAGATCATTTCTTTCTACTGCTGAGCACTGTTTCATTGTATGGACACACCGTGACTCGCTAACCATTCCCCAGTTGATGGACATCAGAATGAGTTCCAGTTTTTAGTTATTATGAATAATGTTGCTCTGATTTGCATATATGTCTTTGTGTGTACACATATTTTCACGTCTCCTGTGGAAATACCTCGGGGAGGGATCACTGGATCATAGGGGAAGGGTATGTTTATAAAATATGGCTATACTGTTTACTAAAATGGTGGCGCCATCTTGCATTCTCACCAGTAAGTCCTGAGATTTCTAGCTGCCCCATGTCCTCACCAATACTTGTAACTGTGAGTATTTCCAACTTTAGCCATTCTAGCGGGTGTGTAGTAGAATCTTGGTTTTCGTTTGCATGGCCCTAGCAACTACTGGCTGAGCATCTTTTCATCTGCCTTTTGACTATCTGGATGTTTTATTTTGTGAACTACCAGTTCAAATCTTTTGCCCATTAAAAAAGAATTGGGTTGTCTCCTTATTTTTGAGTTGTATGAGTTCTTTATATATTTTGGATATAAGCAAAGAGTGCACTCTTCATTATCCAGTCCTTTCTAATATCTTTAGATAGCTGCTTTTTGCCTTATGTTCAGACTTGATCCTTGTTTTTGCGGAGGGGGACGTTCTGTAGCATCTTCCTCTCTCATTACAAGAGGTGGAACCATGAAGGATGTTGGTTTTAAGGGCCAGGACTGGAATGGGCGCTCATCGATTCTGCTTGCTTTCTGTCGCTAGACTTCAGTCACAGGACAACACCTAAATCCAACAGGGCTGGAAAATTTTGGTCTGTGTACCTATAGAATTGTGTGCCCCGGAGAACAGGATTGATGATCAACTAGCCGTATCTGCCACGGGGGACTGAGGAGGAACATGTAGTAGCAGGAGTTCTAGCCTGGGAGCATGGTAAGATTATTTCTAGATCCCTCCAACAATAAATCATTGCATGATACTTACCGTTTACTAGACACTGGGCTATAATAACAGAGACATTATTGAGCCCTTACCAAGGGCCAGACATGTATAGACTCTATAAATGTTTCTTGATTGTTGAATGGACCTAACTTCCTAAGGTGGGCTGAGGAAGACCGTCTACACCTTTCACTGCTACTGCTGTATGATGGTATATCTAATGATGCCTCCCAATCTCACCATCCCCAGTGGAAGCAGGGTTTGTGAGCGATGAGGCTGCTTGCCAAGCCCTCCTGTTCCCCCTGAGGGAAAGGATCACTGGAGAAACAGAGCATTATTAATATCCCCCCCACACTTCCACAAGCCAGTTTTTCCACTCTCTGGAATTAATTATTTGTAGGCTTCTGTTGACCCTCAGGGGTTTGGGTAATAGTCCGATTTATAGGCTGTCTCTTAGGTCTCTGCTATGCATCGCTATCAAACTCAGGACTGCACCTAACCCACCATTCTAGAGGATTCACAGACCTGTATCTGATGTTGCAGAGAACTTCCTGCCTCCCTACATGGTTTTGCCAGGTTTACTTATAATAGCCCTTTGAGTTTTCAAATGGATTAGAAATGCTGCCTGTTATCATCTCTCTGTCCAGAGGCTCTAGACACAAAATATGTATAATAATAATAACAGGCACTTGGTAGATGCTGCTGCCCACAAACTGCTTCCATTTTAGTCTATCCAGCCCACCCCCTTCACATGAGTCATTTGGATGACAGTGGTAGAGCTCCCTCACTTATTCACAGGCTTCATTTCTCCTTTTCCTCACCCTAGGCTCTTGTCACGAGGTTGCCACATGAAAGTGGTCCAGAGATATTCAGCAGCGGTAGCCAATACGAGAAGTAAAGGGACCAGACAAGACAAACAGGATCTAAGGCTCCACAGTTGTTCATAACTGAATGCTGTCCACACATCCATACCTAGCACCCCTTTTACGTATTCCAGATAAAACCCCACCGTCTAATCAACTCTCCATCCCTTTACAACTTCCCTATTTCTTTTTGGATAATATGCACCCTCCTTGACTGCAGGGCTATTCCCGACCTGGCCAGTATCCATCCACCTGCCTCATTTCACACCACCACCTCCTCATATCCTACGCTCTGATTATTATTGATCGATTTGCAGTTTCCAGAACATGTCATTGTTTCTCACCCACTGGAACTTTTAGGTATCCCATTTCCTCTGTACAAAGTGTGATACAGTTACTGGATTGCTCCTGTAGGCTTTCGATATTCAGCTCAGTGTCCCTGGTGCTGGGACTTCCTCAGCCCGGTGCCGTAACTGTGCCGCAGCTAGGTTTCTACTAGCGCATCTGAGACCACCTTTACCAGAGCACTTTCCACATTGCTCTGTATTAGTGTCGCTGATTTGTGTGACTGCGTGAGCCACTCACTCACTGTCAGCTCCAAAAGATGCAGATTCTCTCTTATTTGCGTAGCTCGTGGCATATTTTCATTGAACCATAAATACACTGAGGAATAAGTGAATATTTACACAATATGCTTCACTCTTTGGTTTGTTTGACTTGTATTTGAGGTGATTCTTATAACTTTGTACAGAGGGGCAAGTCAAGAAGAGACACTGGAGTAAAGGCCAATCAAAAAAAATGGCTATAAGGAAAACACGTTCAATGAAAATGGTTGTAGAATGACAGAAAATGAACAGTCACCTTTGAACATATTTGCCTTTTTTCTTATCAAGTAGGTAGCCTTCAAACACCCCCAGAACAGTAGTGGCTCTTTTTTCTCATCACTGAGCAGTAAAAACAAGTAACAGTTGTTGAGGATGCTTATTTTCAAAACACATTCACTTTATTTTTTCAGGACACGTGCACAGGTGCACAACAACCGTTTTCAGATGCGGACAATGAGCTACAGAGAAGTGATTTATCAAAGATCCGATAGCCACTATATGGCCAACCTGAATGTCTATCAACTTTAATTATTGGATTGCCAGTTATACCTTCTCTGCCTATCTCATGTCCTAAGAGTCTCTGTTTGCCTTCTGGAGAATACAGAAACACAAGTGCTTATGTGTATATATTATACACGGTCTAATAACTTGTTATATAGACGGCTGGAGAAAATTGCTAATGAGGATATAATCATGGACTTGACTCTAGAATTTGCCAGTTAGCTTGTCTGTTTTTCCTCCCTATCAACAGCCTGAGTCCTGTGCCAATCTCTAAATTAAAAACCCCTCTGCGACATGAAAGGTTTTTCCATAACCTCCTTTTCCAAGTTGATCTCCTTTCTTCTCCAACAAAAGGCATCCACTACAGGCAGACCAACGTCCCCTACTCTCCCTGCCTTCACCTTCACTAATCACTAATACTCTCCCTGCCTTCACCTTCACGAATCGCTAATACGCATTGCTGCTTCCACACCTGTGCTTAGAACCCTTTGGAATGGTTCACTCTTCTTTACTGCCTATCCTATCCTATCCTATCCTATCCTATCCTATCCTATCCTATCCCTTTTTAAAGGCCCAGCCCACCCATTCCATGAAATATTCCAGAAATACTAGCCCACCTCTGAGCAAACCACCAAACATATGGGCCATTCCATTTTCTTGGTACTTAATAATAACGATAATAATAACATAATGCCTTACTAGTTTTCATATCTTCAACATTTCCCGTAACTCATAAGGAAGCCCTCAATAAATGCTTGTCAAAGGAAAGACTAGTGTTATGATTTTGTTTAAGTCTTCAAATGGCAGACTCCATTTGAACTATCACTGAGAACTGTTTTAGGACCATCGCAGGTCCTGGGCCCTGAGCCTGGAGTGCCTAATGGATGAAGAGACCTTGCTCCTGATTTCAAAGTAGACCCATGATACCAGTGTCCAAATGTGCAGTTTTGATGGTGGAGCTCCACTCTCCGTTCAGATGCTGAGCTCGCCCTGCCCTTCTCTAAATTTAGCCCCCTTTTCCCCCCATGTCAGATTCCTCAAATAGAATACAAACTTCTTTGGGAACAGAGCTTGTATTTCATTTACACCTGCATTTCTTCGGATTGCCAACCCTGCATAGCACTTTGTAATAGGTGTGTAATCACTTTGAATTTATAACTCATCTCCTCCTCTATATTTGTGTTCTGGAATCTCCTGTGCACTGTGCTATAGAAGTATGGACCATTGGGCTTGATAGATGTTGAGGAAGCCTGACCTTGGAGCTCGTGTTTGTAGGGGGGGAAATGCTAAGGTGTTAGAGAGTGCTACAGACTGAATGTTTATGGCCTCCTAAAATCCATATATAGAAGCTCTAGTCCCCAAAGTGATGGCATTTGGAGATGAGGCCTTTGAGGGGGATAATTTGATTTTAATGATGTCATGGAGACAGAGCGTTCATGCTTGGATCAGTATGCTTACAAGGGGTTAAGGGGATCAGAGCTCTCTCTCTTTGCCAGGGGAGGACTAGCAAGGAAGTAGCCGTCTGTAAACCAGGAATAGGACTTTCACCAAGAACCCAGCCACACTGACAGCCTGATCTTGGACTTTCATCTTCCAGCACTGTAAGAAATAAATATTGTGTCAGCCACCCAGTCTGGAGTATTTTGCTATAGCAGCCCAGGTTGACTATGGCATTTACAGGAAAGCAGCTCTGTCCTCCCCGGGTCTCTGATTCATTTTGGTAATGACAGGAGACGAAATGGGATGAAGCTTTGCTGTCTCGTGCCTACTCAGAGATGCCCATTTTGTCTTCGGTGCCCACACCTACCTTCATGGCAATCATTAAAGGAGTGACAGTGCCTGGGTGCCCTCCCTACCCAGTGCCTAAGACCCTTGAAGGATCAAACCGCACCTTCTCTAGAAATTGGTCACTGTGCTTGCATCTTCAAAGGCGCATCGGAGGACTGCACCTGAAGCCGCAGAAGATTCTTTGATTTAGATGTAGCTTCCATGTTCTTATACTACACTAATGTGGAGAGGCTGAATTCTCTGGTTCTTGCCCCTCGTCTACACTACTGTCTGCGCTTGCCTCCTTCTGCTCCTCTGCTGGTGCTCCAGGGACGGCATCTCTGCCAGTGATGCAGCCAAAGGTCCCCGAGGCATTAGAGTGATGCTTGGCACGCCCTGCTCTCCAATGGCTCACAATCCAACCCTTGAACTGGTTGGGGATGGACAGAACCTTGTCCTTCATTTCCTGTCTCTTTCATCTCTGCCCTCAGGCGTCCTTTATCAACCAGCCATCCTGGATATAGATGCTCAAGGAGGAGTATGGAGGAGAAGGGGAGAGAGTCCTCCCACCCCATCCACCCTGTCTCATTTTAGGCTTAACTAAGTAAGGGCTACCCAGGATTTTTGTTTCTTTGTTTTAGTGTAAATTCCTTGGCTAGTAAGAGGCAAGGTAGGGAGGGGTCCATTAATGTTCCTTTTACCCTTCTTGTCTTCTCAAATTTCTTTTTGCTTTGCCGCTGCTTAATCTCTCTGTCTGATTGAAAATTTGTTCTTTTCATTTAGCGTGATTTCCAAGTGTATTAGATTTCTACTGCTGCTTAACAAATCATCACAAAATCGGTGGCTTAAAGGGATGCACATTTATTCTCTTGGAGTTCTGGAGTTCCAAAGACAGAAATCAGTTTCACAGGCCTAAGGTCAAGGTGTCAGCAGGGCTGGTCGCTCCCAGAAGCTCTTAGGGCAGAACACGGGTCCCTGCCTTTTACAGTTTCTAGAGGCTACCTGTACTTCTGGCTTGTGGCCCTCCCCCATTTTCAAAGCACATCATTCCAGCCTCTGATTCCTTCCACATGGCCTCTCTCTCCTTTGGCTCCCCCTTGCATCCCTCTGTGAGGACCCTCATGATTAAATCATACCACCCAGACAGTCCAGGATCGTCTCACCACCACAAATTCTGTAGCATATTCACATCTGCAAAGCCTCTTTTGCCACAGAAGGTAGTCCCAGGTTGTGGGCATATGTCTGGAGAGCCATAATTCTGCCTCTCAGACCAAGATTCACATTTCTCAGTAAATACCAATACCTTGGACAATTTCTCAGGCAACATAGAATCCTGATTTCTGCCTGTCCTCAATAGTCACAACACATTCAAGGGGCGCCTTGTAGAGGCTGCTTTTAGGCAACAGGCTTGAGCCATGGAAACTTGAGCAAGGCCAAAAGGCCCATAGCAACCACCCCACTGAGCTGAATACAAATAGGCTCATTAAGCGACCCATTTTGAAATAGCCATAGGCCCTAACTGACCAGTTACAACCAGGCACACTTCCTAAGATAACCAAAGAAAGGGAACTTCCATAGGTCCCTATACTCCCTCACTCTACCCTATAACTGTGGCTCTTCATCACCACCTGGTCTCTCTTTGCAATCCTGCCCACCCCTCCCTTGCAGTGTATTCAGAAAACTTCTATCTCTTTTGTTCTACCTTGGGTGAACGCTGCCTGCACCACCAGCCTCCTACCCCAATTGGGACATCCCACATTTGGTGGCCCCCCATCCAATCAGTGTGCTCCATATATCTGTCCATAGAGCATGCAACTCTTGATCTTGGAGTCATGAGTTTGAGCCCCACGTTGGATGTAGAGTTTACTTTAAAAAAAAAATAGCTATAACATGAAAGCCTGTCGATTGTTTCTAAGTTGAATGTAATGTTTTAGAGAAGGAAGGACTTTTGATTTTATTTTGAAAGATGCAAGGACAGCACAATTAGAAGTTTGACTAGAGAGGTGCCTGTGTGGCTCTGTTGGTTAAGTGTCTGACTCTTGGTTTCTGCTCAGGTCACCATCTCACAGTTTGTGAGTTCAAGCCCCAGGTTGGGCTCCAAGCTGAGAGTGTGGAGCCTGCTTGGGATTCTTTCTCTCTCTCTCTCTGCCTCTCCCCTGCTTGTGCTTTCTCTCTCTCTCTCTCTCTCTCTCTCTCTCTCTCAATAAATAAATAAACTTAAAACAGAAGTTTGACTAGAGATTTAAGGAAATGCTGTAACCATAACTTTACAACCTATTGTCATGTAACTTTCGGTAAGTCATTTTACCTCTCTAAATTGTAAAGCTGGGATAAATATGTGTATCAAATCTATCATTTATAAAACACAAATAATAGTGGCACCTATTCCTTAGAATTATTGTGAGGCTTTACTGCATTACACTTAGCTAGCGCTTTTAAAATGATCAATTAATTTTGTATTATTATTATGATTATTTTGCATTTGTTACCATGTCTAATCCGTGGAAATATGGGATTCTAACAAGAGGGGATCCTAGGAGGCTCACGAAGAAGCCTTAAAAGGTGCATGAGTTCCCCAAACTGCACAGTTTTGTAGCTTCTTTCAGATTCTTCTAGAGTTCAGTGACCTAAAGGGGTTTTGGGAGACTGTAGTTGAAGGTAAGGAGAGGACAGCCTGAGACCTCAGAGGGAAGCTAGTAGTGATCAGAGTTTCAGAGACTACTAGTAGCTTACCTCACAAGAGACAAGAGTAAAAATTTGCATCCTCCTACTGGGGAGGAAAATTTTTCCTCTATTATTCTAGATTCTTTTGACTGAACTAGTCATCGAATTAACACAAGACAGATTAACAGGACAAAAACAAATTTAAACACATAGGTACCAAAGCCCCATTAGAATATAAGACCCAAGGTCAAACCAGGCAATAGAAGATTATATACCATTCTGAGCTAAGGACTAGGATAGAGGCCTGGGCTTCCAAGGGCAAGAGGGTAATTTAAAGTACTATAAGGAGAGCAAATGGCTAGTAATTAGATGTAAGCCTTGCCATGTGGATAGGACTTTCAAATAAAAAGTTGTCTTTGGTAATAGCTCTTTTTCTGGGCCAAGCCTACTTCTTTTAGTTAAGGACTTGGCAATGGGATCTGGTGAAAAACAGATCTCAGTGACCCCTTACCCCATCAGGGTATCTGGAAAATAAAATAGTTATTCAGAAGAATGGCAAAGGAAGGGAGTTGCACAATCAGAAGGGATATTTTCTTTTCAATTAAAAAAAAATGTTTATTTATTTTTGAGAGGGAGCAAGACAGAGCACGAGCAGGGAAGGGGCAGAGAGAGGGGGAGACACAGAATCCAAAGCAAGCTCCAGGATCCGAGCTGTCAGCAAAGAGCCCAACGCGGGGCTCAAACCCACCAGCTGTGAGATCATGACCTGAGCCGAAGTCAGATGCTTGACCAACTGAGCCACCCAGGTGCCCCCAGAGGGATATATATATTTTTTTAACGTTTATTTATTTTTGAGACAGAGAGAGACAGAGAATGAATGGGGGAGGGTCAGAGAGAGGGAGACACAGAATCTGAAACAGGCTCCAGGCTCCGAGCTGTCAGCACAGAGCCTGACGCGGGGCTTGAACTCACAGACTGCGAGATCATGACCTGAGGGGAAGTCGGATGCCCAACCGACTGAGCCACCCAGGCGCCCCTAGAGGGATATTTTTATACAGACTGTGACAAAATCTGGTGAATTCTCTCCGTACCACATTGAAGTACACCCTGCTACTGGCCACGGCACTCCTGTACATTCAGTCTTCCTCTCTTTCTTCTGGAACAGCACTGGGTAAACACCAACACACAGCTTGGATCATCTTTTTGAACATGCAGACCAACCTTTCTATTAATATATTCTTCAAGCAGAAAAAGTATAATACAATTGATCATATTAAGAGGGTCTTCTTTTTCTTTTTAACATTTAGCAGTAGTTGGATGAAACAGTATTCTTCTCTTAATTTGACCTGGTGGCTCCCAAAACTCCTTTTTCAGACACTTACCTTCTTTCAGGATGAGTTACTTTCTCTGGTGGTTAACTTCACCCATTATTCATTGGTTCTTACCAGTTTCACTGTCAGAGATTTGCCTTTTCAAGTCCTGACTGTACCTTACTGAGTGATTCCAGGTGCCAAACAAGAACCCACCTCTCTGCCAGTCATAATCGTCATGGTATTCATTGTCATCATCATCATAATGATAATCAAAACAATGCCTAAAGAGGAGCTTTTTGGGGGTTCAGTATAGAATGATCATTTTAAAGCCAAGATAATACGTTCCCCGCCTTACACCTTCAATCGTCTCCCATCCTACTTAGAATAAAATCTGAACTCCTTAGCGTGGTGGACTGGTCAGCTGTTGGGGTTGCCAGTCTACCCTCCACTCCTTCTCTTGTCTTAACACCGTGAAGTTTCCTCATACTCTTAGTGTCTATTCCAGACGGGACTAATCCTTTCCTCAGATCTGAAGTGGGTGCTTTCTTCGGGACTGACCAGTCAGCATATTCATTCCCTTGGCCACAGTGTTAGGTTCATGGATGCGTGACCCCAGTTGGCCCAATGAGGATCAGGTATGAAAATATTGCCACAATTCTTAGAAGATGAATACAACCTTTTGGGGTTACTAAACTTCTTAGAATATACGACTGAATTTTATATTCTCCACTAGCTGGTGACATTCTTGCCACATCTTGCCTTTCTGGAAATGAAACGAATCCAGAGAAAACAGAGACAGGAGGGAGACGGGTTGCCAATGACACCGATTTGAGTCCATTCCTGCCCACGTTTGATCCTTTTGGACACCTTGAGCCAGCTGAAATCGAGTTTTTGTTATTTGCATCCATAAAAGTCCAGACTGTTCACATGGCCTGAGTGGTCTGTCCCCCGTCAACCTCTCCACCTCACGTTGTGCCATGTTCCCCCTTATTGTCTATATGACAGGTGCTGTCTCCTACTCAAGTGACCTTGTTCTTAGTTTCTCTCGAATGTTCCTCCAGATGTTCCCCACTCTCTTCTTCCCCCTTCAGATCTCAGCTGAAGTGCTGCTTTCTCAGAGATTTTCCTGACCATTCACCACAGGCCACACACTCCAACACTAGACTGTGATTCCTCTCAGGGCATGGACCACGTGTGACACGCTCAACATTGTTATCCCAGTGCATAGTCATGTGCCTGGCACACAGTACTGGCTACAGGAATATCCGGGGGCAAATTCCTTAAATGTGCCAGACTTAAATGTGCCCTCTGCCCAGAATTCTCTTTCCTCCATTCTTCGCAAATTAACTTCTTATTTCAGTGTCACCTCGACTATCATCTTCTTGGCAAGGCCTTCCCTGGCTCTAAAGTCTAAAATAGATCCCCTCCCTCCCCCCCACCCCCTCTATCCTCTCTAGCATGTTACTCAGTTTTGTATTCTTCATCATGCTTTCGCAGCCTGAGATTGTCTTGTTCCATTCTTCATTTATTTGGTTATTTTCTGGCCCCAAACAGAATATAAGCTCCGTGAGACAGGGACCATGTTTGTCTTGTTTGAACCTTCATTCCCAGCACCCTCAGCCATGTCTGGCATGTTATAGGCTCTCAATAAATATGTATTGGCTGCCTGACTGAATGAATGAATAAGTGAATGAACGAATGAAAGCCAAGCACTACAGATTGCACTCATTTGAGTGCCTCGCGTTAGTTAATCCTCATGACAACCTTGTGAATAAGCACTGTCCTATGAGCCCCATATTGCGGAGAAGAACTAAGTCTAAGAGAAGTCTAAGAGAAGTCTAAGTCTAAGAGAAGCAATGTCACCTGCCCGAGGTCACGTTATCAGTAATTTCAGAAGCTGGAACTCAAATTCAGATGTGCCTATTTTGCAGATGACAGTTCATCATCTCCTGCTCAAATTGTCTGTTTTTATTACTCATAATGTGACTTTGGCAATCACAGCTGGGCTCCAAGTAGAAAAATAAAATTCCTACCTCTCCCCCTCTACTCTCCCCCTTTAACCTCATCCTCTATAGGCAGAGGTGCCGGGCAGCTGTGGCTCCTGCACCCTTAGGTGCATGGGGTTGGTTGGGCTTGCCCTTGGAGGGCTCACCACACGCCAGGAAGCAGGAAGGGCACATTATTTGTGGGCTTCATCTCCAAAAGAGACAGCTAAGCAGAGGCTGGCCTGGGCCGGCACTAGGACCTTTCCCTTAAACTCACTAAGCAGACTGTGACTCTTCTCAAGGGGCTGGGGGGCTCAGGGAGGGGACGGAGTGGGGGGTCTGGAGAGAATTGCAGAACTATTTTCCTAGAAGGCCAAAGTTCCTGGGGCGCCTGGGTGGCTCAGTCGGTTGGTGTCTAACTTCGGCTCAGGTCATGATCTCACGGTCCACGAGGTTGAGCCCGGCTTCTGGCTCTGTGCTGACAGCTCAGAGCCTGGAGCCTCCTTAGGATTCTGTGTCTCCCTCTCTCTCTGACCCTCCCCCGTTCATGCTCTGTCTCTCTCTGTTTCAAAAATAAATAAACATTAGAAAATAAAAAATTAAAAAAATTAAAAAAAAAAAAAGAAGGCCAGAGTTCCTGCTTTATGGATGGAAGCAATAACATGGGGTCGGGGGAGACTGGTCACTGATCGTAAAAGAAAAATCCTCAACTTGCAGTCGATGTTGGAGGGTGGATGTTGGATGGTGAAGGATGGGAGTGGGGTGGGTGCAGAGAGATATTATCTACATTCTCGGTGTCAGGGCTCCACTCAGCTAAGATAATGGTATCACATGGCAGAAAATCACTCCGCACTCCTGCCCTGCTTTGGAGAGCAGTTCAAACTCCTCCTCAGGGCAAAGACCCTCCTGAACAACCCTGACCCCTCCTTAGTTTGGCCTCCTGCACCCCTAGGCACACACCCTGAGCCTTTGTAAATGTCACTTCTTTTCTACCTGGTTATTTCCTATTCAGCCCTCACGATTAGGCAATTGACTAGGAGCAGCTTGAAGGCAGATAATGTCTTACTTATTTCCTTATCCTCAGGCCTGGCAGAATAGTTGACTTCAGAGAGTAGTAGTGTCAGCTGAAAGGCAACCTTGCTGGAAAGCCTTCCTGGTGCCCCTAGGCTGTGCTGGATGGTTTTCAGGACCAGGGCACACAACAGCTAATGTCTGGACAGGTTAACAGAACTGAATTCTAATTCACCTGGGAGCATGCCTGATGCTGCTTTTGATTCTAGATGGCCTTAAATAATCCAAAACGGATTTTCCCAATATTTCTGTAAAGAGGGGCATGGAATAGTATATTTGTTGTGGGGTTTAAACATAAAGGAGTTAAGAGATGGAAAGTGCCTCCTTGGTCAGCATAGAAGTTAGACCAGACTGACATCTCACATTCTTTTTGTCTTTTTCATAATCAGAGAAGAAGTGGGGGAAGAGGAAAATGGGGAGCTCTAACAAAAATTCTGCCTGCTCTAAATGCATCTCGTCCTTGTTCTCTTTCATACTCGTAATTCTCATTACGTCATCCATCTGTAATTAAGCACTGCTTTGTGAGGTCTCAGAAAGTTTCCTATTGCTTCTTACTTTTTAGCTTTCCGTGTCTGCCTTTGGTACCCTCGGTGTTAGCCCACCACAGGATGTCTTTGCCCCTTCAACATCCAGCGCGGTGCCTTGCACATTTCAATGAATTCTTGTTAAGGAATTATTGAATATGTTCTGAGACAGAAAGAAGTGAACATGAAACATTTCTCTCACGGTGAGAACAAATATTTCTGTTTCAGATACGAATCAGCTAGTCAGCGCAAATTGTGCTTCTATATGCTCACCAGGTGTAGGGAAGGCCTTTGGCTGAGATTGAGAAATTCACCGCGGGAGCATAATAAAGGGGGCGGGGAACTAAAGGCTCAGAGCCTCGAGGAGAAGGCGGAGTCACCTAGAGTTTGAGTATTTTTGTCCAATCAGAAGGAGGCCGTATAAGCAGAAGGGGGAGATAAAAGGGGCGCGGGAGCTCGTGAATCCTGCCCAGTTACACCAGCCCTACAGCAGTAACCACAGCTCCTAGACTTAGGTGCTCCTGCCCCGCGCGAGTGGCCGATTCCGAGGCAGACTCCAGCAATGGCCTTTGCAAATCTGCGGAAAGTGCTCATCAGTGACAGCCTGGACCCTTGCTGCCGGAAGATCCTGCAAGATGGAGGGCTGCAGGTGGTGGAGAAGCAGAACCTGAGCAAAGAGGAGCTGATAGCCGAGCTGCAGGTAAGGCGAGCGGGAGAAAGACGGGGGCTCGGTGGCATCCTCTGCCGAGACGGGCCGGGGCCAGCGCGCCCCACCCCCCACTCCCCGTCCCCGGTACCAGTCAGTCCTGGGGCCTCCTGAGATTGGAAACTGGGGGAGGGAGGAGAAGGAGAAGAAACAGCCGCGAGCTGCAGGATGCAAACTTTGCGTTCAGTTTGCAACCGCGTGTTTCGCGCTGGCTCGCTTCCCGCCGGCATTGCAAAGTGCAGGCTGCCCGGACCGGTCCTGCGGGCTGCCCGAAGGATGCCAGCGCGGCTCCCCTGAGCCTTCGCGCGCTGTGGCCCTGGCAGCCCTGCGCCGCCCCCTACCCGGGCGCCGGGGCACTGGGGGAAGGGGCGCCAAAGTAGCTTCGCCGCGGGGAGCCCAGGGACCGGCGATCCTTCCCGGGCCAGGTCCTGGCTCGCCCGGCAAGTACAGCCTTCCTTGGGGGGTGGCCGGGGCGTTGGCGGAGTCCCAGCCAGTCTCGTGGCCGCCGGAGAGGCTGCAGGGAAGGCGGCCCGGCTGGGGCAGCAAACGCCGTACCCGCCTTTCGTCTGATGCAAGACTGCCGCGGGTTTTCCCCGCCCCTCGGCCTCCAGAAAGCTCTCGGAGGGAAGGGGGGCGGGCGGGGGGCGCCAGAGGTCCCCGGGCCGCCCCCGCAGCTGCCGTCACGGCGCCCGGGCTCCAGGCTTTAAAGCCCATGCCCGCCTGCCTTATGGTTGGCCTTATCGCTGGTCACGAATGACCAGCCTGGGTTCGAATCCGATCCCAAACGCCCCCAGGACATTTCTGTTTCTTAGCAAATCTTTCTCAGACATGTATCAGTTTGCCGTGCTGCACAGTTAGCGCAATCTGCTTCAAGTCTTACTCTGCCTTGGTCCGGTGAGGTTTGGTGACCTCGTGCAACCTTAGGGCACTTTGTGAGCTCTTCACTAGTTCCGCCCCCCCCCCCCCCCCGTCCGCGCCCCACTGTATTCTCTCCCACCCCCAACTCCCACAGCCCCGCAGTGCCGCCTCCTACCAACCTCGCTCAACCCCGGCGCACATCCACCCCCTCCATTTTCTCCTCGGAGGGCCCCTTGAAGCAAACCACAGAGGCGGCAGCAGTTGCTTTCGCTGTGCCGGAACCACATGTCCTGGAAGCTGCCTGTGCTCCCTGTCTGCCCTCGTATCTGCGTGTCCCTCCCCGTCCGCCCCGGCCCTGCACCGCCACGGTGGTGTATCTGGGTATCCAGACCCCGTCCTGTTCTTAGAGAAGTGTCTGCCTGGTCCCTGCCTTCAAGAGGTGTGTGGACTAGTTAGGGAGCCTGGCCATCACTCCTGAGAGTATTGGCCAGATGACACAGTACTTGAGTGCCAAGTGAGACCACCCGGCAACCTAGCTTCTGCCTGTTCTGCTGCTGCAAAAGTGGAGACCAGGGGGCTGATGGGTCTGAATGGGGGTGGGGGACAGGGGCTCAGGACCTGATCCAAGGTAGGGCCGGATGGGAGGCAGGCACCTCAGCTTGTTGCCTTCTCTTTTGTATGGGTGCTGTCAGTGGCCTTGACTCGGCAGTGGCCAGAAGGTAGTGCTGTGGCCTCTAGACCAGCTTCTGACCCTCCCCTCCGCCAGAACACCAGGTTGGGAAGAGTGGCCTCCCCTGGGGCTTTGCAGCTTTCCTGTGGAAATTAGAAATCCTAATTTCTAGGATTTCCAGGGAGGGACAGGGTGCGGGATACAGGCAGAACTGAGCAGAATCCAGGCCTCACCAGTACTGGAGGGGTTCCATGAAGTTGAGAAGTTGGCTGGGTGGGTTGCTGGAGTCTGGAGCTACAACTTGGAAGGACATCTTAAAGGCACTGACAGATCCTGGCAGGAGAGGAGGGGTGTTTTGTCAGCTACTGGCCAGCATCTGTCTTGCTGGGCTGTTGGAGCCCCCCAAGCCTTCGTGACTCTCTTTGTAAAACATTCACTTCAGAACATCAATTAGTCGACCTAGGCAGCCCCCTGGAGGGGCCTCGTATCCACAGTGTCTTTTTTTACTCTGGGTGGAGAGGGATCTGTGTTAGTGCCTCCTGCCCTCTCCCAATTTAAACCTTCTTAACGCGGAGGGAAGCTGGAGCGCATTGCCTGCCCAGGCCTGGCCTCTGTACCCACTCCTCGCTGTTCAGGGCGGGCACAGTTTGCTCTCACTGGCTCCGTGGTCAGAAAGTACAATGACCCCTGAGAATGGTGCTTTTCAGACTCAAAGCAGTTCCCTGCATGCTGTGGGTGGCCGTAGCTGGTTTTGTGGGTCATGATTAGCATTTTAAAAAAACAAAGTAAGTAGCAGGGAGCAGGGCAGATAGGCTGAGTATTATGTCATGAAATTTGTTTCAATGCTGTGGGCACTTGTAGTGTCTATGTGGTTAGTGAGCATAAAATCACAACTTAAATAGATGTTTCTTCCTGTAAGTCTTAGTCAAAACAGTTTGGAAAACACTGTCTTGGAATAATAAACTTAGTGATACATAGATTTTTCTTCTGTTTTATTGAATAGCAGTGCCGGTCAGAAACCACTAAACCACATGCTAGTAGTAATGCATTTAGCTTACTGAGCACATTTACATCTTTATCTCAGAATTTTAAGAAAGATAAGGGGAAAAACTTCCATGCAAGATTCCATCCTTTGAAAGTCTCCGTTAAAATAGCAAGTTCCTAGCCTTTGCACAGGGATGTAATTTGCAACAGTTAAGGTAGCCATGTACTTAATCAGGATGGCACACATTGTGCTAAACAGCATCTCCCTGCATTCTCTGTAGCTGGGGAACATGACCTGGAGAGTTCCGCTTCCCTCGAGATTTAAGTCAGAGGCACCAGCAATGCTAGCTAACATCACCCTCAAGGCCAAGCCTGTCCTCTTTGGGAAAGGAAGCAAGTTTGAACTTGAGAAACGTGAACAGCTTTCCACTGCTGAGTTAGCATGGTTTTGTCCAGAACAGCTATAAATCCAGCAGAACACTGGCTGTTTTCCAGCTCTAAGGCAGCTGCAGAGAGCATTAGACGGCAGACAGAGTGGGTGCAGCATCGAGAGGTGCCAAAATGGACTGCAGGACACCGGAGAAGAAAGTTGTAGTCACAGCAAACTGCACGGAGGACGTGGGCGGATTGACATGGGGCTGCGGTTTGCCTAAGTAGAGGAGCCGGCAGCTTGGACCCAGGTCTTGGAGGGTTGACCTGTGACCCGAGGAGGGGATGGTACCTAGAAGTGCAGGTGTTTTGAGGGGTCACCAGGAAGCTCTCAAGAAATATGTGCTGATTGGGGCGCCTAGGTAGTGCAGTTGGTTAAGCATCCGACTCTGGCTCAGGTCATGATCTCCTCATGGCTTGTGGGTTTGAGCCCTGCATCGAGCTCTGTGCTGACAGCCCATAGCCTGGAGCCTGCTTCTGATTCTGTATCTCCCTCTCTGTCTGCCGTCCCCCGCTCATGCTCACTCTCTCTCTCTCTCTCTCAAAAATAAATAAACATTAAAAAAAAGAAAGATTTGTAAGAAGCCTTTATTATTTTTGGTGTTGAGTCTTTGTTCTGCTATACATGGTGCAAAGAGTTTTTCCGCACGTTAACGCATCACTTTCCTTTAACTTTGTTTAGGGGATTTTTTCCATAAGAAATTTACATTTAAAAGATGGTAGAGCCTGAGCCTCTTGATCTTGATCTCTGGGGTCCTGGGGTTTAGAGCTTACTTTACAAAAAAAAAAAAAAAAAAAGGAAGGATGAAAGAAAGGAAGAAATTTACATTTGAAAAGTTATCAAATTTGTCAGTGTTTTCTTTTATGGTTTCTGGGATTTGGGCCTTGCTTATGAAGTTTCCCCATCTTGAGATCATAAAAATATCCCCTTACATTTTCTTCTAATGCTTATCCGCTTTTATTTATTTATTTATTTATTATTTTTTTAATGTTTACTTATTTTTGAGTGGGGGGTGGGGAGGGACAGAGAGAGAGGGAGACACAGAATCCAAAGCAGGCTCCAGGCTCTGAACCGTCAGCACAGAGCCCGATGCCAGGCTGGGACTCCTGAACCGTGAGATCATGACTTCAGCTGGAGTCAAACTCTTAATCGACTGAGCCACCTAGGCGCCCCCTAATGCTTATCTTTAAAAAAATTCTTTAATTCTTCTGGATTTTTAAAAATCTATAGTGAGATAGAAATTTATTTATTTTTTCTAAATTTACCTCATACCATTTATCACATAGCTCTTCCTATCCCCATCAGTTTGAATACTACCTTTATCATTTTCTCAATTCCCAGACAGACACAGATCTGTTTGTCTATTCCAGGCACACATGGCTCTGTTTGCCAGGTACCCATTTGGTTCTGTTGAGCAATTTGTCAGTTTCTGAACATTTTCGTCCTGGTTCTCTCCTAACTTACCCTTTCTTTCTTTTTTTTTTTTTTTTTAATTTTTTTTAAAGTTTATTAGTTTATTTTCGAGAGAGAGAGGAAGGAGAGAATCCCAAGCAGGCTCCATACTATCAGCCCAATAGTGACTCACACAAAGCTCAATCGTGACTCAAACTCACAGACTGTGAGATCATGACCTGAGCAGAAACCAAAGGTCGGACGCTTAACCAACTGAGCCACCCAGTCACCCCTTGACTTATTCTTATGCTCACAGAACTCTTGAATGCTATTGTATAGGTCTTCTGCCTCCTTATCACAGACAGGAGAAGGAATTTCCAGTGGTGGATTTTTAAAAAAAATTTTTTTTAATGTTTATTTATTTTTGAGAGAGACAAAAGTGTGAGCTGGAGAGGTGCAGAGAGGGAGACACAGAATCTGAATGAAGCAGGCTCCAGGCTCTGAGCTGCCAGCACAGAGCTCTATGTGGGGCTCGAACTCACGGGACCACGAGATCATGACCTGAGCTGAAGTCGGACGCTCAACCGACTGAGCCACACAAGCACCCCTACAGTGGTGCATTTTTGATCATGTGACATGTTTGAATTATTTAGGGAAAGAAGGTGGTGGTGGGGAGAATGGTGAGGGTAGGTTTCCATGGCCTCTCAAATCACTGAATTCATTTATTCAATGGAGTATTCTAGCTATCAAAATAATAAGGTATTTTAAAAAGTAAGTTATCAGCTATTAAAATAACCTGCTTTAGAGATGTAACATATAGATGAAGAGACCAAATTGCAGGTCAGACCGAGAACACCTGACTGTAAAACAGATGATACAAAAATAGGAGGGGGGAGTGATGTTAAATCCAGGGTTGTTGGCAAAGGTTTCATGGAAGAGAAGTTCGCTGTACCTGGAAAAGTTGGTAGTGGGTGGCCAGGCATGGGGATCCTTTGCTTTGGAGCCAAGAGCAGTGGACTTGAATGTGGGACAGTCAGCAGTGTCCCCATGTGCCCAGGCATTGGCTCATGTCCAACGAGGCTGCTTTATAGGGAGAAATTTCAAGCACCCTCGAGATTCTCCCTGGCGTTGGCCAGTGTTGGCAGTGAGCCCAGATGGGGTGGTTCCTGTTCGGTTCCTCTAACTTTTCCGTGTGCGTGTGCCTTGCACGTTCCGAGGTCACAGCATACATGCGTAATGGTGAGTTTTGGCATGTCTGTCACTGTGAGCTCCTTGAGGGGTGGGACTATGACTTACTCCTCTTGTGTTGACAGAGTCTAGCATAATGCCGGCTACATACCTACCAGGCACCCCATAGGTGGAAGGAAGGCATGAAAAGGGCAGGAAGAGGGGACACGGGCATCCTGAATTTTGTCAGGCTTCTGTTTCTCATCTGTGAAATGCAGTTGGACCAGAGGCTGGTCACGTGTTCCTTGGAGTCTCACATTTTGAGGTTCTATTTCAGAACTGTGGATGTGAAAGGGCTCTCTGTGGTCAGGCACAGCCCCCCCCCACCAGGGAGCATGCATGAGGCATAAGCACCTCCTGAGGAAAAATTTTACAACTTTTGCTGAGCAGTCATTCCAGTGCTTAGAAGACCCCCGTGCGGAGCCCGGGGAGCCGGATACAGTGGCCTTTCTCTGTCCTCCCAGTGTGTGTGGTGGGCAGGGAAGGGAGAAGGTTCTCATGGCTTCCAGGTGAGAGCTCTGCCGGGGGAAATGGCGGAGCGGCTTACATCAGTGGGGTCAGATCAGACATGGGGCGTCTGCTCCGTCCCTCTTACTTTACAGGTGAAGACCAGGGGTGGGGGAGGTGACTTAGCACCGTGACCCGCCTTAGCTTTGGCAGACCTGGAACTGGAACCCCAGCCTCCTGATCCCCAGCTTCCTGCTTTTGCAACAGCACTTGCCTCCTCAGCAGCCCCGGATAGCCAGTTTGGGGCAGAGCGGGCCCCCGTGCACCTGGCCCATTTCCTGGGGACTCTCACTGAGTGTTTGGGCAACAGTATCCTTATTCAGAGAACATATCACAGGATTCTGGAAGAGCCCAAGAAAGCTTGTCTTGAGGTCTAACTTAGCACAAGTAAAGCGGCTTCAGTGTATCCAGAAAGTATGCATATTTTTTAGTCTAAAACAGCCTGTGTTTCTCAACAGCTATAGACTGGTTGAACTGTTCTCCTTCGTCCTCTTACTTTGGTCTCTATTTTAGGAAATGTCTTTCTTTCAACAGTTTGTCTTTTCCTCACTTTTTAGTCGCTCAGCCAGCCAGCACTTACTGAGTGCCTCGCGTGTGCCAGTCATAGGGGCTTACAAAGTAGAACTTGGTCCCACCTCTCCATTCAGCAGCAGTGTCCGACGGAAGAGGTCATGTCTGTTGAGCGGGGCAGTGTCCGATGAAGAGGTCATGTCCGTTGAGTGGGGCCAGAGAGCCTGCCAGGTGCGATACCTATCCTAGCTCATTTTCTCATGCACTGGAGGAGGCCAGATCTCAAATTCTGAGCTCTTAGGGGAGGGAGCCGGGACTTGACTCCAGGCCTGACTAACGGCGGACTCTTCCTTACTCTGAATATATCCAAAGTCAGCTGGCAGGCAAGAACTCCCACTTTGGGCAAAGAGGTGCTAGGAGGTCTGGAAGACCGACTGTGGACCCAAATGTTTCTTCTGCCTCAGGATTGTGAAGGCCTCATTGTCCGCTCAGCCACCAAGGTGACTGCTGATGTCATCAACGCAGCAGAGAGGCTCCAGGTGGTGGGCAGGGCCGGCACGGGTGTGGACAACGTCGACCTGGAGGCTGCCACCAGGAAGGGCGTTCTGGTCATGAAGTAAGTCGAGGAGCCCAGGAGGGCATGTGGAGGCTCACCACAAGCGGGGAGGGGAAAACTTCAAGAAGGCCAGGGCAGAGTAGGAGGCTTTCAGGAGGATGGCTGGTCCAGGCTGAGCCCAGACAGGTGGTCCGTGCTCACAGCATAGGGGTGCCCCAGGTTTTTGACCAGGAGGCTCTCTTTGTAATCGCAAATCACTTCTTAAGCCCACCCCACCGATGTTTGAGCAGCAGCCTGGTTCAGGAAACGGAAGAATGTTAGTGCATCTGTCTGCGTTCCCTACTCCAGCGTTGCCCCTTCCCCTCCACTGCGTCTGGGGTCAGGTTTTCCTGGGCTCTGCTTGGCCGAGCACAGCCTTTGCTTGTTGAGTGACTGTATTCTTTCCCTTCCTCACCTCCCCTCACCCTTCTGCAGGCAGGAGCTCAGCTGCCCTTTCACACTCCAGGGCCAAGAGGGAAAGGGTCCCGATAGAGCTGTTTTTGCAGAAACTCAGAGCAGAGGTCACGACTGCGTGCCAGGGCTAGGCCACACTTCCCTCTGGCTCCCGTCTGGCACTTAGACAGTGTGGCAATGTTATTCTAGCCCACTTCTTTGTTCTCCAGCCTCTTCCCTTCCCTTGGGACGCCGTGTCCTCAAAATCTTGCCCTCCCTTCCCTCCGATTCCTCCTGTAGTGGAGGGGTTAATTGGTCATAGCCCATCCTATGTTCTTGCCCTGGACACAGAGGCAGTGCCCCCAGTCCTGCCCCTCCTCTAGCATCCCAGTCTAGCCTTTTCGCTAGGTGGAAAGACAGGCTCTGAGAATCCTTTTATCTTGACCTTTTTTTTTTTTTTTTTTTTTTTGGTAGGATCTCTTAATTTTTTTCCTCCTTGTAACTTTCATTTCCAGAGATGGAAAGATCCAATAAAGGAAAAAGGAAACTAAACATGTGTGTTACACTTGATCTTAGCCAGAAGGCCAAGAAGCAGTGAATATGTGTTTTAATAAACTATTCCAAAACCAAAAACCAAAAAACAAACAAACAAAAAAAACCTCACAAAAAAAACAAAGAGGCTTTGAGAAAAGAAAAATACCTGTGTGAGTTTCAGCTCTATTCTCCTGTCTGTGAAATGGGCAGAGTCAGCATTGCTGTGTGTGTGAAGGTGTGAGGAAGCTTTCTCACTTCAGAACTTGTTGAGAGATAGGAGGAGAAGTCAGTCAGGTGGAGGTAAAAATACTAGCTTTGTGATTGATAGAAGCCAGGCTGGGCAACTTGATGAAGGTGTGTGGCCAGTGGGCTGACCTGAATCTGATGGACTTGCTCACCCATCTCAGGCGCAGCCCCGGTAAGACAGATGACACAGAACAGCGGGAATCTGGGCTTCCTGTAGGCAAGTAGTTCCTGAAAGGAGAGCAAAGAAAAGGACTGAGCCACATCTATATCTCCCCATCGAGTGAGACACTTCTCTGCCTGCGGAGAAGCGAGTTTGAGTCAAGAGGCCAGCTGTGCTTCTCTAATGGACGTCCCTCTGCATGAAAACATAGAGTCAGGGCAAGGGGGTTGTCTTCTAGCCTTGGGATTAGGGGAGGGGTCCATCGGAGAACTGGGGGGGGGGGGGGGAGGCATGGGGCTGGAGGTTGTAAGAGCGGGTGAGGTGAGAGGGCGGGAGAGCCAGCACACCGCACTCAAGGCTTTCCGTCCGGACAGGAGTGGGGATATGGGGTCTGGACCTACTGAAGTCCCCTCTCTCCTTTGCTCTTCAGCACCCCCAATGGGAACAGCCTCAGTGCTGCGGAGCTCACCTGCGGGATGATCATGTGCCTGGCCAGGTAAGTCCCTGACTCCTGAGCGGAGCCAGTCTCTCTGGTGTGTCAGTTGTTATGACCTCCCCAAACAAAGTGACCCGGAAACGCTTGGCGACACGCAGACTGCTAAAAATGTGTCAAGGCCATTAGTCCTTTATGGAACGCTCCTTCGTCGTTTCTTGCTGTCTACGCCACCCTCTGGCTTTTCGAACTCTAAGCCTCAAAAATAAGGTTTCTGCTCCCTGGAATATCCTTCCCGATTATCTCTTTTTTTTTCCCCAAGTCATTCCATTACTTTATTTTTATCACACTCATTATTAAAAATTCAACTAGGGGCGCTTGGGTGGCTCAGTCAGGTAAGCCTCCAACTTTGGCTCAGGTCATGATCTCACGCTTTGGGGGTTCGAGCCCTGCGTCAGGCTCTGTGCTGACAGCTCAGAGCCTGGAGCCTGCTTCAGATTCTGTGTCTCCCTCTCTCTCTGCCCCGCCCCCACTCTCACACACTCTCTCTCTCTCTCTCTTTCAAAAATAAATAAACATTAAACAAAAAAAAAATTTTTAATTTAACTTCACATAGATGTAAAATAGAAGAAATGCTCAACATTTTTATTTACTTGGGAACATTTTTGAGTGAACTAATACCAAAATGTAACAGCCTCCACGCCTCAGGGACTTCTCATACACCACAGGTTCCCAAACTTTGTTGCACGTTGATATCATCTGAGATGATAATACTAATGCCTGGCTTGCACTCCCAAAATTCTGATTTAATTGGCATGGGTGAGACTTGGCATAGGGATTTTTTAAATAAACTTTTTTTTTTTTTAAGTTTATTTCTCTATTTTGAGAGAGAGAGAGGTGTAGGGGCAGAGAGAGGGAGAGAGAATCCCAAGCAAGCTCCATGCTGTCATGACCTGAGACTTGATCCCATGACCCGTGTGATCATGACCTGAGCCGAAATCAAGAGTCAGAACGCTTAACCAACTGAACCACCCAGGTGCCCCAATAAACTTTTTATTTTCAGAGTTTTAGATACACAGAAAAGTTGTAAAGATAGTAGAGTTCCCATATACTTCATACTCAGCCTCCCCTATTATTAATATCTTAACATTAGTATGGTGGATTAGTCATAACCAATTTGCCAATATTGAAATATTGATACATCTTTTTTAATGTAAGGCTGAGATTTAAATTTTTTTTTAATATTTTTTTAATGTTTTTATTTATTTTTGAGACAGAGAGAGAGCATGAGCAGGGGAGGGGCAGAGAGAGAGGGAGACACAGAATCTGAAGCAGGCTCCAGGCTCTGAGCTGTCAGCACAGAGCCCGACACGGGGCTCGAACTCACGGACTGTGAGATCATGACCTGAGCCAAAGTCGGACGCTTAACCGACTGAGCCACCCAGGCGCCCTTAAAAATTTTTTTCGTGTTTATTTATTTTTGAGAGAGAGCACAGGGGAGAGGCAGAGAGAGAGGGAGACAGAATCTGAAACACACTCCAGGCTCCGAGCTGTCAGTACAGGGCCTGACACGGGGCTCGAACCCCGAGATCATGATCTGAGGCAGAGTCAAACACTTAACTGACTGAGCCACCCAGGTGCCTCTGATACACAATTTTTAACTAGTCTTCTCCATCATCTTTCTCTGGATAGCTCTTATTCTCAAGATGAAGCAGGAGTGTTAATTCATCTAGGAAGCTCTCTCTCTGGATCTCCCAGCTAGGCTGTGTCCCTCACTGATTCCCCTGGCCTTCAGGACTTCACTCTGTCACTGTCCCTACAGCTCTTTATTGTAACAGAATGGAGCAAAGCCGCTCTGGGATCCCTGTACCTACCTGTGGATTCTTAACACAAGAGAACTCAAATGGTCACATGTCTTGCTCTTCCAGCAGGAATTCTGTGAGTGCAGGCCTCTTCAGTAGAGGGGACGGCCTAGGAACTCATGGATATGGTGCACATAATGTGTTCAGTAGTAAAATGATGGTATTGAGCACTGCTGTTGAATAGGCATTTCTGTGGCCAGTGGGGAGGGCAAGAAGCCAGTGGACAGGTCAGAAAGTTCACTGGGTCCCTTCTCACACCCTTAGATCCTTAAACCAGGGGGACCTAGGCAGACAGGGCTCTTTACTCCTCTACTCGGGCCTGAGGCTTCTAGGGCTGAGAAATTAACTCTCTCTCCCTCTCAAACCTGTTCTCCCTCCTGGGACAGGGTCTGGAGGAGTGACCTTTGTTCTAACTCTTCCCCTACCAGAGCGCTTAGATATTCACTGATACTCATGGCCAGTGAAGAGGAAAGACTGGAGAAAAGAGTCTGGATGGGGTCCCTGAGCTGGCCGTCTACAGCTTCCAGAACCTTGGGGCTGGATGTATTTCCCCCTGGACAACTGTAGTAGCCCTATGTCCTGGTTTCCCTCGTGCAGTTAAATTCAGCGGTGTTTTTGTTTTTTGAGTGAGGGACTTCTCTATCAGCTTTCTGTCTAATTAATTCTCTTACTCTTCTCTGGAGGTAGAAAGAAAGGCTTGGGAGCCAGGAATAATTTTTCTCCTGTTCCAGGACCCAACTAAAGTAGAAGGATTTCAAGGAAGTGAAATTTCCAACCTCTCATCCAACAACCTCACTCATCAAAGATACGTCAAAACTAAGAAATGAGCACCCTGTGGGACACCTGGGTGGCTCAGTCAGTTGAGCGTCCAACTTCGGCTCAGGTGATGATCTCCCATTTTGTGAGTTTGAGCCTGGTATTGGGGTCACTGCTGTCAGCACAGAGCCTGCTTCGGATCTTCTGTCCCCCTTTCTCTCTGCCTTTCTGAAAGGAAGAAAAAAGGGAAGGGAAGGGAAGGGGGAAAGAAAGAAAAGAAAAGAAGAAAGAAAGAGAAAGAAAGGGAAGGAAGGAAGGAAAGAAAGAAAGAAAGAAAGAAAGAGAAAAAGAAGTAAGGAAGGAAAGAAAGGAATGAAAGAAAAAGAAATGAAAGGAAGGAAAGAAAGAAAGGAAAGGAAGGAAAGAAAAGAAAGGAAAGAGAAAGAAAGGGAAGGAAGGAAAGAAAGAAAGAAAGAAGGAAAGAAAGAAAGGAAGGAAAGGAAGGAAGGAAGGAAGGAAGGAAGACAGCTAGTCTCTCATACCTTCTTGTGTGTCTGGTCAGACTGCTTTTCCAGCAGGGTAGCGACAGCACAGTGGGAGCCGTGGATGTGAGGTTGAGAGCGTTGAGCAGTATGGGTGGAGAGAGGGCCTGAATGGGCCTCACAGTGGGGGACTTTGAACAGATGGCAGGAGTTCCTAAGGTGCAGGAGAACAGTGACACAGAAAGAAAGAGAGGGGAATGCAACCTCTCCCCCGCTTTAGCTTCTCCTTTTGTGAGTCAGGAGGCTACCATTTGGTTCTCGGGAGACCCCTCGCCCCCATCACGGTCCTCCCCAGACTGGTACTGTGAGGACCCCGAAGTGTTAAAGCCTGAGGAGGACTCGTGGGCGCCTGGAGGGGCTTGGGAGTGTCTTGTGCCCCACGGTGCCACATGCACCTGTCTTAGATGGTACTGTGGGCTCAGGAGGGCAGAGAGGAGGAAATAGCAGGGCTCGGGAGTAGCAGTGAGCCAGACCTGAGAGGAGGCCATGGGCTCTGTCTCACTAGGTTAGAGCATGTTATCAGGCTAGCTTTGCTGAGAAGCAAGCCCTTCCTCAAGGCAAGTCATTATCCTTGGGACATTCCTGAAATGAGGACCCACTACTGAGGCCTGATGGGTCTGATGGGAGCTTCTCCCCGTGAAGCCTGTTACTTGAGCTTTGTGAGCTTACCCGTGACGTCACGGGGGCACAGATGCCCCCCTCAACCTGCCCTCAGATGGAAGTGTGTCGGCCATGTGTAGACCACGAAGTGTATTTTTTATAAGAATTCAGTGAGATGGAGAAAAATGAACAGCATGTTGGAATCTCTCTGTTTACACACTCGTGCTTGTGTGCGTGCGCACATGCACACACACACACACACCGCCCTGAGTTTTGTGACTGGCGGGAAAGACTGCATTTAAATACTTTGGAGTTTAACTGTGAGGGCGATGTCTTCCTTGGCTTTGAGTCAATTCAGCTACTTCCAATGGGTGATGCCAGCTCAGGGTGTTTAGTCCCTGCCTTGTCTCTCTCCACGCAGATGTTGTGAGCATTACAGGTGCTAAGATGTGTCTAAGCATTTTTTTTAATTTTTTTTTTTATTTTGAGAGAGAGAGGGAGAGCACTCTTGCATGGCGGCGGTAGCGACCGGCGGGGGTGGGGGGGGGGGGGCGGGGTGTGGAGGGACAGAAAGAGAAGGAGAGAGAGAATCCCAAGCAGGCTCTGTGCTGTTAGCTTGGAGCCCGATGTAGGGCTCGAACCCACAAATCATGAGATCATGACCTGAGCCAAAACCAAGAGTCAGATGCTTAATCAACTGAGCCACCCAGGTGCCCCTTGTCTATGCATTTCTTATGGAGTGTCTAAAATAGAGAAGGTACTCCTTAAACATTTTTTAAATTTTTATTTGTTTTTGAGAGAGAGACAGAGTGTGAGTGGGGAAGGGGCAGAGAGAGAGAGAGACACAGAATCCGAAGCAAGGCTCCAGGCACTGGGTTGTCCTCATAGAGCCTGACGTTGGGCTCGAACTCATGAACTGTGAGATCATGACCTGAGCCGAAGTTGGATGTTTAACTGACTGAGCCACCCAGCACCCCGCTCCTTCAACATTTTAAACATTGTTTCCTGTCTCCCTTTTGCACTTCCAGAGAAGCCCGGATGACATAATCTTACCCTCTCACCTCTGACTCTGCCCTAACTTCCTTTGTCCCCTCCAGAAAACAGGTGGAGACTCAGACCTTTGTTTTAACCAATAGGAGGAAATAGGCTGGGTGTTGGGGTAGGAGTTGGTATGCACCGTGGCACCCACCCGTCCTAGGGTAGCCTGAGACTGCTGCGGCTTAAGAAACTGTAAGGAAGAATTAACCAGCTGTCTGTTGATACAGTAGAAGATGCAGGTGGCAGCCTTTGATGGAAAAATAAAATGAAAATCCTTGAACTTCCTTAATGAACCTGATGTCTTCAGAGTCGCTCAATACCCCATTTGTTATCCCTGGGAACCCTGAGGATTGGCTCTGACTTCTTACATGCCTAGAGTCACTTGGTGGTTGAGGTGGAATCAGAACCTTGACCCGGAGTCCTGGCTGGAGACAGAAATCCCAGGGCTCCCCTGTCAGGCCTCGCTGGGCAGTTTCCCTCTGCTCCACTCCCTTGACCCCCCTCGGTGTCTCTGTACCTGAGCTCCAGACCCAGACTGAGCCCGGCCCCCAGGGGAATGACTGTCAGAGGCGGCCGGTCAGACCTCACGCCCTGCCTTCTGCGTGGGCCCCGGCTGAGCCTGTGTCTGTCCTTGCAGGCAGATTCCCCAGGCCACGGCTTCCATGAAGGACGGCAAATGGGAACGGAAGAAGGTGAGCAGCCGGTCTTGCCCCGCCCCGCCTGGCTCGGTGCCTGGGGTCCACTCTGCCGCTCACTTTGGCTTCCTTGCCTTTTGCTTGTTTGCTTGCAGTTCATGGGAACAGAGCTAAATGGAAAGATCCTGGGAATTCTTGGCCTGGGCAGGATCGGAAGAGAGGTGGCCACCCGAATGCAGTCCTTTGGGATGAAGGTAAGAGGCTGGCGAACCCCTTGGATGTGGGGCTCTCTGTAGCAGTTTCGGGAAAGGCAGCCTTGCTCGAGAGAAGGTAAAGGTTTTTTCCTAGGAGGCTCTGACCCTCTGGTAGAGCCCCTGACTAAGTAGGCAGTGTAGCCGGGGAGGGGAGGAACGTTGGCCTGCCATTCTGGATACCTGACCTCAAAATCTGGGAATAACTTGGTGCAGGCCACTCAGCTCTGAGGGGAGTAATTGCCCTGAGTCCCCGTGGAGCAGAGGGGTCTAGTGTCCTGTCCTTTTCCTCCCCTGCCACGAGGGCTCGTTGTTTTGCCGTGTCTGTTCCCTGGGATAATTTAGAAAAACAGGAGCAAATTTGGAGCCTTCTAGCAAAGCAGCTGTCCATCCACTGGCTGGCTCCACTCCGTAGTGCAGAAGAGACAGCAGCGTGCTTCCGTGTATGCCGTGATACGATGTTAAAGCCTGCAGTGGCTGAGGCACGACATATTTCTCAGAATTCTTCCCTGACCCCCGTCTCCCTCCAGGACCTGCTTTATCCCACTCTGGGAACTCAGTGGTTCTGGCTGAGCGAGGGGCTGTCATTAAGAGCAGTGCCACCCCCTGAGGCCGGTCCGGGAGGCCTCGCAAAGGGGGAGGCCGCTGAGCCACACATAGGAGAGCACCTGCAGGGGCCAGGGCCTAGGCAGCTCGGAGTGCTAGCTGACGTCTCCTTATTCACCGGGGCTGTGGGGGGATCGTGTTTTCGAACTGCAGCCAGGAAGGCTTTTGTTAAACATAAAGGAAAACAGTTTTGGCAAGGAGATCATTTCTAGAAAAATTTTCATAGACCTACTATGGCATTCTCCCTTTCTCCTCTTCTTCCTCCCTTTCTTGTGTCCTTCTCCCCGCCTCCCCACTTCACAGAGTTAGAAGGAACCTTATAGATTAACCCTTACTTTTATACTGATGTCTGAAGTTTGTATGTATTTGCTAAGACTTCCTGCAAACGGAAGGTAGACAAGAACCCAGGTGGGTGCCCCATCATACCGCATTGAACATCTTCCTCTCCCTCCTGCCTCTCTTCCCCACCACATTTATTCATGCCAGCCAGACATCTTCCCTAAGCCGCGGCACGTTTTTCGAGATCCCTGGCCCAGCAGGATCCACTGGTCATGAGAACAAACCAAAGCCATCCCTTTGGTGCAGGGGCAGCGAGGTGCCATGCGCTGAAAGGTGTGCTTTCTCCTCCTCTCTTTTGTGAGGGATTAACGTAAGGGCTCTGCTCTAAAAGCAGGGGTCAGGGCTTCACATAGGTGCTTCACTTGGGGGTTCTTCTGTCCGGATGTCTCTGGAGGGTCACTGTCAGCTGTCTTGCTTTGGGACATGATCTTTGGAAACCCCTGAAACATCCCTTGGAATGGTCATTCCCCCCACCCCTCCACCCTTGCCAGCAGCCCTGGTCATTTCGGAGTGGCCCAGGTGGCCTTTGTTTATACTCTTTGCTCACTTTGACGGAGCTTCCTAACATATTCCCGAGCCCAGGTGAGTTTTGCCGCAGGGCAGACAGATTACTGACCCGCTTGGTCCAGATCTGCTAGGTTGATGTGAGCGGCTGCAAAGGGCAAGATTTTCCAAAGGGCGAGGAGGGAGGATCGTTGAACAAATTGTGAAAGGGATGGGTTTATCGGCATCCAGGCAGGAAACAATGATCAGTGTTTACTAGACGCAAATTGTTTTCCATTGGCCTTGTTCTGCCTTTGGAAACCAGCAGTAAACTGATGGATGGTGGGAATCCCCAGATGTCTTGTACCTGGGGGGTTTAAGATTTTATTTTAGTTAGATAATAGGTGAACGCCTTCTCACAAAAACTGACTTCTAGATCCTTATCTCCTTGGGTACCACCCCAATCCTGGTCTCACAGGTAACATCACTTTAGCGTGTGTCACCTTGGACTTTTTTCTGTGCGTTTACACGGAATGCATACAGTTCTTTGCCTACAGAGGGATTCTGTGCCCTTTGAGAATAGACTGTTATACATGCTGCCAACATAAAAATGTATGTCTTGTAATAAATACATTTACCGTATTTTTAAACTACTGCGTGGAATTCTGTTGTGTAGACAAATAGCCTTTTATTTAGCCACTTCCTCAAGGATAGACATTTAGATGGTTTGGAAATGCGGACGTCAGTAAGACGTTGGCGAGGTCTTTCATGATACCCTTGGGATTAAGATGGAAAACGTGAGCTTGGTGCTAAGGCTTTAGTAACTGGTTGAGCATAGCCCTGTCTCCATCTGGAGGGAGGTGGTCCAGGATGGTGAAGGGCTCTCTGCCTTCTCCATCTTTTTCACCAATGGCCTGGATGACAGGAAGCAGGGAGAGGTGGTTAATTCTCAAGGGTGTGGAATGAGATCCTAAAAAACATAAGAAGGCTAGAATGCTAGTTGGGCATCCTAACAGGAAGTCTGGCTAGAATACCTACCAGTGCCCTACACATGGTCCCCCAAAGCAACTGAACATATATTAGATGTAGAGGTGTTGTTAAAAAGCTTTTGTAGCGGGGGAGACCTTTGGTTGACAGAAATACAGTGTACAGTTAAAAGTGGCATGGCTGATAGGAAGGTCATGTGATGTTTGGCAGCATTAAAAGAAGCATGGCTTCCAGAACAAGGAAGGTGACATTTCTCATGCTCTGTACCAGTCAGACTCTGAAGTATTGTGAACCCAAGCTCTGCGAGACTGAAAGTTCTGGAGATGGAAGGTGATGGTGTGAGGTTCCTGTCTATACTTCCTAAGTAAGGGTTGAAGGCACTCGGGTCACTGAGCCCCATCGTGACTTGGGAGGCATCCTGGGAGGCTGCCCAATAGCTAACGGGCAGTCTGTAGAAGAGTATTGCTCTCTAAGCAGTGGATCCATGGAGGACCAAGAGGTACAAGCCCGAGGGAACAGAGCTACAGCCAGAGCTGTCCCCAGATGGAAGGGGGAGAGCCAAGTCTCCCACTACTGCAGATACACCTGTGAGACTGGTTGAGTACTTGGCCGGCATGTGTGGACGAAGTGTATGCATTGGCAGATGTAGAAGCAGACGGCCTTTAAAACTCTGGTATCTCCAGGCACCCCTTACCCATGGGCTACAAGTTTCTTTATCTGTGGAGTGGTCCTTAGCAGGGAGTTCACTGTGCCGTCGTTGGAAATAGAATAAAACTATTAAGGGCTGTGGTTTGTTACAGTAACTTGGGCGAACACTGTGGTTGAAGACAGAGTGGACCAGGAGGCGGAGGAGACTCCGAGGAGTCCTGGTTGGGCGGCTCAGGCAACTCGGCTGAGCATGTGCAGATTATCTTTATCACCCCTCCCCTCGGGTCTTACCCTGGGCTTTAATCTGTCACCCAGGCTGTTAATCACTAATGAGGCTGTTAATGGATGACTAACATCCAGCCCCTTCCACAGTATCATGATTTAAGAGTTGACCCCTTCATGTCACAGGAGGGTTGGCAGAGACCCTTTTGTGCTCAGATGTGGGGGCTGCCCCCCCCCCTTTCTTTCCTGTCCTTTCTTTGTCACTATCTGGTCACTCAGGGAAGGGGGGATATGCTGGACCTTAGCTCTGCTAGGGGACTTCCCAGCAGCACCTGGTTGAGTGTGTGTTGGGGGAGAGCCCTTCTATGCTGTCGTTCCCAACGAGCACAGGCCTGGAAGGAACCTTCCCAGGCCCGCTGAGAGCAGCTGCTGACTGGCTCTGGGCCTCATGGCACAGATGTGTGTTTTGGGATAATTCTGGCAGCCGGTAGCCTGCTGGTGGTCTGGGTCATCTGAGTCAGGCTCCATGGCATTCTTTCTGCCTGAAGATTTTTCCCAACCTCGTGCCGAATCACAGGTTGTACGCTTCAGAGACATTCACGCTGGCGTGTCCCCTAGAATGTGTGATCAGACCCAAGCCCGCCAGGAGCTGAGCCTTGCACTCTCTTACCAAGGTTTTTCCCTGAGGAGCAGACAAGCATCTCTTGACAGTTACTGTGCGGCCAGTGTCGTGATGAATCTGAAGTTGGCCCAGAGGGGTGGACATTGAACCCAAGGCGCCAGCTCTCACTGATTTCTTTCAGACCCAGCTAATGTTTACTGAGGTCTGCCTGGTCAGATACTGTGCTCACGGTGACCCCTCGGGGTCAATATTATCATCCCAGTTTTACAGATAAGGAAACTGAGGCCCAGGAAGGCTGTATGATAATGTTCCAGATAATAGGACTAGTAAATGGTGGAGTCCAGCTGAAACTCCAGGTTTCCTGACTTCCAGTCTGGTGCCCTTTGTCGTGCACCAGCACGGTCTTCGGTCCCAATCTGCACCGGCTGCATGGTGCATGATCCATGCCGTGTCTCTGTGCTCCTCCTTTCTCAGGACAAAGCCTCCTGAGGCAGGCAGCTCCTATCTCAGTCTGGTAACTGCAGTTCCTGCTGCCCTAGAGTACTGATTTCAAGTTCTTCCCAGAGCCTGAAGTTCCAAAAAGGTGCCTTAGGGACACAGCGAGGGAGACCCTCGGGAGACAGTAGGTGGTGGGGCTCTGGGCCTTTACCTCTGCAGCCTTGGTCAGTTTTTATATTGGGTTTCTGGTAAGATTTCATTGTCCAAAGGGGAGAGAGTTCTAATCCTAAGGCAAAAGAATTGGCTGTGGGGTAGAAAGGGGGTATGATGGGGAGGCACCTTTCCTTTGAAGGCCCCCTTGCTCTCTGGCATCCACTGCTAAGCCAGAGGGCCCAGAGTAGATGTAGGCAGCCTCTCCTGCCTTCTGTGTCACCAGCGGGGAGGTGGCTCTGCATGAAAAGCTAGGCTTCCGCTGCTGCCCAGCAACAGGAGGCTGGTGAGGCCGGGGTTCAGGCGTGGAGCCCCTCTGCGGGTGTCCCTAAGGCTCCTCTAGGAATAGTCATCGGATGGTATGTACCTGGAATTGTTCCAACTTCTGTCCATCAGGACATCTGACCCTTTCCAGGACCCGTCAGGACCCTACTCAGACATTGGTCTCCTGGGCCCAGTGTCACTCTTCCTACTCCCCCCTCCTCCCCTAATGGTCTCCTGATGTGAGAACCCCAACTCCTGGCTGAGTTCAGCTCCTGTCTGCCCTGAGGATCTTGAGTGAAAAATGCAAATGGGTTTTCTCAGCCGAATTCTTCCCTGCAGTTGTCTACAGCTGAACAAGAGAAAGAAAGCTGAGTCAGGGCCCGTTGACCACTGTGGAAGATGCCCATCTCCTCCTTCCCCATCTCCCCCTTTAGCTATAGGCCCCTCCCGTGGGGATGCTGAGCCAGGCTCGGCCCACGGGACCCTTTCTCCCAGCATCCCCCCACTGCTTCTTGGCTCCTGAGAGCCCAGAAGCCCTAGCGTTGCGTGAACTTGCCTCCATGAGGCTTGGCTTTGTGACCTCTGCTGGTGTTCCCGACCTGTCCCCACTCACATGAACAAAGTACATCGGGATTAGACATGAACAGGGCCATTGTTCCGGACAGCCTCTGAGCCGGCAGACAAAGAGGACTTGTAAGGACATGGGCAGAGATCCTCTCTCCTCCCCCAGACACCTCATTGTCCCCACGAAACGAATAGGTTCTATCTGAAGGGAATGACCATTTGGGCTGGGGTGGTCATGACCTTGTGACCTACAGCCTCTCCCCCACAAACCTTCACCTTGGCTTTCCTGGTTCCACGAGGCTGATGATGAAAAATGTGATCTGAAATCTGTACCTTATTCATAACCAACCATTTTCAGTTCCTTCTCTGGAAGGGCTGAATTTTATATAGAAAGCTTCTTTGCTGTGATTTTCTAAGATAACTTTTATGTTTCCCCCAAAGAATTGGTGATCAGTGGGAGAAACAGTACAAAGCACAGGAAAACATACAGGAGCAAAAAATTCCACCACACAGAGGTGACCACCGTTAAAGTGTTCGAGTATTATGCGTTCTGTTCTGTTTGTTTTTGTTTAATCCTGGGCCATCTCTGAACATTGTAGGGTTCACCTGTAACGCTTCTGGGTTAAGGGAACTTTTTTTTTTCAAGGAATATTGAATTATTGAATGTTGGAACAGGGGAGGACTTTGAAATCATCCACCTAATTCCTCTACTTAGGACTGAGGACCCAGGTCCAGGCCTCCTGGTTCAGTGTCCGCCCCTTGGCTTCTGCCGGTGTGCCCAGGTCAATTGGCTGTCCTGCCTTCTTGAGGACATTGATGCCTTTGAGGTTTTTATGGCTGCTACACCTCTTTCCCCCAGTCAATGCTGCTGACGTGGACCAAGCTGAAGGAGAGAGTTCGGGGTCGACCTCCTGGGTAGACCCGACAGAAAGTGGATTAAGTCTTTGCTGTTGAAAGAGGTGTGATGCTTCATGGCTGGTTGCGGGTTCTTCCCAGCTTCTTGTGCTGGCTTGGTAACCTTCAGAGCGTTGCCCTTGCTGAGACATGTGCGACTGGCACCCAACACTGGTTCTGATGCAGGAGAGAAGTGTCTATTTCCTCCACCCCTGTCTTCTCAGGAGGGGCTGTGAGCCTCCCTACCTGATGTAGAAGGATGGGCACTGTGGGCACAGGCCCCAAAATCCAAACACTGGTTCTTGTCCCCACGCCACCATTTGCCCCCTGTGTGACCATGACTAAATCATTTCACCTCGCTGCCTTACTTTCCTCATCTGTAAAATGGGGGAAATCATCGTGCCTAATCCATTGGATATGAGTTGGAAGCACCTGACATAGTAAATGCGAAAGGAGTGTTCGCCATTATGAGCGATGACTACTCCTTTCTTCTTTCTTCTGAGCTTTGTCTTCTCCAGCTGTCCTTCCCTCACCGGTATCTGATGGCCTTTGGTAAACACCATGAGGCTGATGGAGTCTGTACCCCCGGAGTTTCCTGCCTGCCCCCTGTCTCCCAGGAGTCGGCCTCCCTTCCTTCTCAGCAGCCTCGGAGAGGTCACTCCGCCTGGGGAATCCCCTCCTCCCCTGTCAGCCCAGAACGTTCTTCTGGGTCCCTCCCCATCCACGGTTCCTTTATGTCTCCCTTTCTCCCCTCTTGACGTCCTTGTTCCGCACCCCCATCAAACCTGTCTTGTTGAAAGGATCCGTCTCTCATCCTTTAGACCTCTGTGTGATTAGTCACCAAGTCATGCCTTCCAAGACAAGATGCATTTTAAGAAACTTCAAGAAGGAACCAAACTTTCCTCGCTGATGTGTCTACACCACTCCCCAGTGTCCATTCTTGGTCTGCTTGATCACACTGCCCCCACCCCCTGCTTCCTCACTCTGCTGAAGTTGTCAGTGCCCCTGCCTGTGCTCTGACCCCGTGGGTCCTGGGCCACGGCCAGCCTGTCCTCTCTTGCCTGGTTGTACCCCACGAGTGCATCACTGCTGCCAAGTGGTTGTCCTGCCTCTCTGAGGCTCCCTGCTTGCCATGAGTTTCTGAGCTCCACCTTCCCCCCGCACCCCCCGACCCCACGCTGCTTTTGCATCTGTTGATGGTTAAGGGCCTGGGCCTCCCTTTGCACTCGGGGCCTGCTCCTCCTAATGTGTGAGCCCCACTTTCTCCAGCTCTAAAACAGAATAGTGCCAGCCTTTACTGTATTAGTGTGAGAGGTAAACCGGCGTTTGGAAAGGTTTAGCAATAGTGGCTCACTAAATGGCCACCGTTATTAATAATACCAATACTAAAATTAATAGTGACATCAGCTCCTCTCTCTGTCTCTCTCTCGCTTCTGACCAGACTATAGGGTACGACCCCATCATTTCGCCGGAAGTCTCGGCTTCCTTTGGTGTTGAGCAGCTGCCCCTGGAGGAGATCTGGCCTCTCTGTGATTTTATCACTGTGCACACACCTCTCCTGCCCTCCACCACGGGTACGTGTGTCCCTGCTGATGGGTTGACCTCAGAAGCCACAGACCGGATCAGGGTGGGCCCTCCATCTGGCCCTTCTGCAGACGCTGGTGACCAGGTCCCTTGGGCATGGCGGGCATGGTGATGCTTTGTTAGCCGGCCCTGCATCACACGGAGCAGGAGTGAGCTAGCTGAAAATGCACGGTATGAACTGGGTCAACATGTCCGACCAGTGATCCCACAGTGTTTTCCTGGGGCCACTGCTGGCCTTTCTGGTTCTGGGGCCTGCTCAATGCACAAATACCTCAGGCAGTACTCGGATGTTTCTAAACTGAGTTAGGCCTAAGTCTGGAACAGAGACTTTTGCCCCAGAGCGTCCAAGAAGGGAGAGGTGAGACCAGAGAGGCTGTCGCCCTGCTGGAAGGAGGCCAGCGGGGAAGGAGCTGGTGGGCAAGGGGGGGCCTGGTACTGGTGCCCGGATGCCAAGCACCGGCGCTGCAGTAAATCTCCTCCCTCCTCGCAGGCTTGCTGAATGACAGCACCTTTGCCCAGTGCAAGAAGGGGGTGCGTGTGGTGAACTGTGCTCGGGGAGGGATCGTGGACGAGGGCGCCCTGCTCCGGGCCCTGCAGTCGGGTCAGTGTGCTGGTGCTGCACTGGACGTGTTTACGGAGGTGAGTGCCTGGCAGAGGACAGGAGCGGTGAGCAGAGGGGCCCCGGGCAGAGAGCCCGGCAGGCACAGAAGCCTTTGGCTTAGGGTCTCTAGCACCTGTGGTAAACGGGACAAATCGTGTTGCCACAGATCATGCCCTTGTGATCTGAGGAGCCCTTGCAGAGCTTACTACAGAGACAGCCATGTTGTTTTTTGCAAAACTCAGATGTTAAATAGGACCCAATTCCTGGTTGCAGGCGCCCTCCACTGCTGCCATGTGTATAACTTCTGGGGAGACGGTGCCACAAATGAGTTCTGAGGTCGAGAACCTGGGGCAGAGAGAGGTCACTTGGGGCAGGGTGCAATGTATTGGTGCAGGTCTCTGATGAAATGAATCCCATTGCCAAGAAGACATTCCACCCAGTGTCCATTGGCTTATCCTCTCTTCAGGGAAGGAAACGAAGCCTGAGAATAATGGCCAGAAGTGTCCCCCTGGTCCCGAGCATGGGCTGCTCTTTCTGTCTCTCCACGGGAGAGCTGGAATGATGGATAGGGCATTTCCACTTGGATGCTGTTGGCCTCTCTCAAAAGCCCTGCCACCAGCATCAGAGATCCGGGAGAAAGAGCAGGAATTTTGGATTAGGCAGCTGGGGGTTGCTGGTTACTTGCGGTGGGGCCTTGGCGGGTCCCCAGCCCTCTCTGAGCCCTGGAGCACTCACTGCGTCTTCCCTGCCCAGGGACACAGTGCCTTGGGCTGGTACTCCCGGTCATCTTAACCAGACGGTAAGCTTCTCGAAGGCAGACTCACGCCTGGCCATCCCCCAGCCCAGCACCTTCCTCTTGCTGTCTTTGGCCTCCTCATGGCACTTGCTAATATGTGGACAGCACTCATAGGCCCAAGTGGCCAGACAAGAGACCTGAGTGATGTTCCCAAAGGCAGTGCGTTGTGCTCAGTGAGCCGAAGGGTGGGAGGGACACTGGAGGGTGGGCAGAGGGGCTCGGGTGGACCGCCGGTTGTGGTGACAGCCAGGATGTGACACCTGTGCAGAGAGCCTACTGTGTGAAGAGCTGACAGTCTGTGCTGCACAGATTCAGGGGAAAAACCAGTAACAGCAACACTGGCTGACAGCTTCCTGAGTTACTGGCACATAATCTGCACAGCAGTGTTACCGGATGGCTGGTATTAGCCCATTTTATAGATGATGAAACCAAGGCTCAGAGAAGTAGGCGGAGATTTACCCGAAGGCGCATAAACGGTGGAGCTGAGATGCAAATCCCATCCATCCTTCTGTCCACTCTGCCATGGTGGGACATTAATGAGGAAGCCAGGCCTGGAGACCAGCGACCTGGCAAGACTGAAGTAGAAGGCGTCGTCACCCCTGCCCTTCTCTCTGGTTTCCCTGGGCAGCCAACCAAGAGGTGTCTCTTTCTGGGTAGGAGCCACCGAAGGACCGCGCCTTGGTGGACCACGAGAGCGTCATCAGCTGCCCCCACCTGGGTGCCAGCACCAAGGAGGCCCAGAGCCGCTGCGGGGAAGAGATTGCCATCCAGTTTGTGGACATGGTGAAGGGGAAGTCCCTGGCAGGGGTGGTAAGTATGGCCAAGTGGGGCTGGAGCCCAGGGTTCAGGGGGAGGAGCAGGAGCGGGGCATCTGGTTTTGGGGAGTGGTGATAGGTCCTGTGAACAGTAGTGTGCCGATCTGATTCTGCTCTAGGAGCAGAAGATAAGGAGTCCCCTGAGCCAGGCCTGTGGGTGGGGTGGCAGGAGCCGCCCTGTCCCAGCCTTGGTAGCTACAGCCGGGCCGTGGGGACCCGGCTCGGCACTGCTATATTGTAGCCTTGCTGCTGAGATTGCTGCTCTTCCCAGGGTCTGGGCTCCGGAGAAATGCTCCTTTGTTCTCCACAAGCCTTGGGAATGAAGGAGTGTGGCCTGGATGATGCTGGATGCCGTGGGGAGTGGCAGCTGGGGGACCGGCCGGTGGAGAAGCTTGTCAGGGTCCTCTCTCACCTCCGAGGCCTGAGTGCTCCTTGTCCCATGTCCACCTTAGAACCCTGGGCGGGACGAGTCCCCAGTCCCAGAATGAACCCCCCCAAGCCCCCTCTGTTTCCCCAAATCATGGCCTGGTGTCCCTACTTCCTCTCTTAGCTCATACTCAGCCCTTCCTGGCACATTTTGCCTCCAAGCTTAACTTACTTAACTTACTTCCAGTCCTGTCTCAATCATTCAGTCTTTGGATGTCCCTTAAGCTCCAGTGGGTACCAGAATCTGTCCTAACCCTCTGGGGACATCGATGACTAAGGAAGGCATAGCTCTCTTTCAGGGGGGCTTGCCACCCCTTCACAAAGACTTGTTTGACCTTTCCAGTCCAGTTTCAACCCATTGGCAATGGACCATATTCTCCCTTGTTAAGATTTCATTAGTTTATATCTTTAAGTTTATCTCCCTCCAGAAGGGAGCCAAGGCTGGTCCCCGACCTTCCTGGCTGAGCCTCAGCCTGGGGATTTTCACAGCCGAAGACGGAACCATAGCAGGAGAGACACAGGATGCTTTGTTCAGCCCGCCAGCCCTGGTTTGATAGCCCAGCTTTCTGGGCCACCCTGCCATCTACACCCTGAGGGAGTAAGGGAGCCAGCTGCTCCCCTGAAGGACCGACCCCATCCCCCGCCCTCAGGGCCAGCCTGGTGGTCTGCGACCACACTTGGCCAGCCCATCTGTGTGCCTCTCCCCTATGTATTCTGCGTCACTTGGCTCCCCAGAGTGGGGGGCACTTTCTCCCTTTGCACATCTAGTTTCTGAGCAGGTCCCCCCAGGTGATGCGCTGGGACCTGGGCTGAGGCCTGGGCAGTGGCCAGTATCCACCAACTGGGGCCGGGCTTTTCCCCTTGTAGCCCTTTGCCAGGCATGCGTCTGCCCACCTGTCACAGCCCTTCGGAGTTCCCATGGTGTCATTAGGTCATGGTGGCATTCCAGGCCTTTTCATGCTGGGGGCTCCTTACCACCAGCTCCATCAAATGGAACCACAAGCTATTCCCATCTTATATCAGAGGTAAACTCTCTTGGTCAAAGTAAACTTGGGCAAATTTTTTTTTTTTTATTATTTTTAATGTTTATTTATTTTTGAGAGAGACAGAGCGCAAGGCTGGAAGGGACTGAAAGAGAAAAAGACACAGAATCCGAAGCAGGCTCCAGGCTCTGAACTGTCAGCACAGAGCCCGATGTGGGGCTCAAACCCACGAACTGTGAGATCGTGACCTGAGCCAAAGTCTGAGGCTTAACCAAATGAATCACCCGGGTGCCCCTAGACTTGGGAAAATTTAAGTCTCACGCAAAGCGGCTGGCTGTCCTGCGGTAGGCTTTTGGAAAGAAAGACATTTGTGTCACATGGGAAATCTCTCCCCGTGCGTCCACTTCAGTTTCGTTCTGTCCTAACCTTAGACACAGACTAACAGTAGGGTCAGGCGCCTGACTCTTGGAGCCCTCCCGCTTGTTCTGTGACCCTGCAAGGAGCACCCCCGGGTTGGGTTCCGCAGGGGCTGCCCAGAGGACACTTTCCTCCACGTCCTGCAAGCTCAGCCCAGCCCACTGGCGGGTGGCACTTCCACTCTGCTCCTGGCCACTGGGCCTGCCTCGTCCCACCTCCTGGTTCACTGCTGCTCTTTTCTGTGTCCCCTTGGAGAGGAGCAGGGAAACCCCGCCACAGGAGCTCTCAAGCCAGGATGCCGCCCGCGCAGAAGGGTCTGGTGGGAAGCTCTGCCCCCCTGGCTATTTCCAACATCAGCAGCCTGTTTGATTTGGATCAAACCCCAGGTTTCAAATTAAATCCTTCTTCAATTCTTTGGTTCTCTTTACACGTTGAGTCACCAAAGTGGCCAATGCTTAATTTCAGAGCCAGACCATCTTTTTTCTTTTTTTCTTTTTTCTTTTCTTTTCTTCTTTTAAGTTTATTTATTTATTTTGAGAGAGAGTGCACACGCAGGGAAAGGACAGAGAGAGAGGGAGAGAGAGCATCCCAAGCAGGCTCTGTGTTGTCAGCACAAAGCCCTACACAGGACTCAAACTCACAAACCATGCGATCAGGACCTGAGCTGAAATTAAGAGTCAAATGCTTATCCAACTGAGCCACCCAGGTGCCTCACCCTTTTTTTTGGGTAGAGTTTATTTACAGAGCCAGACCATCTTGAGCCACAAAATGGAATCAAAATTCTGACCCAAGACAAGCTGGCTTTGTTACCAAGTTCCTGGTTGGGGGTCCAGACCTACCCTAGACTTCTACCTTTAAAAAAAATTTTTTTTAACATTTATTTATTTTTGATAGAGAGAGAGAGACAGAGCACAGCAGGGGAGGGGCAGAGAGAGAGACAGAGCACAGCAGGGGAGGGGCAGAGAGAGAGGGAGACACAGAATCTGAAGCAGGCTCCCGGCTCTGAGCTGTCAGCACAGAGCCAGGCATGGGGCTCGAACTCATGAACCACGAGATCATGACCTGAGCCGAAGTCAGATGCTTAACCGCCTGAGCCACCCAGGTGCCCCTAGACTTCTACCTTTAGAAGGACACATGGCTTTTGCCCCCTTTAGCTGCCCAGGTTGCCTTGTGGTGGGCCAACGTTTGAAAGGTGATAGGATCATCAAGAGTATGTGAATTCAACTTCACAAATTGTGATATTTGGTCAAAGTGATTAATGACCATGTACACACTCACTTTTTTAATTGAGGTATAAAGTAAACAGGAAGGCATCCTGGAATGACCTACCACTCTAGGTCCAAGTGATCTGTGACTTGCCATACAGCTTACGTCAAAGACCCACCTTCCTACTGTGCCGTCCGGACCCTTCCCCAGCACAGGAAAGACCAGTCTTCCATGCGGGGGGCGGGGGGGTGAGGCTGGCACTGTTCAGGGACGGAGATATTCCTTTATCCCCCTTCTGGAGATTTGGAATGGTCTTAGCCTTTTGTGTGCTTTTCTGGCTCTACAGCAATCCCCAGCAATTTATTGTCTTGTTGGTGGCTGATGGAAGTTGTCTTCCCTCCCAGCCCCCCAGGCACATGAAGCAAGGATGGGTCTGTGCCTTTTGCTGTCTACGTGGAGCTGTGGTTGGTAGCTGAGATGGGCAGACGTTTGCCCCTCCTTTTCCTGACCTTAGCTCTGCTCCCCTTTCTGTGCAGGTGAACGCCCAGGCCCTTACCAGTGCCTTCTCTCCGCACACCAAGCCTTGGATTGGTCTGGCAGAAGCTCTGGGGGCACTGATGCGAGCCTGGGCTGGATCCCCCAAAGGGACCATCCAGGTGGTAACACAGGGTGAGCTGGGGACACTGCAGAGGGAGGGGAAGAGGGTTCTGTGTGCAGCAGTTCAGCGACAGTGAGGGACTGGGAAGCAACTTGACCTGGTCTTGTGACCCCATGTCCCACGTTATGTCCGTATATGGCTTACTTGCTACCCAGTGGGGACAGAGGGGAAGGGCGCAGAAAAATCACTGGGAAATACATGTGATTTTCACAAGTCACGTTTGTATAGTATTTTTAAGATGTAGGTGTTCTGGGTGCCAGAGAAACCTCCACAAGAGACAGAGTTTCACATGAGAGGCCACAGGATTGGTGGAGGGAGTCCCAGATTAAGCGACAGGACCTTTGATTCTGGGTTTGGCCCTGTCGCTTACCTGCTGTGTGACTTTCCTTTCTCTGAGCCTTGGGTTCTTGAAAAGTGAGAGTTGGGGTGGGCGTGCTAGACGAGGCGGTGGGACAGTTCGGGCTCTGTGAAATAGTAAGGTGGGTCCTCGGGCAAGCCATGGCCCTGGGGAGCAGTTGGTCAGCTGGGGAGTGGGCATGAGGACAGTACTTGAGGTCTGCCCTCAGGCTCCAGCCACTTTTGCAGTGGGTCCAGCTTGTGCGGATGTGGTGAGAGATGGGGGAGGAGTCTAGCTCCCCAAACCCTGCCGAGGCTTGCCCCCCACTATGGCCTGCTATGCATCTGCTCACTTGGGGAGAGCTCGGGGGTGGTTAGACCCTGAGCACTGCCAGTAATAGGCAAGGTCAGAACCAGGGGATCCCCGGAGAAAACAATGCGGGGAACTGGGTGGCAGTAACTGGCTCTCTGCCCTCCAGAGGGAAGCAGAACTGCCCCGGGCAGGGTGGGGGGTGGGGGGGACAGGGCAGCGAGGAGGCCGCGACCCAAAGCTAGGCGCCAGTGGTCTCCGGCCTGCGGCTCCTGTGTTGTTCACCAAACAGTGATCTTATGATAACTTCTCCGTCCCCAGGAACCTCCCTGAAGAATGCTGGGAACTGCCTGAGCCCCGCGGTCATTGTAGGCCTCCTCAAAGACACTTCCAATCAGGCGGATGTGAACTTGGTGAACGCCAAGCTGCTGGTGAAAGAGGCTGGCCTCAATGTGTGTGCCCCTCGCCCCCCCTTTCCTTTCCCTCTGGGCCCTGCCCTTCTCTCCCTACCTTTCCAGAATATGCTTACAGCCCCGCTCATTGAGTGGGAGCCCCGAGTGTAGGCCCCGTCGTTGACACTGACCGTCTGTGATAGGCAGCCATCGTTTCTCTGTCCGCCTGCCTCTGAGTGTTGCTGAGTGAACCTAGCACTCCTGATAGTGCTTTGTGTATAAGTGCCCCATGAGAATGGGAGGCCGGAGCAGCACCCCTATTTTACAGCTGAGGAAGACGAGGGGCCAAGCTGCATCTGGCTGGAGGCTGGGAGGTAGACCAGCAGTCTCTGACTCCTCTTACCATAGCACCCAGTTTCTTTCTTTCTTTCTTTTTTTAAAAAATTTTTTTTTAACATTTGTTTATTTTCAAGAGACAGAGTGCCAGGGGGGGAGCGGCAGAGAGAGAGGGAGACAAAGAATTCCAAGCAGGCTCCAGGCTCCAAGCTGTCAGCACAGAGCCTGATGCGGGGCTCAAACCCACCAACTGTGAGATCATGATATGTGCCAAAGTCGGACGCTTAACCGACTGAGCCACCCAGGCATCCCCATAGCACCCAGTTTCTTGATTAGCTTGCAAATTCTGGAAGCTTCCTACACAGCCCTCATGCCTCCCTTTTGGTGTCTTCCCCTCTGCTTCCCTTTTTAGAGCACAGTCTGCGTTTCTCAGCCAGCGGGAACTCCCATGTCTCCCCTCTTCTTCTCCTCCTCCACTAGGCCAGGGAGTCTGTGCAGGAAGTGGTGGGCAGGGCGGGCCGCCCCCTTTCTCCTCCTTCCCAGCTCCCAGCCTTTGCCTGTACCTGGCAGATCTCTCCTTGCCCTCCCTTGATGGAGACCTTTGTCCCAGGAAGCTAATGCTCAGGGACACCTGACTGGGCCCATTGGCCCTCTCCTCCGGCCCTGAATCGCTGAGCATGTTGGCCGGCCTGGAGCACTACAGATCAGCAGTGAGGTGGACACAGAGGGGGGATGCAGTGCAGCCGGCAGGCATAACGGAGCCCCCTTGCCTTCTCCCCGCAGGTGACCACCTCCCACAACCCTGCTGGGCCAGGGGAGCAGTGCTGTGGGGAAAGCCTGTTGACCGTGGCCCTGGCAGGTGCCCCCTACCAGACTGTGGGCTTGGTCCAGGGCACCACGCCAGTGCTGCAGGCGCTCAACGGAGCTATCTTCAGGCCAGAGGTGCCTCTCCGCAGGGGTCTGCCCCTGCTCATCTTCCGGGCTCAGCCGGCTAATCCTGCGATGCTGCCCACCATGATTGGTGAGGAGGGGTTCGTAGGGCTGGCCTGTGCCCTTGAAGCAGGGGCGAGTGTGTGTGTGGCACGGGACTGGGGCGGGGGGGTGGGGTGGGCGGTGGTCTCCCCTGGCATTGGGCTCCATGGACCTTTGCCTCCTGTAGCCCCTCTCTGCCCCTCAGGGCATTTCTGGATCTGCAGCACACAGTGGGGGGAGGGGGGGTCTGTCCTGCCAGTTCCCAGAACATTTGGGAAGTGGATACAGAGTTCAGAGAGAAAGTGCCTTATCCCAGGTCACAGAGCCGTGGGCCGGCAGTAGGACCCCAGAGCCCCTACTGACTGGCCTGCTCACCATATTAAGCACACAGCGTGGACGTGCTTGGAGAGCTGGGTCCCAGGCCTCTGGGCCCAGGAACTCTGAGCCTTTGAGTGTGGCTCTCCTGCCTGTGGGCCGGACGGCAACCAAGCCTGTGTAGACATCCGCTCCGGCAGTCGTGAGCATCTTGGACCTGCCCCAGGCCTCTGGCACCGGGACTCTGGGAGTTTTGGAGCCCTTCCAGGTTTGGCTGAGTGCATCCACAGACCTCAAAGGGCCTAATTTCACCATCCTTGCCAGCTGACCAGAGGCACTTTCCCCTGCTTTTCTCCTTTGCTGTTGGTCCAGATAAAACCGACAGCAAGCAAGTCAGAAGAAGGCTCGAAATCTGTGGCTGGATCTTCCCTTCTCTGCCTTGCCTGATGGTCAGGGTGTTCCTAAAGAGTCTCTGGATAGCGAGGGAAGCTGGGCAGGTGCCCTGGGCAGGTGCCCTTAGCTCTTTGATTCTGAGACTATCACCCCCCATTGCAACTTTGATCACAGGAATCCAGGACTTCCAATCCTGCTCCCTGTCTCTTGCTTCTTCCCCCATGCCCCGTGCCAACCAGGAGTTTGTCTGTCTACTTCCCAGGCCTTCTGGCAGAGGCAGGAGTGCAGCTGCTGTCTTACCAGACCTCGATGGTGTCAAATGGGGAGACCTGGCACGTCATGGGCCTCTCCTCTCTGCTGCCCAGCCTGGACGCATGGAAGCAACATGTGACTGAGGCTTTCCAGTTCCAGTTCTGAGCCCTGGGGGCTTTTCTGAAGAAAACCTGCCCACCGTGACCAACAGAGAGAGGAGATCCACATCTCGGGCCGACACTGGTTACTCTGCAGACCTTAGTTGACCTCTGTAGAGCAGTGAGAACCACCCAATAAAAAGCCTACCCCAGATCGCCAATGCGCTGCTGTTATTACCCTGAAGAGCCACCAGAGGGCACCCGCAGGCAGCCGTGGGCAAGGTTCGGCTGCAGGAGGGTAGTGGGTGTGGCGGGAGATTGGGGTGAGCAAAGTGCATGCCTGGGTGTGTGCTCAGAAGAGGGATCCCTCTCTTGTCTGTCTCTCAGGTTATTCAAGCGCATTTTTTGCAGGTAGAAAACTCGGTATTTCAGAATCCTGTGGTATTTCAGATCCCTTCCATCTGGGAGTATACGTGCACGTGAAAAAACAATTCCTCAAACGGGCACGTTACGCACGCAGGCTAGGTGATTTGCCTAGGAGGAAGCTTAAAACCCAGACCGTTCCCAAAGAAGTCACCGTTCAGTGGGAGGGACAGCACACAGAGGCCACTGGGTGTGCTGAGGTGTGTATGAATTCATGTTGAGTCCAGAAGAGGCATGATTTGAGCTGAGGGTGATATCCCTGAGGTGTTCGGAAGGTTTCATAAGGGGAAGAAAGTAAGTTAAGGTATGAGGCATGAGAATACTTGCGATTTCACAAAGCCAGCTCAGAACGGGTTGGACAGTGTATTACTTGACTTTAAAAAAGAAAAAAAAAAAAAAGATGGTTTTCACGAAACATGACAGAATGGCACTCTCTGACCCTAAAGGCTTTACCTTTTGATGGTTCCTCCCCTTTAGGAGGAGATGACCTATACCTACCTTGGGCCCAATAGCATCTGTTTTTGAGGCTCCCATCTGGACTGAGAAGGCCTGGCCCAGGGCTGCTGGTGGGCATTCGCGGGAGCGACCCCCCACTATGGCCTCTTGAGTGCTGTGATTGAGTGAAAGGCCCAGGGGAACCACCGGGGATGGTGGCTGTGCTGTGTCTGCAGTGCTCCGAGAAAAGGGTGGGCCTTCAAGGAATGTCTAATTCTCCTAAACCTTTGTTTTCTCATCAGGAGGAGGGATGGGTGCCTCAGAACCCCAGTGAGGATTAAAGCGATTAACATGGGGTTTCTGGGAAGTACACTTGGTAAATACGAGTTTCTTCATCCCTTTCTTTGAGAGTAGACGGCAGGTCTCCCTCAGTCTCTTTCACGGAATCCCATGCATCAACAAGGCCTTCCCTTGAGGCCACCGATCCTAGAAAAACAGGCTGAAACTGATCAAGTTCCAAAGTGCGTTGAAATTCGAACTCAACATTCAGTCTCGGTGTTTTTCTTCGAAACTCTCTGGACACACTGTACTTGGTGCTCAAAGGTGGTCAGAACAACTTCTGGGAACTCTAACTACTGGAGCATCTCTAAGTGGCTTTCTAGCCTTGGTGGCATGAAAAGGCATGGGACAATTTCCTTGCATCGTCTTGTCCCACGACCATCCACATAACTTCCAGATCCATAAAAGCAAGACTTGCAAACCCAGCTGGCGCCACACAGAGGATGCTGTTTATTCCTCGGTGTCCCTCTGTGGTTTGTGGCATCTCTGTACACCTCACTTTGGAGAGCAATGGCATTCTTGTGTATCTTGCCCTGGAAGGAGAGGCGTGCCTTCAGCTCTCTCATGGAAGCAGTGGGCCAGCCAGTCTTCACGTCTGTGTTGATGCGTCATGTGATGCATTCCTGCTCGAGGCACCTGTAATGTGGCTTGGTGCTCTTACCTAGTGATCCTTTCATCCTCTTTCCTGCTCCAGGTCACCCAGGGCAATTTGTTTTTTTTTCCTACACAGGGAAATTCTTTACCCGCCAGCCCTCTGTGGACAAATAAACCAATGATAGTAGCCGACTTTAGGGTGAATGTGGGACAGGGCAACTGAAAATCCTTCCCTCCTGTGCTGACCTTCCATTGGTGGGGAGGGCTCTTTTCACAGCCAGCAGGTGTCAGTTTCAAGGAAGTGCTCCCAGAGCCATGAGAGGAAGGCCCAGTGCTCTCAGTGAAGGAGGGGACTTGCATGGGGCCAGGAACCTCTGTGCAGTAGATGCAATGACCAATGACACCCTGGGTGCCCTGGGTTGAACCAGGGCTGATAACCGGCTGGTGTGCCAAGGGCACAGGCAGCATCTATTCAACGGGTCGGCATCCTGATATCCTCATTGTTAAGTCTTTTTATGATCACGCCCACATTGTGTTCACATGACTCCTGAGTGGAGGCAGGCACCAGCATCGGGTGATATGGAAGGTTCTGGTTGCTCAGGCCAGCAGAGGCAGTTTTAGCACCAAGACCCCACAGTGAGCTCCGTTTGGATAGAAGGCAAGGAAGGCCCAGAAACTCTGATCTCAAGAACTCCGGTGAGTAGGGTTTTTTCCCCACGCCTACAGACGCCACTCCAGAGACCTTAGGAAAGGCTTATGTTGTCCTGCCAGGATTGCCAGCTAGACTAAGGGCCCCCAAACAGCTTGCCGAGGGGGAGCAGGCAGCAGGGTTCAGCAAAGAGGGGCTGCTGAGCCATAGCCCCAGCTGGTGTAACCGGTGGAGTTCAGCACGCGCCCGGAGAGGGCTGGGAAGTCAGCTGATGCTGTGTTAGCTGCTCAAATCGGGGTTTATCTCAGATTTTCTGGTGCCTCTTGTGACACGAACGGCCTTGGGCACACAGTGAAGTGGGCTGGCTCAGCATCTCATTCCCACAGGCCCCATGCCCTGCTATCCTTAGCGCCTCCCCTGCCAGCCGGCCCTGCTCCCCAACAACGGAAACCATCTTTTCTGCCTCATAGCACCCCTTTCTCACTGGAACAGCTGAGGAAGCTTTCTAAAAGGCCCCTTGTCCTCCGTCCCCCTCTCACACCTCTCCCAGCTCAGTCCCACCTCCCTGAACCACTTCTATTTTATGAGGACCCTAGAAAAAGCAGTGCCCTAACCCAAGGGGGTACAAACCATCTTGTGGTGGAAAAATTCCCTGGTAGCTACCAAAATTCTTTTTTTTTTTTTTTGGCTGGAGGAGTAAAAAGCATGCTGTATTAACCTCTGCCCTGTGTTTATTGCCCCAGATAACACTGGCAAGGCCTGAACAAGGAGCTTTGGTTGCCCTTGAAGTCATTTCTAGCCTGTTCTGCGTGGTGGCATCATTAGATCAGGGAAGGAAGCTGGGCGCAGAAGCTATTTCCCCTAAGCCTCTCAGAGAGTGGAACTGGACGGAGAGAGGGAGGGTGTGAGGTGTGTGCTTAGCAGTTTTACAGCTGGAGGGGGGAGCGGTGTGGTGAGGAGACTGGGGGCCGCAGAGCCCAAAGGTCCAGCAGGCTTCTGTGCATGTTGGCTGGTGCAGGTTTTGTGCTGGTTTCCGAGAACTATAAGCGAGTCCCTCCCTCTAACTTTTGCATTGTGTTATATGGGCTTATATAGGGGCACCTGGGGGGCTCAGTCGGTTGAGCATCCAACTTAAGCTCCGGTCATGATCTTGCGGTTCATGGGTTTGCGCCCCACATCAGGCTCTGTGCTGACAGCTCAGGGCCTGGAGTCTGCTTCGAATTCTGTGTCTCCTTCTCTCTCTGCCCCTCTCCTACTCACACTCTGTCTCTCAAAGATAAATAAATGTAAAAAAATAGATAAATAAAAAAGTTCCCGGTATAAAATTTAGAAATTGACAGAAAAACTTAAGAAAGGAGTGAAGCTATAACAGCACAGAAATTTAATAATGATACAAACAGCCACAAAGCTGTGATGAGCAAAGTTATCTGGATGTTTTCACAGTTCTGGAGGGCAGCGATTGTGAGCTAGGCCTTCTTTCCAACCCCTCCTCCCCAGAACACCGCTGCAGTACCATAAGCCCTTGACAGTGATTGTGGCAGAGAAAGGCATAAAGAGCGCTAAGGATGGCCCCTCACCCTCCAGGGGCAGTGCTTCTGGGGGCTACTGTGTCCGATCCAATCCATTTCCATCTAAGAGTGGGCTTTTAAAAATATGATCCATGGGCAGAAATTCTGCTGGTGTCGATTTCTCAGGAACCACTCCATGGATCTGTAGAATTTAAAGAAAGAAAAGAACCACATCAATGAGACTCTCATCCTGGGCATCCCCCCCCCTTGCTCCTGGTACCTGTTTCTTGTCTGAGGTGAGGCTATGCAGAGGGGCTCTCCTACCTGGTCCTGAGGTCTGGGGAGCTCCACTGCCCACCCAGACCCGAGCTTAGGTGCCTGAGCTTCCCCTGTGCCCCGTGCCACGGGAGCCAAGGGACACATTCTGCCTGATGCAAGAGCGGGCTGGTTGGGGTGCCTGGGTGGTTCAGCTGTGCTGACAGCTCAGAGCCTGGACCCTGCTTCGGATTCTGGGTCTCCCTCTCTTTCTGCCCCTCTCCCACTTGCACTCTGTCTCTGTCTCTCTCTCAAAAATAAATAAACGTTTAAAAAAAATAATAATAAAAAAAGAGCAGGCTGGCAAGGCTGGATGGTGACGAGACGGAGCTCCCCAGAGCACCACACTGACATAAAATCTAACTCAGCTAAAATTTCATTGTGGTAGGTTCCTCGCTTGTACGAGTTATCAGCATGAGAGAGACGATGACAGGAGCCCCAGCTTTCCTCTTCAGAGGCATCATGTTTATGGATCGTGATGGGAAGGGAGCCTAATTCGGAAACTCTCCTTTGAAAGTCCCAAATTTTTCTGTCTCTTTTTTTTTTTTAATTAATTAATTTATTTTTTTGAGAGAGAACAAGAGTGAGTGGGGGAGAGGCAGAGAGAGAGGGAGACAGAGAGAATCCCAAGCAGGCTCCACACCATCAATGCAGAGCCTGATGCGGGGCTCGAACTCATGAACCGTGAGATTGTGACCCGAGCCAAGGTCACACGCTTAGCCGACTGGGCCCCCCAGGCGCCCCCCTCTCTCTCCTTCTGATGCCTGAACTAGCTTGACACATGCAGCTGTCTCCTCTTTGCCATTGACTAGCCCGTAAGAATCAGACTGCAAACAAGCAAGCCAGCAACCAGTGACCCCAAGGCAGTGCCAAAGTCTGTGACCCTGCTCGCTGAGCTCGTGGGTCCACCACACCCTGCTGGCCTGGCCCGGCAGGCCCCTTGTCCACCTCGCCTGGCACTTCACATCCCCACAGGGGAGGCCAGGCTGTGTGAACTGAGGACATCTGCATCCTGTGGTTTTGCTGCTTTATCCGCATATCTCCTTTCCCCGCGGGCTTCCTCTTCTTCCCTTGCTCCACACCTTGTCCTTCGCAAACATTTTTACCCTTCTTCCTTCATCTACCAAAGGAGGGAAACTATACACGTGCACACACAGGAAGTGTTTGGGGATTGCATTTATTGAGATTTATGGGTCGTTGCAGAAATTGCTTCTCTCTCTTCCATTCTCCATTTTACCAACTTGCAAGATAAACCGAAGGCAGATGTCTGAGTCCATGAACTACAAGATTCTAAATCGGAATTCTTGATTTTCCTTTTAAAAACACCCAAAGAAGTCTCCCATGCCCCCTTCTCAGGCAGCCCTCTGGCAGGAACCCTTCTGTCCTCCCCACCCCCATCCCCTGCTGAGTTTCCACACCTCACCCCTTCCTCCCCAGGAAGGACTACATGGTGAGGCTCCCGTCCACCCAAGCTTCTGGCTCCAGCAGAATCCCCAGCACCCTGTTTCTTCATGGATCTGCCCCCAACACACCAGTGAGTACCTTTCCTGAAGCCACTCATCTTTGTTACTGGTCTGTCCCCTCTGGAAGAACAAGTCCCACAGGCTCAGGCTCACAGCCTGCTTTCCCTCATAGATGCTAGCTTGGTTTCGGCCAAGCTTCTAGGAGACCTTCCCCTGGTGAGCAGATTGGGTAAACCAGTTGCCCCCCCCCCTTTTTTTTTTTTTGACATTCCCAAGTTTCAAGCACGGCCCTTCCCCAGCTCTAGTCTTTCCAAGGCAAAGAGCCCCAACTGTTTGATGTGGTCCTCGTGGTACAAACTCCCCACCTCTGATCACCTTGGAGCTATGGATCCAGTCTGGCCTGGTGACACTATCGGAACTGCATCTGAAGAGGAAAAGCTCTGTGCCACCAGCCCTGCAGAATCACTCACCACCTTTAGACCGGTCGCCGGGCGTACTTGCGACGATGTAGCTCATCCACTTGCTCCAGGTACCAGGTGCCTGGGAACAGACTGCTTATGTCACCAGGTGGTGAGAAATTCACTGTGGAGGGAGCAGAAGCAATGCTTAGGGAAGGCTGCATGGGGGTGGGGAAGAGACAATAGTCTGGGGATGCCTTCACGGTGAAGCTGTCCTGGCTGTGCTGCAAGGGGCTGTGAGGCCACCTGTTACCTCCCCACCAACAGAGCCCCGGACCAGCGCAAGAACCAGAAGCAGCCATCTTGAATCTAGTATTTGGCTTGCCTATTAGAACTTTTCCTCAAGGAGTATGACCTTTCCCTACAGTAAGCTCACCCTTCCTCTATTGAAGTCCTCATCATGTCCTTTTGTCAATGCTATCTGGCTTGAGGTATGTGTGCCTTTGAGCTTCCTGGCTTCTAACAGACACTTCCTTCCTAGCCCTAAATTCTCTGGATCTGATGCATTGTAGTATTTCTGTTCTTTGTCCGTCATCATTCATCTTGGGTCCTGTTTTTATTTTGTTTTTCTTCTTCATTCTAACATGTCCCCTGTTGCAGACACGCAGACTACTAGGTCTAAAGTTTTCCAGAACGTTCCTATTTCTGTGAATTCTGTGTCCTTTTCATATCACACTGCAAGCCATGTGTCCCAAGTCTCTGAGAAAATATGTTTTGTTCTGGTACTGTTTTTAAAACCACCGCCTGAGTGGCTAGTCGGTTAAGCATCTGACTTCGGCTCAGGTCATGATCTCATGGCTCATGAGTTCAAGCCCATATTGGGCTCTGGGCTGACAGCTCAGAGCCTGGAGCCTGCCTGGGTCTCCCTCACTTGCTGCCCCTCCCCTGCTCGTGCTCTGACTCTCTCTCTCTCAAAAATAAATAAACATAAAAAAAATTTTTTTTAAACCACCATCTGGTCTTTCCAGTTGTAACCTTAGCTTTTGTCTTTTTTTCCTTTGTTGCTTTTTTTGGGGGGGGCAATACTTTTTTTTTAATGTTTCTTAGGGAAAGGGGGCAGGTAGGCAGAGATAGTAATATCTGTTGATAGCTTATTTATATACAGTAATTCATTTAATCAATTGGCAATCCTGCAAAGCTGGTAATGACTTTAGAATGAGACAACTGAGTAAGATTTCAATAGTTTCCCCAAAGATAAAGAGCTGATGTTTGTCACAGGTCAGTTTAGATTGGAATATCCAGCTCCAAAGTCTGGGTTCTTCCACCTGTTACACAGATAGCAGTTTTCAAGACCACGCATCTAGTATCCTTGGGACTACACTGTCCCGTATCCTGTTTTGAGTGGGTAGCTACAGTCTATCCTGGGAAGTTACATGCTGCCTCCCCCCTCTTCTCTACTCTGCCAAATGCTTCCCCACTCAATTCTTGCACCCTTAGACATAACAGATTTTCTCCCCATCATATCATAGGCATATTTGCGCTGGCCCGCTGCAGTCCAGACTTCCGATGAATCCCCAGCTCTCTGCCCCTGGCATGGAATCTGAGAAAAAAAATCTGTCTCTTTCTCTTCCTGCCCTTTTTCTTACCCTTATGGTAGAATTGTTCTCTTTGGTCCATTATTTCTGTGAACTCCTCGGGAGACATACGCTTCCGGGAGGCGAGGCGTTTTGGCAGGTCTGAGACACTGGACACCAGCTTCTCCAGGGGGGATCCTGGGAGACAACGGCCAGACTGTTAAATCTACTTCACGGTCATTATCACTGCTGCTGACCATGAGTCCGATAGACAGCGAGGTTCTGTGAAAGTTCAGACCCTGAAGGAAAGTACTGTGTGTGGCTTAGCATGTCAAGAAATGATAAAGGTCAGCAAACATAATGTTAGCAAAACATACAAGCAAACACCCTCATCCAGTCAAGGCATGTCCCACATAGTGCTTACGTGTGCACCCCTGATCACATCTGACGTAAAATAATCAGCAAATATTTATTGGATATCTCAAATCCACCAACTTCCCTTTAACCGGTTGTGACAAATGACCATTGATTACTTCTTGCCTTGTCCATTTGCTGGAACGACCTGATTTGTTCCCCCGTTTTCGCCTTTGTTTCTCTTCCGTCTAGTCCAAGTAGGAGCCAGGCAAATGTTTCAACTACATTAGTTAGACAAACTTACTCCATTGCTTAAATCCCTTCAGGGAGTTCCTTGGCTTTTAATCACAACATCGTTCTTTCAAGATAGGAGCCTCAGTAGTGATGAGGCAGAGCGTGGTTTCTTTTACCAGATGAATCTTACCAGAAGTGCCTGATAGAACTCACCTGGAGAAGCATCCTGGGACACTCGAAATGAAAAAAAACTCGCTGCCAAGCCAGAGCCGTAAGAGAAGGCCCCAATCCTGGAGCCAGCCAAGTCTTGGGCAGAGTGCCTGCAGGGAAAGAAAACCCCAGAAATGTATTGGCATTATACTGTGCACTTCAAATAAGCCACCAACCTATCGGCCCAATCTAGTCAACCTCTTGCAAGTAGAAATGGGCTCCAGGCTCTCTACGCAAATAGGGACCTTTGGAAGACCCTGGGGATAGGCCCAGAGAGAAGAAAATCTGCCGGGAGGCGAGCAACTAAAATCCAAGCTACCGAAGGCACAATGAGCATAACGGAATTTGGGGGTATGAAAGGGGCTCCTTCTCACCTATGAGGACAAGATGAATTCAGTGAACTCGGAAGTTTGGAGGTCAGACCAATTCAAGGCTTCCATGTTTGCTGGTAATGTTTCACCACGTGTAACTTTTTTATCATCCCCTCATCAGTAATAATTTGATCGAGTTCATATATATATATATATACACATTTATATATATCCTATGTCATATGCAGGTACTATAGTACAGGTATCGCCTTATAAAACCCACAAAATAGAATATCAACAGAAATACCAAATAACATCTGAGCACTTGCTGAACACTACTGTTTCAATTCTTAAAAAAAAATTTTTTTTTAATGTTTATTTATTTTTGAGAGAGAGAGTACAAGCGGGGGAGGGGCAGAGAGAGAGGGAGACACAAAATCCGAAGCTGGCTCCAGGCTCTGAGCTGTCAGCACAGAGCCCGACATGGGGCTCGAACTCCTGGACCGTGAGATCATGACCTGAGCCAAAGTCAGAAGCTTAACCGACTAAGCCACCGAGGTGCCCTTAATTCTTTTAGACATTTAACACTCATCAAAACCCAAAAAGGTAGGTATTATTAGTGTACACATTCTATAGATGGGGAAAGTGAGGCACACAGAGGTTAAGTATTTTTCCAAGGTCAAAGCTGATAAGTGGTATTTGAACCTAGGTTGCAGGTTCTACAGCTTGACTCTTAACCACCAGTTAAGTGCTCTGTAACTCAGTGGAGTGCTGTGTACTCTCTTCCTAAGTACAGAGATTTCAAATGGATGGGATAAAAACATGCACAAAAGTGCTCCTGTATACTTGCTGCATCCGGGCAGGTCTTGCACATCCTTTGACATCATACAACATCACGTTGGAGACCATTGTTTAATACCGACAGTAAAGCTGCCTATACATATATTTTTGAAACAAGTTTCTTTCATTCTCTCTCCTTCTTTCTTCCCTTCCTTACAAATTTCTGAACTAGAAGAGGAACCAAACTTGGTTGACCCCTCTGACTGTGGGTTGGGAGGGAGATGGTGGGACCAGACACAGTACTCACTGGGACAGAAGGGAGGCCAAACATCCATACAGCGATGAGGTGTATGTATTCCCGTTGTGCGTGGAGAGGTAAAGGGAGGCCTTGGTTTTCTTGTTGAACATGTCCAGAGAGGCCTTTTGAAGTGCCTTATCCAGGTCCTTGTTGGTGTAGGTGTCTTCCAGCTTTAGCCCCCTGGGAGGCGGCCAGAAAAACAGGCCAGGTGAGACAGCATAAGAGGGGAGGGAAGTAACAGCTTCTGGAAAGAAGACTTTGGGGCACGTGTTTTTATTATAAAATACTAGGAAATACAGACAAGCACAAAGAAAAACGATGTCACTAAGAGTCCTACCATTCAGAGAGAGCACTTAGGTCATACTGTTCTTGCGGAATACATCCTGCTTTCATATAGTTAAATGGAAAATAAAATCATGCTATGCATTCTACTCATCATGCTTCCCTGGCTAATTTTCCCTATGACATTAAATCATCTTCCATAACATTATTTTTAAAGGCTGCAGAACAAGTCATGGTACAACATGCCCTACCTTAACTACTCTCCCCACGCCTGTCCCCCAGTGAAAACACTACAGCAAAGAGCTACCTGTTCCCTTAAACATGTGGATTTACTGAACCAAAACGTGTGCACCTCTTCAAGGCCTTTGCTTCGTGTTTTCCTATTTCTCCCCAATGTCCTTGTGTCAGTTGACACGTCCATGGTTGCCTTTCTTCCCAGAGCCTTGTCACTTCTGGGTGTTCAAATTTTAAAACAGCTATGTAAGGAAAATGGTAACTCACTTAGATTTGTTGCCACTGAGTGCACACGGTGAAAAATAGGATTATGTGCTTTTCTTCTTTGAGAAAATTTCTGGTCCATATCTTTTTCTCCATTTTCTATCAGGGTGTTTATCTTATTGTTGATGAGGCTTTCATATATTAAAGACACTAATCTATTACCTTTGGTGTATATTAGAATTTTGTTTTTCATGGGACAGAAACACTACTTCTAAGACATGGATCTAAGACATGGGTCTTAGAAGCAGTGTTTGTGCTAATTTTGATATTTTAGTTAGTGGTGAGGTTAGTAGGGGCAGTAGGTTAGCAGTAGGGGCAAGTGTTGGTAGAATACACCAAAACCTGAAAAAAAACAGCTACCAAGAATAAAAGGGAATATTTTCTTCCCAGTGGGAACTGTATATTGAAGAGTCTTCTTTTCTAAATGTCTTGGAGTGATGCCTCAATAAATAGTACTCTTCTAAGGGGGTGAACTAGACTATCTCCATTTCATAGGTGGAGGATATTGAGGCAACAAGTGAGACATTAAACCAAAGGCAAGTGAGAATGAGGCCTGATGCTCTTGAAGTTGCCATCCCATACTGTGATTATCTGCTTCTAGGTGTTTCTGTGAGATCCTCAAGGCAGGGACCAGGGAGTCACATTCATTCTGGTGTCCTTAGAGTTTAGTAATGATGCCTGACGCATAGCTGATGTTCATAAAATGTTTTCTTGACTTGGGACACCTGGGTGGCTCCGTCGGTTAAGTTTTGGACTTCGGGTAGGGTCATGATCTCACGGTTTGTGGGTTCGAGCCCCGAGTCAGGCTCCGTGCTGACAGCTCAGAGCCTGGAGCCTGTTTCCGATTCTGTGTCTCCCTCTTTCTCTGCCCCTCGCCCGCTCATGCTCTGTCTCCCTTTCCCTCAAAAATAAATAAACATTAGAAATTTTTTTAAAAAATGTTTCTTGACTGAATGATTTAGCCACACTCCCTTTCCCCTTTTTTTCTTATTCTCTGAAGCTTCTTATAGCCACTTGATCTCGAGGTGCTGGCAAACGCCCCGTGCTCCCTGAGATAAAAGGAGGAGGGCGCTATGCAGACCATTACCCAATAACTCGTGGACTCCATGTCATTTGTATTGTGTTGGAGGATTGCCCCTTCTCCCCCCATGGCTGCCTAGACGTGCAGAAACCTCCTCTTTCCTCAGCCCTCACGAACCTCTAGGTTCCCCCAAAGAGGACTCACCTGAAGTCCTCCAGCCCCTTATACAGGCTGGTCTTCGTGTTGCTGCTGGCTGACAGGAAGTCATTGAACATCAGGCGAGCCAGAGATTTCTGGACCATCTTGCAGAAGGGCGTGTGAAAGATCATAAACTGTAAGTCATCGAGAGTGAAAGGCCGATCGATGCCAGCTGGAAGAGGAAATGTGAAAGCAAGGATGTGCCATGGCAGATGAGCCATTTAGACCTGTGTCCCGCGACCTAAGTGTGCTGAGGGACTCACAGCCTCCAGCAACCCACATGGATTTGTTCATTCACTTAATGAGCATTCTGCTAAGCACTTACTTATAAAGAAAGAAGTGAGAGAAACAAATATTTTCTTCCTCTCTACTGTTGCCAACCTTTCTGACAGATAATTCCTCCAAATCAAACTACTGTTGCGTTACTTTCTCTATTTTTCAGAGGAGGAAACAGAGTCTCTAAAATATGAAGCTAGGGCATGTGTCCAAGATTACCCATCTTGAAAATGGCTGACTTTGGATTTAGGTTCTGATGTCTCTGACTCTACACCCCAGACTGTCTCTCTCACTCCAAGGAGGAGGGCAATGTGCCCTCTGCCCTTAGGAGTGTTTATAATTTAGTGCTGAGAGTCAAAGCAGCATCAATCAAATTTCGTAGGAGGTTAAGGAGCAAAATTAGAATGCCAAAAGGATTCCGAGCTGGTGAGAGTAATTAGCCAAGAGCGATTTTATAGTGGACGGGAGGTAGAGAGGTCCAGGTGGACTGCTTAACCCGTGGGGTCGGTGGCAGCTGGCATTCCTCTCAGCATGGTGGAAAGGGTCAAGAAATGGCTCCTTAGGCCACCCCTAGAGCATCCGTGCTCTGGCACTTCTGTACATGCCTTTTCCTACACTGATGCTTATCTGGGCAGGAGTACGCAGTTAAGAACCCTTGTATTTTCTTGAAAGTAGATTGCTCTGTATTTTTAAGCTGAAGTTTGTTTCTTTTCTGATTACAAAAGCGGTACATGTTTTCTTAGCAGGAAAACTCAGAAACTAAAGGTGAAAATAAAATTAACTTGTAACATTACCATCCAAAGACAAATCACTAATACGTTAGTGTACCAAAAATAGAGGTCAGATTTTTCAACACTAATATGTTAGTGTACCAAAAATAGAGGTCAGATTTTTCAACATCAACCAGACTTTAAGAGGTAGCAAACTACAAATCATGAGTCAAATCACTCCTGGCTTCAACAGAAACAAATCCTAGCCCCAGTAGGAGGTGGTTATTCTGACTCACCACAGTACCTCCCCAGGTGGCTGACACCCACTGGTTTCCTACTGGTGGCGTTGGTTCTGAATTGCTTCCTTTCTTTCATTTAACTTCATACTTGAATTTGGATGGCTTCCAGATGGACTTAAGCATAGACCCATGGAAGGGTGTCAAAGGAAGGGTACTTACACTCTCGATGACTTACAGGGTGTCAAAGGGTGTCAAAGGAATTACATGAAGCAATTCTCTTGAGATCATTTTTGGAGGAGAGAAGAAACCTTGTCTTAAGCTTTTAGGACAAACCCTTGGCCCCATGGAAATAGAGTCCCCATTTTCTACCCTCTGAGCCCCATACCTTGCTTCCACTGGTTCTGGATTTTTTGACGGTATAATGTGTAACATCTGTCCAAGGCCCGTAGGTAGCACTGGATGGAGAGCTTCCCATCCACCATTGGGTACTCTGTAGCCCCATCTGGTTTGTAGAAGTCGTATACATTCTCCATGTGGGTTCCCCTAAGCCCTGGCAAGGCACACAGAGGGATTCAGGACTGTGCAATGCAGTCCCCACAGAGCAGAGAGGATAGGGGAACCATGTGCCAATAATTTCTTGGTCTTCCTCTGTCCCATGCTCAAGCCTGAACCCACTCAACATCCCTCACACATTCAAAGGAAGTTGAACAGATTGTTGCTCTTATAGCATGAGATGTATATTTCCCTTTCCATACTTATACAGGCTTAAAATCTGGAATAGATGCCAAAAGTCTCAAGGGAGAACCTTTCTCCTCATACCCAATTATCTTCTTTCATATTCAGTTGCCAGTCTAGCTCCTTAAGGGTCCTCATCTACAGCATCAATGCCACTCGTTCCATGCATCATTATCCCCATGTGTGATTGTGCAGAAGAGGAAAGCTCACCGATCCCTCTCTTCCCTTCCTCCCTGCCCTTTGCTCCCCAGTACATACAGCCTTTTGAAGGCAAGCAATGTCATCCTCAAATCCATACTTTAGCTCTGCATAGTGAGTATGCCAGTTTGGGATTGGGAGCTATGTATTTGACTATGCCATGCACAGTCTCTTTGTACCACATATCCACAGTTTATCACAGACCTCTCTCGAGGGCCAGAGGGGCCTTGGGTCCAACCAGCATGGCCACGGCTCCAGCCCCACCTGTGGGACGAGCGTTACCACTGGGATAGACTGCAATGTCTCCACAGACCACCATTGCATAGCGACCTGTAATGAGAGACAAGACGTAATTATCATCACTACCAAATCTTGAGTAGATGGGGTGCTTTCTATGACCCAGGCACAATTTTAGGTAATGAAGATAGACCAGTGAACAAAAACAAATATCCCTGCTCTCACAATAAACCTATATATCAGGTACAGTTATTCCCTCTTTATAGACAAAGAAATTGAGGCCCAAGGAACTTAAGTCACTTGGCCAAAGCACACAGCTAATAGATAGTATGATAAGGGTTTAGGGTCAGGATTCCAACACAAATTCATTGAAACCCAAGAACCTTCTTTTAAGAATTCAAACAACTCCCAACTCCATCCCCAACAACAAAAATATTGTTTTATATATAGTTTATATATAGTTTGGAAACTATAAAAAAAAGTATTTAGAAGCTGTTAAAGAAAAGATTAAATTTGGCTATCTAAAAATTCAAACTTTTTATCAGAAACAAGCTCAGACAGGGGTGCTTGGGTGGCTTAGTCAGTTGGGTGTCCGACTTCGGCTTAGGTCATGATCTCACGGTCCGTGAGTTTGAGCCCTGCGTCAGGCTCTGTGCTGACAGCTGAGCCTGGAGCCTGTTTCAGATTCTGTGTCTCTGTCTCTGCCCCCCGCCCCACGCTCTGTCTCTGTCTCTCTCAAAAATAAATAAACATTAAAAAAATAAAAAAAAAAAAAGAAACAAGCTCAAACTGGGGACATATTTACAATATTTAAAATCAACAAAAAGCTATTTTCTTTCATTTATAAAAGTCTCATAAAAAAAAACAAGGTATGTAATAGGAGAATGGCCAATGAACATCCCAAAAAATATTGAAGTTCTCTTATAATGAAAAAAAAAGACAAATTCTTATTTTTCCCTATTAAGTCGACAAAGATTAGAAAGTTTGATAATATGTATTGTAAGAATGTATTTTTTAGTACATCTTGAAGAACAATTTGGCACATTCTATCGAACTTTTATTTATTTATTTTAAAAGTTTATTTATTTATTCTGAGATAGTGTGTATGTGTGCGGGAGAGGGACAGAGAGGGAGAGAGAGAATCCCAAGCAGCCTCTGCTCTGTCAGCGCAGAGCCTGATACAGGGTTCAATCTCACTAACCGTGAGATCATGACCTGAGCTGAAATCAAGAGTCAGAGGTTCAACTGACTGAGCCACCCAGGTGCCCCTCTATTAAACTTTCAAATCAACATATGAAGCAACTCCATTTCTAAGAACTTATTCTTACCACATTATCACAAGCTGTTATACAATGTTTATTAAAACATTTTTTTAAGGGCACCTGGGTGGCTCAATCAATCGGTTAAGCAGCTGACTTTGATTTCAGCTCAGGTCATGATCCCAGGGTTGTGGGATTGAGCCCTCCATTGGGTTACACACTGAGCATAGAGCCTGCTTAAGATTCTCTCTGTCTCCCTCTGCCCCTCTCTCCCACTTGCAGGCTCTCTCTCTCTCTCTAATTAAAAAATAAAACATTTTTGTATAATTGTAAAAAATACACCATCTAAAGATCTATCAATATGGGACCAATTAAATAAAGTTTGGCATATTCATCAATAGAATATTATAAGGCTTTTCAAAGATGAAGTAGACCTTACGTATATTGATATAAAATGACCTCTAAGACATCATGGAGATGAGGAATAATATGTACAATGTTAAAAACTAAAACTGAATACTTATGTGTATGCTTGGAAGTACATAGAAAAATTCTGGAAGAATATATAGAAACCGTTAGCGTGAAATTCTGGAAAGTGATAATGGGGTGTCGAAAGGGAACTTTTTCTTCACTGTCCACTCTTTTGTGTATGTGTATATTTTTTAATTATAAATTTCAATTACTTTCACTGAAGAAAAAAAAAGAGCAAAAATTGAAGTCTGCTGGACAATCTGAGGCTATACGACTTTTTCCTTCCCTCATACCCTACTGTCTCTCTGGAGTGATTCTGAAATTCCTGGTAAGTCCCAGAACCATCTCTGTCCATCTGAGGGACCCCAGGTGGAACGTTGGCCAGGTCAAAGCAGAAATCCCACCTACACTGATTTTGTCTAGTCTTGGTGGTTGCCATTAGGCTAAAGTTTAAATACGCTTTTGTTTTGATACAAAATGATTCACATCTCAATAGTTTTTTTTCCTCCCTCTGACCAAGACATCATGTTAAAGAAGGATACCCTCCTGTGGAGTATGCTGCCACTCAGCAGAATCTACTCATTTGAAATGACATGCCTGAAGCTTATGATATTCCTGAACAAGGTTCTGAGTTTTGGTTAAAGGTTGGTGAGTGTCCCTTGCCCTTCATTTCTATTCTCCAACTAAATGCTTGACTGGAAATATTGGTGATGACAGAAGTAGGGGTTGCTGGACAGGCAATAATATAAGTGCCAAGTAGGAGAAGCATTGTAAGAACAGATTTGATGATGTAGGGGCTGGGACATCCCAAGTCAATGGAACCTTTGATGGTGAGGCTACACAGAACAGTCAGAATCAATACTGAATGGATGTGTGAATTGCACTGCCATGCTGTGTGATCAGAGGCAAAGAGTTCAACTCTTTTTGGCCTCTCTTTAAATAAAGAATATTTGATTAGATAAACTTTAAGTTCCCTGCCAACATTAAGACTTTACAATAAATGTTAATTATGGTTTCTGCAGTTTTAAACTCTAGTTTCCAACTTAGTAAATATACTAAGTGCCTTGACAGAAATGTTCTTTCACAGCTCTGTGGATCTCCTCTACAGTCTTTTTACCATCCCTGCAAGGCAGGTCACCAAATAAGAACTCTGAGGCTCAAAGTGGTTAAGGGACTTGTCAACAATGATCAACAGAGCTAGGTTTCAAACTCTCAACTTGTTCTGTTTCTCTTGGACATTTTCTTGCTATCACAACAGGTGTTCATCCTCTAATATATCATTGAGGGAAAATATAAGTAAGAGACAGGATAATGTTCGTATGTTAAGCAAAAAACAATTTCCTAGTAACCAGGAAAGGGAGAAAGAGAAGAAATACTCTGTGTACTAGTGTATCCTGTGATTCTCTGGGTCTATTTCTACCAGGGTGTCTTCCCCTTAACATCTAAACTTGTACAAATTTCTGTCTCTCAGAGGCTAAAGAGAAGCTTACAAGAAAGAGAAATATATTGGGTTTGGTTTGGCATCTCACCCCTGCCACACACTATGTGTAAGATATTGGACCCTCCATTTTTTCACCGATAAACTAGGCATCAAAATCACTTCCTAGGCTGTTGGAAGTGAATGGCTATGTGAACATGCTGCCTAATTAACAGTATAAAGCTATACAAGTCTAAACAGTTATCATCATTGTAGTTGTTGATGACAGCAGCAGCTGTATAAATGAGTTGTCCTTCATTCCCTGATGAAACCACTGGGGAAATGAAGAAACAAAACTGAGGATCCAGCCTCGAACCCAGCTCCTGTCTTACACAAGGTCTCAGGCAGCACCTACCATCCCAGGAGCTGGACTCTACCCAGTTGGCAGCATTGAAGAGGGAGGCAGTGCCACCGTAGCAGGCATTGGTGGTATCTATGCCCTCAATGTCAGTGTTGCCCGAATCCTGGAAGAGCTCCATGAGCACTGTTTTGACAGCCTTGGACTTGTCGATGATGGTCTCAGTGCCCACTTCCAGCCTGCCCACAGAGTCCCACGGGAGCTGCGTGCGTTCCATCAGCTGCTGTACCACCGTCAGGCACAGGGAGTTGATGTCCTCCTGGACTGAGCAGAAGCCCATATGGGTTTGGCCCAAGCCCACTGTGTACCTCCCTGCTTCCACATTGTTATATTTCTCCAGGTCTGTTTGGTCCACATATTGGGCTGGGAAATAGACCTCCAAGGCAAGGATCCCCACATTCTCTGGCCAAGTATCTGTTTTGGCCAAGGGGACAGCAGGAACTGTAGAAAACCTGTAGTGGAGATAACAATCAAAATCTTACAAGTGGTCTCCAGCCAGTCTTCTCAAAATATAACACAGCAATTATTTCATCCATTTGTCCTGCATTTTGAAGCTATGTTGTCAAATGAATGCAAATTTGAGATGGTTATCTTTCTGTAACCATTTGACTCTCTTATCCTTATTAGATGTCCCTCTTTATCTTTGTGATATTTCTTCCATAAGGTCTACTTTTCCTGATGTTAAGAAAGCTGCCTTCTTTTTTTTTTATTTTATTACTGTTTGCATGGTATATCTTTTGCTGTCCTTTTATACTTTTAACTTCTTAGGGTCTTTATATTCAAAACATATCTCTTCTAAACAGCACATAGTTAGGTCTTTTTTGTTTGTTTTTTAACAAGTCTTACAATATTGATGCTTTAGTTGGAGTAACTAGTCCAATTATATTTATTGTGATGACTAATATAGATGGGATTAAATTTATTATCTCACTATTTATTTCCATTTCTCTCATATGGACTTTGTTTCTTTATTTCTTCTTTCCTGTATTCTTTTGGATTAAGCAAGTATTTATTATTATTCCATTTTATCCCCTCTTTTCCGTTTAGCAATGACCTCAGAGAGATTACAATATACATGCTTGGTTTATTGTACTCTAACTTAAATTAATACTTCTACTTTCTGAACAGTGAAAAACCATACTTTAGTTTAACTTCATTTATCCTCTCCCTCCCTTTGAGCTATTATTGTGATATGGTTTACTTCTACACATGTTATAAACCCCATAGGATATAATTTTAAAAATCTCATTCATTTTTAAGGTGCCCCTCTCATTAACCTCCTTCCTCCTTCTTCTTTCTTTTTACTTCACAAGAACACACTTATTGTTTTTCTACTTTTTAAGGCACTTTGATGCTTGATTCCATCCTCTCTGCTTTTCCTGATTGGGCCTCCCAGTATTTACTGAGCACATCCCACACACTGTTCTTGATGCCCAGTAGTGAAGACGACATCCTTTGTGCCCACCAAGAGAGCACAGTCTAATGGAAGAGGCAGGCATTTTACAGCTAAATACATAGTGTAAGAAGCAAATGCTGTGAGAATATGGAAGACAGAGAGAATAATTCTAAATGGAACAGAGAGGAAATGGGGAAGGAGACAGTGGAAGAGGGAAGAGATAATCTGTTTCTTTCCTGGACCTACCCACCTTGCTTTAATCCTGACTGCTGATATCCCTGGTGAAATTCTGGAGTTTCTCCTTCCAGCTACAAGTACAGAGCCCACCAGGTCCACCTCCATCTATTCACACACGAAAGTACCTGAAATCTGGTAAATTTAGTGATATTCTTCCTTTTACAGATGGTCAAATCATGGCATACATTGGTGAAGTGATGTGCTCAGAGTACCTTCATAGTTACTCATGTGTTAGAAATACCCTGTCCTTTCACCACCTTGGGTGTCACCAAGGCACTCACGAGGGCCACTAGGGTCCTTTGACTCATATCTGGCTACAGAATTCCTGACCATGGTGAGGGGCAGAATGGCTCCACAGGCTTATACATTTAGCTGTATGCCGCCAGAACTGTAGCTCAGGTTGAGTGCATTTGTCAATCATCTTGAGGATTCTGGGCTTCTGGTAAACCCCAGTTCTCCCATCAGAAAGGTCACTTTGAAGTGCTGTGAGGCAAAGTGGGTCACAGGATCACAAAACAGTGAGGCAAAGTATAAATGTTCATCCATTTCTGACAAGAGAGGTTTGGAATTTAGTTATCTACCCTATTTATTTGGTGTTCCTCCCAAATAATTGGAGTTTGTACTATCAAATATTTGTGGAGTATCTTCCCTAGTACGTTGGAGCTAATGGTTAGCCAGCACTGGTCTTGTGCTTGGCTAGCTTTCCCCTCAGACTTGTTTTCATTCTTCCTTCTCTAAGCTCCCTTCCTCCCTCTCTTTCCAATTAGAAATCTCAGCTTTCAAGGAAAGGTTCCAAGAATCAGCCACTTGGTAGCTTTTGTAATGATCTTAGTAGGGAGCTATTTCTGGAAATGGATTCCAGAGCCTTGAAGAAAAGTTAACATGTAGAGGCTTCCAGAAACATCAGACCACTGGAGTTAAGAGGGCCCTTTTAATCTTGCATTTTCTCCAGAGAGTAATCACTTTATTTCATTTAAAACTGGTTTTGTTCTGAGGAGGTTGCTTGGTTCAAGAATATGCATTAAGCTTTTATTTCTTTATTCCATCTCTCCTCCTTCTCTTGTGTTCCAAAATTCACTATTATATGTCAGGCACTGTGCTAAGGAGAGGCTGTAGAGGTAGAAAGGAAAGGCAAAAAACAAGAGGAGGTCAAGATTCTTTTTTTTTAATTTTTTTAAATGCTTTTATTTATCTTTGAGACAGAGAGAGACAGAGCATGAACAGGGGAGGGGCAGAGAGAGAGGGAGACACAGAATCCGAAGCAGGCTCCAGGCTCTGAGCTGTCAGCACAGAGCCCAACGCAGGGCTAGAACTCACAGACCGTGAGATCATGACCCGAGCTGAAGTCGGACAATTAACTGACTGAGCCACCCAGGCGCCCCATGGAGGAGGTCAAGATTCTTGAGGACTTCCTTGACCAGTGGGAGGAATAGACGAAAACATACATATATACATGCACACCCCAACGGAGAGTTAGAATGTGATAAGGGCCTCAAAAGAGATATAGGCAGAATCCCACAGGAGTTTGGAGGAAGCAGAGATTTCTTATGGGTAGAAGGCTCAGGAAACATTTTGTGGAAGAGGCTACATTGGAGATAAACCTTGATGGATGAGTGGAGCTTCTGCTGATGAAGAACTGGAGGTGGGGGGCGGTGGGACGGCAGTCACAGTGGAGGCTGACTGAACACAGTCCCCTCCTGTGGAGTGGAGAGTGGAGGGGATTAGGAACACAGCACAGGAGAAAAGCAGGTGGGGACCATCAAGTGGAAGGCACGATTCTTCCTTAACAGGCAGTGAAGCATAAGCTAAGATGGGAGCAGTTCTTGGGTTAGATTTTGAGCTGGTGTTGTGGAAGGGACAGAAATACAGAGAGACCCATAAAGAAGATTGGGTTTTTTGTTTGTTTGGTTGCTTTTTTTAAAGTAGGCTTCATGCCCAGTGCAGAGCCCAATGCAGGGCTTGAAGTCAAGACTCTGAGACCCAGACCTGGGCTGACTGAGATCAAGAGTTGGATGCTTAATGCTCATCCAGGCCACAGAAAATGGGATGAGCTATGAGTACATCAGAAAAAGGAAATGTGAACAAAGATCCCAAGTGTGAACCAAGGATGCCAGAAAGAGAGGCAGGTTGGTTGAGCTCTGAGGTTTGTCTCTTTCTAGGAAGCCCACTGTTGCTTATTAAAACAAGCACACCCAGGTCAATCCCTTCCTCACAAATACAAAAACAGGTTAAATGCTGAGCTGGGACATTAGACTTGTCTAAAAAGGGTGGGGGAGAATGTGGACAATGGCAGAGAATCAGTAAGAGAATAAGAAGCTTAAGGAGCATCAGCCCTTCTCTACACATTCGTACAGCCAGGTTCCCTGGGTCCCAGGCAAGGGAAGACACTAGATCATAGTCATTTTTCTAAGTATTCATGGAATGCAGTGTGGGAGGAATGGGCTAGTCCCACGGCGCAGTGGGTCCCGAGGTGCTAGCTGTAGTTATTTTACTACCAATGCTGGTAGGCTCCAAGCACATGGGCCAAAGCGGAGGAGTGTTTACAAATAAAAGGTATGCGTGTGTGCTTCTGTGCGCAACCCGCTGCGCATGCGCGCACACACACACACTTATCTTTACATCCCATTTCCTCTTCTCATGAAATCCGAGAGCAGTGAAACATGCTTCTGATCCCCAGTCCATTGGGAACCTTGCTGCAGTGATTGAGGCAGCGGGTGTGACTAACACTGCAGTTGGCACAGAATGCTGTGGGTCTTGGCAGGAGCTCAGGGTAAAGGTGGAAACAGTGGTGGAGAAGAGAATGATGGGGGGTCCCTGGTACTGATATTTCCACTGCTTTGTGCAGCTGGGGGAGTGAAAGATGTCATCATCTGTGAACAACAGGTATCAGAGGTTCGGGATCCCGGAGCTCTGCAGCTGAGGGACCACCTGTTTAGAGAGAAGGTAGCTGAGACCCTAAGGGGTTAACTTGCCTATCTAAGGCTGTGCACAAGCCTTGCCTGCTTTTCACTGGGATTCTACCGAGCTTTTCCTCAAGGCAGCCCTCTGCCCATCTTTTACTGGTACCACGACCCTTCTCAAAGAGTGGCCTGCACAGTCCCTGGGAACAATGTGACTCACCTTTGGTGGGCTCCTGGGAGAAGGCTAGCAGGTGAGAGCGAGGCTTCCTGCATTGCTTTCTTCACTTGCAAGACCCGCTTCACTGAAGTCAACAGCCGTTGCATTTCCAGAGAAATAAGCAGAAAGCCAGCAATTCACAGTCCTTGGGAGAGTTACCGAGAGGTGCCCCATTAGGCTTTATAGAACTCTGAGATTCCTGCCTCTGGAAGCCCCACCCACCCCTGCTTATCAAGGCTCATTTGGCTTCTAAAACTGGGCCAAAGTTCTCACTCAGAACATGGGAGAGTCGAAGACAAACATCATCTCTCCAACTTGTATGTAGCTGCCCTGAGCCTGGGCATGTGTGGGGGTGGATGGCTCTGATCCCTCCTTTCTCAGCCTTATTTATAGCCAGCCACGTCATGGGGCTGTGATGGTCCTTGCCGCACATCCTGAGGTAACACCACCTGGCCTGTCTTGGACCCTGGCTTCTCATCTGAGCTATTCTTGCTTATTGTTCCAGAATGCTCTCTGTGGAGTTAGCAGTTATTATTTTAATATGTTATGCATAATGAGGGACATCTTTCAAAACCAAAAGGATGAATGTTCTAATAGTAGTTGGGAGTGGATGTTGGCATACAGGCAAAGGGCTGGGAGTAGAGGATGTGGACTCAGCTCTACCTCTCCTCTCTTTACCATCACTCTTGCACGTGTATAGCTCTACACAATTTTCAAGTCAACTTCAAGAGATGTTGCCATAGAAGTATGGGACCCCCAAAGGGGCTCCCCAGGAAAGGCCCACTTTACAGATGAGGCCAGTGATATTTAGTCAGATGACATGACTTTCCCCAAGACCTAAGTGACAGATTAGGGACTCAACTGTGCCTTTTGACTCCCGATTCTGGTCTTTCCACTCTACTCTTCTACTTCTCCATAAAAAGGCTCCTGCCATCTGACCTTGCAGTGAATTGTTCCCTCCACCCCTCTCTCATGGCACCAGTCTTTCCTTGTATTTTACAAAGGTCATGCATTCATTCACTGGTTCACTCAGTGAACTTCCCTAACTCGACTCTGTGGAAGGCATGGAGAAGAGCCAGAGTGGTTCTTGTTTTAGAGGAATCAGAGGTGACTTCATTTCCCTACAGACAGAGACCTTCCAGAAGTCTAAGTCTCCTGGGTCTTCCATCAATGTTTAGATTCTTGCCTCCATACACCTTGGTGCGTTACTGCCCTAACCCGATCTCCCCACTCACTCTGTTACCCGTGCCCCAACACTCAGCCTTTGGCAAAGTTCTGTCATCAATCAAAATTCTTTATTTCCAATTTCTCTTCTGAAAATGACCTTTGTTTCTTGCTCTGTCTCAACCTACAGTTTTCAAATGGTGGTTGGGCTCTTTGCCAGCCCAGTCATATCCACCCCCCTGCCTCCGTTACTCTAGGTACCACAGTGCTCAGAATAAGGCACATGTCCTCTTTGCTCTGCATTGATACTTCCAGAGAATTTTTCCTCTCCCTCCTCTCAAAAGCCCCACTTTCTTCAAGCCCACACCCTTCCTTCTTGAAGTCAACTGACAATCTTGCTCCACTCCCCTCGTTCATGAGGATTGAACCACATGGATCACTGCCTGCCTGTCCACATCAATTCTCTCAACATTCATGAAGATGTCAGCCTAGGTAATCCACTCCAACTTTTCACTTAAGTTCCCACTTCTATGACATTGTCCTCCACATGCCTTTAGCCCTCCCACTGTGCACTCATACTCCTGACCATATCAGTACAGTATCCATATTACATCCTAAATTTTAATTTCATGGAGCTTAATTTCTAATAACCATATTAGAAACCGTATCTTCCCAGCTCACTTTTAAAGAACCGCCACATTCTTCTCCCACTGGGACCACCATTGGCTACTCCATCTTTTTGCCATTTATCATACCTCTAAATCACTTCTTTTCTCTCTTTCTGCAGCTCAGATTACCTGTGGTGCATCACCATAAAGAGTCTCTTGCACACACCCCTTGCCATGTACTCTCTCTGTCAGACTGGCCAAGCAAACCATTGACTTTGGTGAAACCCATGCTTGGTCTAATCTATGCCTGTATCTGAGCAGCTAACTATGGCTGAAGAAAAACTCAATATTGTACTGACTCATTAGCTTTACATTTACAATCACACATCTCAGATGGGCTCCCGGCATGCCTCGCAATTCCACTACATTTTCCTAATCCATTGGCTCCCCTACTCCCAACAGAGCCAGTCACACTTCCTCTTCTGTATGCAACCCTTATCCTCCGCTCATTCTCAGCTGATTACTTTGACCCCTATTTCACTAAGAAAATAGAAACAATCAGAAGAGAACTACCTGACTTCCATCAGCAAAGTCAGCAATCTCCTGCCTTTATACTCAATACTCTGCCTTCCCACTGTTCCTATCTGGAGGGACAGTCCCTGCTCTGGCTTAAGGCTGAAGTATCCACTCATGCACTGATTGTATCACTTTTGGTCTATGTGAGGACTGTGGTCCTGCAGTTGTCCCCTCTCTTCCTCCCGATCAAGTTCCCTTTCTTATACGTGTATAATCCCATCTTTGAAAACTCCATCTTGACCCTAAATGTCTTACTGAGTGTGCCACCAAATCTATGCTCTATTCTATAACAAAAGCCATTGTCTATTTTCAATGCTTCACATCCTTACTCTCATTCTACCTTTAATCAATCCATTTAAGCTTTTGTTCCCAGAATTCCACTGAAGTTCCTTTTGTCAAGGTCATCAATGACTTCGTTATTGCCAAATCCAATGGTTGGTCCTGAACCTTCAGCTTATAGACTTCTCAGGAGCACACAGAAAGGCTTCTCACTCCCTCTTCCTCGAAATACTCTTTTCATTTGCCTTATAGGACCTGACGTCCCATGTTTTTCCTCCAAATTGCCACCCACTCCTCCTTGCTGCTCTTCCTCTAAATGTTGGAGTGATCCAGGTCACTTCTCTAAGAAAATATTTGGAGCTAAATAAGAACATTAGGCTCTAAGACCAAAATATACAAATATTCACATAGGATAATGGACACATAACTGACAATTGTAATAACATGGAGGACCAAAATCAGTCAATCTGGTATAAACTTTATTTGGTACACACACCAAAAAAAGCACTATTCTAAGCGTTGGACATACAGGTGGGTGGAATTATTTTCTGTTGGTTAAGGCAGCATGTGCTAAGAAATCACTGTGTGCCAGGTACTATGATAGGTACTTTTGTGTATTGTCTTACTTAATTTTCACAACTGAGATTGACAATATTATTACATCTCATACACAGATGGGGAAACCGAGGTTTAGAAAAAATATATAACCACCTGTGGTTTTAGGCCTAGGAAGTGGCTGAAATGGGCTTTGAATCTATGCTGTCTGTCTAGACCTACACATAATCTGAGCCAGCCTTCCACCATTTTTGACCTGAAAGAGTGGCAATTCATGTGGTTCAACCAAATATTTAAGTTTTCCTTTTGGAATAAGGAAAACCTGTAAGTTGGGGAAGTACCAGGAGTATAGTAAAGGGCAAACAGGGGGAATTAGTAGCACCACCAAGGTGATAGCTTTCCGTCCTGAAGGGAATTTAGTTCACTTCGTCAAGTAATTGTCTGCAAGCACGATCAAATGATTGTTTTTTTTCTATTCATCGCCCCAAGTTTTGAAGGAAATAGATGACAACATCTGGCTGTTGTGTTTAAGGAAGATGCATCTCAAATGCTTAAATGAACTCACGGTCTGTACTTCCTAAGTGAAAACAATTTTATTTTTGCTGTGAGATTTTCAGCTCCTGGGCTGCAGCTTTTCAGCTGAGTGGTGATTGGTCAAAAGTGTGCGTCATGATAGATAAATATTAAGACTCAGATAAATTGATCATTATGGATTAAAATGTTTAGACATCCAGGGGGAAAGTCTTGCAAAAACAATGTTTGTTCTTTTAGTAATCCTGCCAAGAGTAATGGCTTAGGACAGCAAAATTATAAACAAGATTCCCAGGTAGATTTACCCACATCTAGTAGCCACATCTGCCTCTCTTACTGCAGAAACTCACAGTCCTCATTTCAACAAATGTGTGGAAAGTGCATGTATCCCAGGTCCTGGTGACTCATAAATTGAAGTAGACCCCCTCCCATGTAGACTTGCACTTTATATCTCAACCTAAAGGAAAGATGCTTTCAGGATTTTAGGCAAGTTATTTCTAGTCTAGACCTAGAGAAATGCTTTTGTGTTTTGGGAAATTAACCATGTTTATTTCACACTAATACTGATGCAAAACACCCGTATCTGTTAAACAGGCAGTTCTGAAGTGCTTTCATGTGTGATCTGTACTCACAAAGGTTCTACAAAATTGATTTGGACATTGATACTTGGAGAGATGAAGTGACCTGGCTTGTGGGCATATCCTCAGTTTGATGGAAGGGCTAAGAATAGAATTCAGTGCTATACCTCCAATTCTAGGGCTCCCTCCCTGCAGCTACATGTGAGTTCTGTTGTCAAAGGGAGGAGCCGACAACAACAACAAGCTCTGTTGTCAAGGAAGGAGCTTGTGACTTTGTTACTGGTTAGCCAGTCTCTTATTTGCCAGGTGATTGGCCTTTTGCGATTGCTGGCAGTGAAGTTCAGACTTTGATTCCAAAGCTTCCAGAGCTTTGTGATGGAGGAGCGCTGGGGCTCAAAGTTAGTGGGGCATAGATTCCTATCTAATTAGGTGAGAGGTCTTGCGAAAAGTAGGGGAAAGGGCATGGGGACTGATGAGGTTTCTCAGAAAAACACTGAGCGCTGGGGTTTTGTTGTTTGAGTTTTATCATTCCAGGAGTTACCTCGTTTTGTTGTATCATCAAGGGAGCAAACCTAGCAATATGGTGTATCATTTCAAGTGAGGAAGATTCAGTGTTTGCTTGAGGGACACACAGTGCAGTGACGGTGCAGATGCCCATGATTCTCGATGAACAAATCCTAACATCATCTGTCATCACTCCTTTGGTGTTTTTGTCAAACCTCTATCTTCACAGACATTTAAGCAGCTTAAAATAAATGTTCTCACAGTCATTTTATGTTAATAACAATATGTCACAAAATAACCAATTAGTATAAGAAAGCTTTTCCTTTTTTGAGCTCTCAGAATGTTGATCATTATCAAGTATGCATTTGTCATAATTAGCATATTTTATATTTATTTGCATGGCATTTTATGTCAAAACTTTTTCTGCTTGGCAACGTGGCAAAAACTGTCATAGGTTGTTTGAATACCTCTTCCCAAATCAACCCAGAAAGCACTACCAAAATGCGGGAAAGCAAGAATATGAAGAATAATTTTTTTTAAAGCTGTGAGCAATCCCTGAGGAGTCTGAAGGATGCCCGGATGGAGTGAGGGGTAGGGATGGGGGCAGGGATGAGGTTGGAAGCAGGCTGAAGCCTGGGGTGAAGGATGGCTGGAGGCAGCGATGGGAGGAGGGGCATCGCAAAAGCCCTGACCTGCTGCCCAGTTTGTGAAAAGAGGCAGATTGACCAGTCATGTTCTGATGATCATTCTAACAAACCTCCATTCTCAACCCCCCAAACTGGTGGCCCGACAATATGTTCTCCTGGTGCCATTGTTTTCTAGCGGTTTAAATGTGCAACTTGAGTCAAGGGAGTTTCCTGGTGAAGTGGCAGCAAACAGGGACGGCCACCAGCGGTTGTGTGGAGTCTGGGGCTCTCGCTGTGGGCTTATTCCCACCTCTCACTTGAAGTATGCTTTGAGGAACATGGACTGGGGCCAGGCGTTCAGGGCTTCCCCAACAGAGGAACCAGAGAGCAGCTGTTACCTCCAAGGTATCTGAACTCAAAATAATAAGACACTGAAGACTATAAAAAAAAGACAGCACACTGAATGAGGCATCATCTGAAACAGAATTTTTGGTACAGACAGACCAAGAACTTAAAATAATCATACTGTGGGGGTTCCTGGGTGGCTCCGTTGGTTAAGCATCCGACTTCAGCTCTGGTCATGATCTCACAGTTCATGGGTTCGAGCCCCCTGTCAGGCTCTGTGTTGACAGCTCAGAGCCTGGAGTCTGCTTCAGATTATGTGTCCCTCTCTCTCTCTCTGCCCCTCCCTCGCTCATGCTCTGTCTCTCTCTCAAGAATAAATAAAACATTAAATAAATAAATAAACATTAAAAATTAAAAAAAAAAATCATCCTGTGTACTTAAGAAGGGTGGGGAAAATTTTGTATTACAAGGAATTAATAAGAAATTGTAGAGGAGGAAAATTGATTTTCCCTTTACCTGTCTAGGTTCTTGGCTGAGAGCCTTTGTAATAAAAGACAGATTAACAAGAGAAAGATAAGTTTAATAACAAGTATACCACCTGTATACATGGGAGATACACAGACCAAATTGAGTAAAACTCCTCAAAATGCTATATTCCAAAAGCCTATACATATATACATACTTAAAGGAGAAACATTAATTTAAGAGCAGGAACAAGACAAGGATGACCAAGACAAGGTTTACCACACTGTACTAGAGATTATGGCAAATGCTGTTAAAAAAAGAGAAAGAAATATTAGTTGAAAGGACTAAAGAGAAGATGTAAATAATTGTAGATTAGTTAAAAAGCTAAAATCAATGAAATATGTGAACTAAAAAATGATTCAACAAAGTTGGAGACAACATCAATTTAAAAAATCAACAGGGCTTCTCTACATTAGCATTAACCAACTAGGAGCTATGATGGAAAAAAATACATCTACAACAGCAACACAAACAATATAAGGTCTAGAAATTAACTTAACCAAGACTCTACAGGACCTTTATGGGAAAAAAAAAATTTTTAGACTTGAATAAATAGCACAGAAGATCATTTGAAAAAATAGAGAAACATTCTATGCTCTTAGATGGCACAACTTAATGTTATAATGGTATTTATTCTTCCCAAATTAATCCACAAATTCAATGCAACCCAATAAAAATTTCAGTTGGATTTTTTGGAAACTTGATATATTTTTCTGAATACATAAAGATCCAGAAATAACCAAGTTAAGCTGGAAAAATAGAAATAATGAGGGAGACTTATTCCAGTTATACAAACCCTTGGTAATAAAATCAGTGTGGTTTTGGTGCAAGAAGAGACCCCTGGGGTAGAATAAAGGGCTCAGCTGAAGATTCATGTATACACGGACATTTTTATGACACATATTACATCACAAACCAATTAGGGGACGATAGATTAGTTAACAGAGGAGGTACTTTGTGGACAAAACCCAAACTGAACTCAGATCAGGAGTGGGAGATCACTTGGGTGTCTACCATTGGAGAAAGAATGGGTAAAATGTGGTTGGAGATACAAAAGAGAGTGCAACAAAATGGTTAACAACAAATTAAGAATCAAGTGGCTAGGAAAGAGGGAACTTGGCAGCCTGTAACTTCGCTAATTCCCAGATCTAGAACATCAAAGCACAATCGTTATACCTGTGGCTCATCTTTGATTCTAACTTGATGAGGAAAAGGATTTTCTCTGTATTGGGTTAGTCTGGCTTTTGGCTGACCTTCAAGCCCAGAATAAGAGGCAGAATAAATCTCCTCTTGTGCCCATTGGAAACTTTCTTCTTTTCTTTTTTGAAATCTGTATTTACTTACGGGGAGGTAGGAGCTAGAGGAAAAGTCAAGTATTAATGCCATTCAACAGAATAAACAGGCTTAGAAAAAATGAAATGCTTTGCTCAAGTGGTGGTGCTGAGGACTTTGGACTCCTACTTCTCTTAAAATTCTGGTGCCTGCAGTTTATTGTTAAATACAGGCATACCTCATTTTACTGTGCTTTGTTTTATTGCACTTTGTAGATATTGCATTTTTTATAAATTGAAGGTCTGTGGCAACCCTGTGCTGGGCAAGTCCATGGGCACCATTTTTCCAACAACATTTGCTCACTTTGTGTCTGTATGTCACACTTTGGTAATTCTTGAACGATTTCAAGCTTGTTCATTAATATTATATTTGCTATGGTGATCTGTGATCAGTGATCTTTGATGTTACTACTGTTATTGTTTTGTGGGACCACAAACCATGCCTATCTAAGATGGAGAACGTAATCTATAAATGTATGTGTTCTGACTGCTCCACTGACTGGCTGGCTCTTCCGCCATCTTTCGCCCTCTCCTCAGGCCTCCTGAGACACAACAACTTCGAAACTAGGAAATCAATAACCCCTCAATGCCTTCTAAGTGTCCAAGTGAAAGAAAGCATATCACATCTCTTCCTTTAAATAGAAAGCTAGAATAATTCTGCTTAATGAGGAAGGCATGTTGAAAGCTGAGACAGGCTGGAAGCTAGGCCTCTTGTCCCAAGCAATTTAGCCAAAGGAAAGTTGCATTTGCAAGTTCTTGAAGGAAATGAAAAGTGCTACTCCAGTGAAACTCTGAATGATAGGAAAGAGAAACAGTCTTATTACTGATATGGGGAAAGTTCTCGTGGTCTGGATGAAGGATCAAACCAGCCACGACATTTCCTGAAGCCAAAACCTAATCCAAAGCAGGGCCCTAACCTTCTTCAATTCTGTGAAGGCTGGGAGAGGCGAGGAAGCCACAGAAGAAAAGTTTGAAGCTCGCAGAGGTTGGTTCATGAGGTTTAAGGAAAGAAGTCATCTCCATAACATCAAGTACAAGGTGAAGCAGCGGGTGCTGATGTAGAAGTTGCACCAAGGTATCCAGAAGATCCAGCTAAGATAACTAATGAAGGTGGTTACACTGAAAACAGATTTTCAATGCAGATAAACAGCCTACATCAGAAGATGCCATCTAGAACTTGCATAGTTAGACAGAAGTCAATGCCTAGCTTCAAAGCTTCAAAGGACAGGCTGACTCTCTTGTTAGAGGTTAATGCAGCTGGTGACTTGAAGTTGAAACCAATGTTCATTTACTCTTCCGAAAATCCCAGGGCCCTTAAGAACTATGCTGAATCTACTCTACCTATGCTCTATAAAGGAAACAACAAAGCCTCGAAGACAGCAATGTGTCAAAACCAGAATCTCATGAACATTTGCAATAGAACTCAACGATATTGTGTCCCCATGGGCCCCAGCATAAAAGCAAATGAGATTAAACCAACAGTCATAGAACCTGTGGTGGCATCTGAGGAAGCAGAGGGTGGCAGTGACCTGTTGGAGGAATCTGAGAACAGAATTCCTAAAGAGCCAGTGAGAAACCACTGGAGAGTGGGCCAGACCAACCAGTTAGAGAGCAGTAGCTCAAAATAGCTCAAAATAGGAGTGGTTTTGCCTACCTCAATGCCAGTGAGTGAATTCGAAGAGCTGAACATAATCAGTGGTGTGCTGTTTAACTATTTAAAAACTCCCTTTGTGTTGTTTACTGATTTCGTGGTGTAAATACTCCCATCAAGGCTTACCGCATGCTAACAACATGGATACAAAGTTGGGAAGACAGGTGAACAATCCACAATTGCAAGGTGGGAGCCAGCTGTGAACAGTGGGAAGAACCAGAGCCCTTTCCCAGGACTGGTGGCATACTGGGAGTGGAATCACAACTGAGAAAGAGAAGGATAACAGCAAGAAAAGGAAGAGAGGTGGAGATAGAAATTGGGGAATGGCGCGGAGCCAGGAAATCTCAGAGAACAAGCTGCCATATTTTGGAACACTGCAGGAAAATAAGAAAAGAGAGAGCTCTGCAAGGTTAGAAAAGCTACTCTGAACCACGCTACCTTCTAAACGTTCAGGAAAGGGGCCCCTGGGTGGCTCAGTCAGTGAAGCATCTGACTTCGGCTCAGGTCACGATCTCATGGTTCGTGAGCTCGAGCCCTGCATAGGGCTCTGTGCTGACAGCTCGGAGCCTGGAGCCTGCTTCGGATTCTGTGTCCCCCTCTCTCTCTGCCCCTTCCCCACTCATACTCTGTCTCTCCCTCTCTTAAAAATAAATAAACATTAAAAAAAAATCCCCTCAAGTCACACATCATTGATGAAAGACTTCTGTGTTGAGACAGAGAAGAAGGTTGTATTGTACACCATACAACAAATGAACTAAAGTTCTATTAATAAATTACCCCCAAGAAATAACAAGTACTAGAGAGGATGTGGAGAAAAGAGAACTCTTGTGCCCTGTAGGTGGGAATGTAAAATGGGGCAGCCACTAAGGAAAACAGTATGAAGATTCCTCAAAAAATTAAAAACAGAATTACTGTATGATCCAGCAATTCTACTTCCGGGTACTTATCCAAAGAAAATGAAAACACTAACTCAAAAAGATATGCATACCCCCCCCCCATTCATTGCAGCATTATTTACAACAGCCAATATATGGAAACAACCTAAGTGTCCATCGACAGATGAATGGATAAAGAAAAGGTGCGCACACACACACAGTGGAATACTACTCAACTGTAAAGAAAAGTATGACATTCTTAACCTGAGAGTATTATGGTAAGTGAAATAAGAGAAAGATAAATACTATATGATCACATTTACACGCAGAATCTAAAAACAAAAACACGGGCACCTGGGTGGCTCAGTCGGCCAAGCGTCCGACTTCAGCCCAGGTCATGATCTCATGGTTCGTGGGTTGGAGCCCTGCGTCAGGCTCTCTGCTGTCAGCTCAGAGCCTGGAGCCTGCTTTAGACTCTGTGTCTCTTTCTCTCTCTGCCCCTCCACCATTCACACTGTGTCTTTCTGTCTCAAAAATAAACATAAAAAAAAGAAGAAGAAAATGAAAGCAAAAACAAAAAACCAAGCTCGTAGAGACAGAGAACAAATTAGTGGTTGTAAGAGGCGGGGAGGTTAGGGTGGGTGGTAAAAATTGGCAAAGTCGTCATCACACATAAAAAATTTTGTTAACTACTTGTGGATGTTAACTAGACTTACAGAAGTGATCATTTCACAATATATACAAATATCAAATCACTATGCTGTACACCTGAAACGAACATAATGCCAGATGTCAACTGAAACTCAATAAAAATAAATAAATAAAATGTACAAGGTTTTTCAAATAATAAATAAATAAAAAACACTATCCCAATGTCCATAATGCTAGATGCCAACTAAAACTCAATAAAGATAAATAAATAAATACAATTTAAAAGGGTTTTCAAGTAATAAAAAAAAATACCCCAATGTCCATCACCAGTAGAATGGACAAATGAAACATGTTTTGTGTGCAGAATGGGATGCCATATAGCATGAGAAGGAGTGATCCACAACCACGCGACAACAGGGAGGACATCACAAATACCATATTGAATGGAAGAGGCCAGACCAGAACGAGTAGAGACTGCACACTTAACAAGCAAGACGAATCCGTGCTGCTCAAAGTCAGACTGCCGGGTTGCCCTTTGGGAGAGCTGTCATGGCTGGGAATAATGCGAGGGCAGCTCCTAGGGTCCTTGATCTGGGTGTGGGTTCCATGGATGTGTTCTGTGCGTGAAAGTCCATCGAGGTGTGCACTTCCGATCTGCTCCCTTGGCTGTGCGTCCAAGTGAAAGAAATATTCTTAGACCCTCCTGTCTTCCCGAAGGCCCTCCTTGGCTGCCTGGTCAGGTAGGGGTCCTCCCTCGCTCAGCTCCCAGCCGTGTCCCTGCTGCGCGGCTCACGCTCAGGCATCTTTTCAGCTCCTGCTCCCAACACGTGCCCTTCCTCATTTTGCCCGGCTTCCCGGAAGGTATAGGCTTCACTCCATCTGCTTCTGTGTCAACGAACAGCGCCGCCTGGCCTCCTGGCCTCCAATGGTTCTTCCCCAGTTGTGGAACAAGATGGTGAACAAGGTGTGAACAAGATGTTCTCTGTCCCAATACATTCTCACCTGGGAAAAGCGTTTGAAATATTTACAGTTTGGGATTCACGAATTCTCTCTCCAAGGGAGAGTTTTCCGCTAACTTATAGTGGAAGCTTTTCCCCATCCTCCTTCTCTCTGCTTTCCTGCCCTCCGGGAAGTGAGATGCCAAGTTCCAGGGGGGATCACACCTGTGATGTTGGGATTGTAAAGTCGCAATCTGGGCTCTGCCCCTGTCTTCTCAGGCCTCCATTTCAGTGCCTGCTGCAGGTGTATAAATGCTTCCGGAGTCTCCCTTGGCCGTCACATACGATGAGTCCGAAGCATGTGTGCTGGGCAGGCTTCCAGAGTTCCCCGGAGAGATTAAAGCTCAGGTCGCCCACAGTTTGTGATTTGTTAGCACACCCTTTAAAAGCTGCCTCCTTGGGGCGCCTGGGTGGCGCAGGCGGTTGAGCGTCCGACTTCGGCCAGGTCACGATCTCGCGGTCCGTGAGTTCGAGCCCCGCGTCGGGCTCTGGGCTGATGGCTCAGAGCCTGGAGCCTGTTTCCGATTCTGTGTCTCCCTCTCTCTCTGCCCCTCCCCCGTTCATGCTCTGTCTCTGTCCCAAAAATAAATAAACGTTGGAAAAAAAAAATTAAAAAAAAAAAAAAAGCTGCCTCCTTTTCCTGTCTCAGGTCCCCACTCCCCTGAGGTTTCCTGCACCATCTCCCACACAGACTAGTTCCTTGTGAATCCGTGCCTCGGCATCTGAGACTGGGGAGACGTAGACCGAGAAACATTCACATGCGCCCATGTACCCTGAACACCTGCATACGCACAATGAATTATCAGTGTGTGGAGGACACACCCTGAGGTGACTCCCAGTGAGTCCCACCCCTTGTATAATCGCTCCCCGCTGAATGCGGATGGAACCCGGGTGTTACTTCCAGCCAACGGAATAGGGCAGAAGTGATGGGCTGGTCACTCCTGGGCTTATGTCACATTATAGGAGGCTAGAGAGAGATTCTGCTGTTGGTTTTGGAGAAGCAGACTACCGCGTGTGAGCTGCGGATGGGGGCCACGTGTCAAGAAATTGTAGTGGCCCCTAGGTTGTGGGTCTTGCCTCTGGACAACAGCCAACAGGAAAACAGGGCCCTCCATCCTGCAACCGCAAGGAAATGAACTCTGCCAACATCCTGTGTGAGTCTGGCAGCAGATTTCCCTATAGGAAGCCTACAGAGGAGAGTGTAACCTCGTCGATTCCAGGATTGCAGGCTTAGGAGATCCTGAGCAGGAGCTCCCAGCTAAGCCACTGCAGAGCTCTAGCCCCGTGGGAGTTTTGAGTTCTGAGTATGTGTTGCTTTAAGCCACCAAGTTTATGGTATATCTTTATACAGCAGTAGGAAACAGCTACATTCTCTGTGAAATCCTTCAGTGAGAGATGGGGACTTGTTTCTCTCATTCCTTGCTGGCAGGGATCTGACCTCTGGCCTCCGGGGGTCCAACTTTGCTCTTTGATTTGTTATCTGAGAATGGCCAGTTTTCTCACCTTTCTTGTTCCTCATGAATTGTTTCCATCAAAAGTAGGTATATGGATGGGGAGCTTGGGTGGCTCAGTCAGTTAAGCGTCTGACTTTGGCCCAGGTCATGATCTTGTGGTTCGTGAGTTTGAGCCCCGCGTTGGACTCTGAGTTTGAGCCCCGCGTTGGACTCTGTGCTGACAGCTCAGAGCCTGGAGCCTGCTTCAGATTCTGTGTCTCCCTCTCTCTGCTCCTCCACTCGTGCTCTATCTCTGTCCTTCAAAAATAAATAAACGTTAAAAAAAATTTTTTTTTAAATAAATATGTGGCTGGTCCTCCAACTGTCTGGTGAATACAAGGTTCTTCAATAATGCTTCTTTATAAATTCCTTTTGGAGGGCTTGATCCAGCAGAGTCAGATTTTCCCAATGTCAGGACCAGGTCAAGTCTCACAGGACCTTTTTCCATGTCTGTTTCAAAAGTCTGTTGGGTTGTAACATGATCCTTAAAGTTTTTTCTTCATCCTGCCTATGTCAGCAACTTGACTTACAGATTCAAGCAATCCTCTAAAATGCCCTGGGACCGAGACTCTCTCCTCTGCTCTCTGGGAATTTGGGAGAAATTTAACATTCTTTGGCAGCTGTCTACATTTCCGAAGACCGTTGGACTCTGCAAGGACTTCCCTACAGCTATGGAGTGGGACCAGCTCAGCCTTCTCTTTTTCTTGCTTTCTGATACGATACATGCTTTCTCTAGCATTTCGGTACTGTTTCTGGTCACTGCCGAAATGTCTCTTCCCTAGAGATGGGAGTGCAAGTGGGAGTGATACGGAAGAGGCTTCTAGGATCTCAGAATTTCAGTCTGGCCAAATGGAGAGGTCCCCGTGTCAGCCCCCATTTCTGTAGGTTGGTCCCGGCTTGGGCAGTAAGCATGCTCCTGCGTAACCCAGGCATCTGCTGGAGAACTGCTTGCAAAAGTTTGCAGAATCGGCCACAGGCCAGGGCAGGTGCCCACGCATATTCTCCAGAGCACCACACAGTAGCCCTGTTCTGGAACTCCTTATGCAAATGAACCACCTCTCTCCCTGTGCTGGCTTTGCCAACCTTGAATCTCAGGAACTTTTGTAATGCCCCCGATTTCGCATCCGAGGGACCACCAAGGAGCCCACACTGATGCAAATGCACGAGGGTTTATTTGCAAGCTTGAGCTTGGGCCCAAGTATACCCGACACAGCGGAGCAGGGACTTGGACCCCTAGGTTAAAAGGCGCAGCAGTTTTATAGGGCCGGTGGCCAATGAGATTGTAACACACACAGAAAGTTGCATAGTCATGCCAGTCCACATGCAGGTGGCCACCTGAATTACAATGTACCCTATAGTAACTGTTTGAACTAGTCTATCACTCTGGTCAGCATTGGTGCGCAAGTTTGGCGGGCAAAAGGCGGGGTTTACATTCTTTGGGGGTTAGGGGTTCCGTATTCCTATATGAGCCGGTTTCCAGTAAGGGTGTGCTCAGCGGCTTGGCTAGGGTGGGGGAGTGTCTTAGGCAATAAGTCGGTCACGTGGGGGTTATACATGAGATGGTGGTACGTGTAGCACAAAATAGAGTTAGGCTTGCTCTGCTTGTCCAGGGGTAGGGGATTTTTGTTAAATTCCTTGGGTCCCACACTTTAACCAAGTCTTGACACTTTTCTGGTAAGTTCTGATCCCAGGACACCGGCAATTACACCTGAGGCAATTACAGTTGCAATATGCTTAGGATAGCCATTCAAGGAACTTATTTCTTGAATTAGAAGCTTTGCTGCCAGGGTCTTAGGGACATACGTCACTGTCCTCCCTATTTAATACCTTCCTTGACGAACAATTTCATTAAATCTACTCAATGATCCTTTTAAAAAAGAAAAAATTTATTTTCCATTTTACAGATGGGAAAACTGCCTCAGAGGGGTTGAGTGAGCTGCTCAAGGTCACACAGCTATTAATTGACACACCTGGAATTAGAATCCAAGTGTGTTTGACAACAAAATTCATGCTATTTCCTTGTCTTCTGACACAAAGGAAGAGAACTCTTGGATTGGTGGGGGAATATAAAGACTTGCCTTAGGAATCTAAACACCAAAAGGTGTCTCTCAAACTAGAGCTGTGTGCCCCTTGTGTTTGATGGGAATCATTTAGGGAGTTTGCTGTTCTCTGAACAACTTCTAAAAAAGTATATTTTCAGGGGAGCCTGGGTGGCTCAGTCGGTTGAGCGCCCAACTTCGGCTCAGGTCATGATCTCACAGTCTATGAGTTCGAGCCCCACATCGGGCTCTGTGCTGACAGCTCAGAGCTTGGAACCTGCTTCGGATTCTGTGTCTCCCTCTCTCTCTGCCCCTCCCCTGCTTGCGCTCTCTCTCAAAAAAAAAGAAAAAGAAAAAAACATTTTTTTAAAAGTATATTTTCATTTTGATCACAACGTGGGGGGAAATGATCATTTTCTGTATAATATGCTTAATTACTTTCAGAGTAATGCCTTGAGAGTTTCCTGCTGCATTTGCATTTATGGCAAAATTCACTGGCACCAAGCTGTGTTGCTTTGATTACCAGCTAATGGGAGGGAACACAGGCTGGTTTCCCCTGCAACAGGGTGTGGAGTAGAGGCCAACTGTTGCCTTAGGGCTTGCACACAATGAAGGCCTTGTAGTTTAGATGGAGAAAAGCAAAGCAACATTTGAGCCACAAAGTAACTGAAGAAGCTGAACTAGAACAAAGCATCCTAGGCTCCTTTTGCAAGCCTAGTTTCGTCGCAGCAAACCCGCATTCTCTGTTAAACCACATTAATGTGAATTTGAAGTTTATTGGATATATAGTTTCATTTGTACTTAACGTGTCATTTTTCTTGGTTTTGTAGCTACAAGCATAAAGCATATACCTATTTTAATGTTTATATGTATGTAATATAAAAAGATACTTTTTATTTGAGGGGAGTTGACCTAAAATGTTACATTAGTTTCAGCTATGCTATGCTATGCTTGCAAGTATAGCTACCATCCGTCACCTTACAACACTATGGCAATGTTATTGACTGTATTCCCTATGCTGTGCCTTTTATTCCTGTGACTTACTCATTCCATAATTGGAAGCCTGTATCTCCCACTCCCCTTCACCCATTTTGCCCATTCCCCCACTTCCCCCAGAAATCATCAGGTTGTTCTCTGTATATATAAGTCTGATTCTGCTTTTTGTTTGTTTATTCATTTGTTTCTTTTTTCAGATTCCACACATGAGTGAAATCATAGGGTATTTATCTTCCTCTGACTTATTTTACTTAGCATAATACCCTCTAGGTCCATCCATGTTGTCACAAATGGCATGATCTCATTCTTTTTTATGGCTTTGTAATATTCCCATACACATATATATATGTGTATACACACACATATATACACATACATACACACACACACACACACACACACACACACACACACACATACCCACACCGTATATGTACCATGTATATACATCACCTCTTCTATGGACCAAAGGTTTTGTAAATCTGTGTTTACTCTTGACTCATGGCTGAAATTCTAGAATTGAACTGGTAAGCTCCCTCTCTCTGAGTCTGGATGTCTACGTATGAGAAAGACCTTTACACCTCATTGTGTGTGGGTGTAATATTTTCCTATGGTTGATATTAATAAATCTTGTTATAAATTACCTTAAATGAAAGGATCTTTATTCTGATTAGCTTATAGAGATAAATACGTGCTTATACAAATGGAATATTTCTAAAATTCCCAGAAAATAAGGAAATTGAACCTCTAATGTTTTCAGTGTGCTAGATTTAAAAAGCATTCTTATTGATACTAAGTCAAAAATGTTTTAAGAACTCAAGTTCATGTAATTTTGGTAAATTTGGCAAGTTAGCTAGTTTAACAGTTTTGAGTTAATAAAAACAGCTAAGTCTTCACTGCTCTATCAGTGTAGAGTATAAGTGTGGATTTTTGTTCTATGTGGGTATATTTTTCTCAAACTTATGCAGATTCACTGACCAAATAAGCTAACAATACTTCTGCTTAACGTTCACAGTTATGAAAAATATAAATTTGTTTTTTACAAATTGACTTATTCTGATGAAATTTTATTTCCACATTATGCTTTGTAGTATGTCAACTTGAAGGTAATTTCCAAGATGTTTAAGTAACTTAAAACCTCGGACTGACATGAAGTTGGATTAATTAACGGCTATACAATACCTATAGTCTCCAAGTAAGATAAATACTGAAACGCTAATTACCAAGCGTAATTTTAACTTTAAATGATTTTGCTTCTTCTTTGCTACAGGGAGACTATATATCCTTGAGTCTATTAATGAATGTGTTCATTTTTGTTATTTTGAGAAGTTGTATAAAATACGGCATAGAAAGGTGTGCTGCGTTGACGGGCTCTGCAGGACTTGAAAAGAAGCTGGTATGGAACCCCAGTTGTCTCCCACCCCCCAGTTTTGTCTGCAAATTAGAAGTTACTTTGGTTAAAAGTTATAGTGAATATGGGGCACCTGAGTGACTCAGCCGGTGAAGTGTCCAACTCTTGATTTTGGCTCAGGTCATGATCTCACAGTTGGTGATATTGAGCCCCATGTCGGGCTCTGAGCTGACAGTGAAGAACCTGCTTGGGGATTCTCCCTCTCCCTCTCTCTCTGCCCCTCCCCCCTCGAAAACAAATTAATAGACGTTTTAAACAATAAAATCTAAAAAAAAGTTATAATGAATATATGTGATAAGGCTCTATTTAGGAGCAATAGTTTCAGAGAAATACCACTGTGTGTACATGCTTCTATTTGTCAAGGAAAAGGTGAGTACCATCCTACAGGACTAATTGGTTTATCTCTAAACCCCTCTGTGCTCCTGAAGGTTATTGAGGGTCCCAAGGAGCTTTACTTGTGGATTATAATTATTAATATTTACCATATTGAAAACAGAAACAAATTTTAAAACACTTACTTATCGATTCATTCGAAGATAGTGGCAATGAATGTGTGGCATGTTAATAATATCTTAGCAATGTTATAAATTTAATTTTAACCTCATGAACCCCCTGAGATGGTCTTAAAGTATCAGTTTGTTCACAAATAGGAAAGAGTCTATTGAAAGACAAAACTGTAAATGAATTTTATTTGCTTTGGTTTGTAATACTTCAGTTTGGAATGTAGGAAATATTTAACTTCTTCCCATCCCCTCTCTCTCCCTCTCTCTCTCTCTTAGAGTTTTATTATCACTTTGAAATGAACAGCCAAGTATTGTGTCTAATGTAAATGTTCAAATCTCCCAAGAACTTGATTTCTGCCTCCCTAGGATCAAATTCTAAATTCAAACTAAAACGTCAATCTTTTCTGGATATCTTTTGCATCTAACACTAACTTGGAGGCTTCCTGGAGATTCCTTGGAAAAGCACAAAGATTTGTTCTTTTACTTTGTAAAAAGAAAACTGTTAGAAACAACTATTTCTTTGATGCATTATTGTCGACAAGTCTGCACTGGTAGAATTGTCAAATCAGAAGAGACGCTTAGCCTTGTCTACACCACACTGGTATGAGTTCAATGTTATTACTATAAATATTTCTATGAGAAGCTGCTAGCAATTGGTCAGTGCACTTTACTATCTATGGTATGTTGCTATCTATCAGTCTTGGTGTTACTTTGCCTGATATTAGACAATGCTCTTCGTCGTAACTTCGGTTATTCGAGGTCGATAGCAGTTACTTATGGAGTTTATTAATATACATAGGCTGAGGACCTACTCTAGACTCGCTGAATCTTTTACCTAATATTGATACATATATTCTTTTGTTCTTGCTGTTACCCTAAACAATTTTTCTAAACTTAGAATATGAAAAAGTTGGTGGAATTGATTTGAAGATTCTAAATATAGATAGTGTTCAATTTCTGACACCTGAAAATTTCCATATCATTACACGTGCAGATACTAACATGGCATTGAAGAATTTTTTGTTCTCAAAATAGTATCTTACTTTAAGATGAAAAACCAGGTATATCAAGCTTAGTTATGAAAATACCTATTTGTTTTTTTAGTATTTAGCAAAAAGGCTCTTCTTTTTAAGTATTGAGAAATGCTTGGGATATTCCTACTATAGGCTTGGGATATTCATGTGCTGTGACGTCAATAATATTCTAAGTTATATCTGAAAATTTTTCTCTATAAGGCTTATGTTCACCCACTTTTTAACCAGAATTATTTTTTTTAATTTTTTTTAATGTTTACGTATTTTTGAGAGAGAGAGAGAGAGAGAGAATATGAGCGGAGGAGGGGCAGAGAGAGGGAGAAATAGAACTCAAAGCAGGCTCCAGGCTCGGAGCTGTCAGCACAGAGCCTGACGCGGGGCTCGAACTCACAAACCACGAGATCATGACCTGGGCTGGAGTCAGACACTTCACCGACTGAGCCACCCAGTTACCCCAAACCAGAATTATTTTTTATTCTTTTTTGATATTTTAGGTGGGTCAAAGCAGGAAACCGCATAAACTACTCTTATCTACATATTCTGTCTCATCTGTCACTCGGACTTCTGCCTGTTGAAAATAACAGGGCCAGACATGCCCGCCCACGTATAATGTCTTGATCCCTGAGTGTGATTGCACTGCAAGAAACTATTCTGGCCACTCCTGTTCCTCCTGCCTGTCACCACCCATGCAGCTTTACTTGAGCAGTGGCATTGCCAGGAGTAGATCCCGGCCACTCTGAACAAATGGTGGAGCTCTGGTGCACTATTCCTCTGTGCTCAGTGGCCGGGCCCTGAAGACCGGACTGCGGACTCTGCCACTACAGGGAAGGAGTAGTGAATGCGCTTAATCTGCAGCATAGGGTTTGGAAGCGTGGACTTCCGAGTCAGACATTCCTGTGTTTGAATCTTAGCTCTGGCACTTATTGTCAAGGGCAGATTGCTCACCATCTCAGAGACTCTATCTGTCAGGTGTTATGTGTTTGAGGATTAAATGAGATGTATGTAAATCAGCATTATGTTTGGCATTTAGTAAGTATCCAATTAATGGTGGGTTTTATATAGGAAACCACCTACATAAACCTCTCTCAGGAGGAGGCCTAGGGTTTGCTCAGCCATCTTTTCTAAGAAAGTTTCATAGAGAAATTCTTCATCCTCAAGAATTTTGGGGGGGTGGGGAGCAAAAATACCATAGTTTTAAAGTAGATGTGATGGGGCGTCTGGGTGGCTCAGTCGGTTGAGCGTCTGACTTCGGCTCAGGTCATGATCACACAGTCTGTAGATTCAAGCCCCGCGTCAGGCTCTGTACTGACAGCTCAGAGCCTGGAGCCTGCTTCGGATTCTGTCTCCCTCTCTCTCTGCCCATCCCCTGCTCACACTCCGCCTGTCAAAAATAAACATTAAAAGTAATTGAAAATAAAAAAATAGAGTAGATGTGATGACTTAATCAGGTATTTACTACTTCCTACGTATGTACTATGGATGGTACTTTATTCTAGAATCTTAAAAGGGCTTAACTTGTAGGTAATAGTACAAAATCAAGGCTTCCTCCTGCACATTCCTCTCTGCCCCAGCTTTGTCCCTAAACCTGCCTCTCCAGCTGCCTTCCCGGGGCCACTGAGCTACAGGGCAGGACTTTGGTGTTGCTCATAAACTTACTTGTACTTTTACAACCTGTTTCTACGTCTGCACTGTTTCTTGGTTGCAACATAGCCCAGAATGACAGTCTTCAAGTAGGACACATATCTGAGCCTTCATCATCATGCGTGTTCTATATTTTATCCCCACTGTTAACTTTTGTTAAGTTCCTGGTGACATTAGAGATGACCCCTGACTCAGGGAACTATATGATCCAGGTAGAAATACAAAAAGAGAATGTTGGAGTTGGAAGGGATTGTTCATTCCAGGGTTGCCTACTGGCCTCCATGGGCAAAGACCAGTGGACCCTCTCTGTTTGGCTCACACGCATTTTGAGAGAAATTCATTTGACGAGTTTCCCAGTCCAACTTGCTTTTTACATCAGGCCACTTCACTTACTTATATCTAACCAGATGCTCTGAGCACTTGAGTTTAACTGAAGACCCTCATTTCATAGATAAACTGAGGTTTGAAAGAGACAGGTGTCCCAAATCCCAAAGACTTAAAATGGCAACAAAACTGAGAGACAGGCCTTGTGCTGTAGCAGTTAGGAGGGAAAAGATTTCTTAAAAAGGCTTAGTTAGCAAAACTGGAGTGGGGGTATTGGAAGAGGTGGGGGCACTTGGTGGGAAGTACATGCAGACATTAGTTAGCGGATGAAGGGGTTCTAGCGTATTCCCCACAGAGGTCCTGATCGGAAGGGAGGAGGAGTGGTTAAACCCACTGGTCTCTCACTTTATTGGGGCCCTTGAAGTGTTAACAGATAATGCGGTTAAGTGGCTCGGTATTGGATTAAGAAGGTAGTTGCAATGATAAGGGAAGGGAGGGAAGGGAAATAAATAATTCCCATAGGGATGAGGTTGGGAGAGGAGACTGAGGCGAGGAACCTGAATGTGAAGGGTTTTTATAAATAAATAGGTTTAAACATTGTTAAAAAATATTTATTTATTTTTGAAAGAGAGAGAGAAAGAGAGACAGAGCATGAGTGGGGGAGGGGCATAGAGAGAGGGAGACACAGAATCTGAAGCAGGCTCCAGGCTCTGAGCTGTCAGCCCAGAGCCTGACGTGGGGCTCGAACTCTCAAACCACAAGATCATGACCTGAGCCAAAGTCGGACGCTTAACTGACTGAACCACCCAGGTGCCCCTAAATAGGTTTAGATTTAAGGTTTTTCAAAACAGACGTGTATTTGCTCTCCAGAAGCAGAGAAGTCACTGAAAATGCTTTCTGGGTGAATCTTTTCCATCCCTTTTGGGAAAGTTTTCCTATAACTTTAGGTCAGTTTTATTGAGATGTAATTTACATACATCAAATTCACCCTTTTTAGGTGCACAGTGTCATGGGGTGACAACTGTACACAGTTGTGTGACCACCACAGCAGCTGTGATCTGGAACATTTCCATCACCCCAAAGCATTCCCCCATGGTCCTTTGCAGCCAACCCCCTTCCCGTGTGCAGCTGCTGGCCAGCACTGCTCTGCTCTCTGTCACTGTAGTTTCGCCTTTTCTAGGGTTTCAGATACGTAGATTCTTATAGTATGTGGTCTTTTGTGTCTGACTTCTTGTATGTGCATAATTTTTGAGATCTGTCCCCATTATGTGTATCCATAGTTGGTTCCCCTTTATCACCGAGCAGTTTTCTATTGTGTGGATCTGCCTCAGTTTGTTTATCCATTCACCAGTAGGTCCAGTAAGTGAGTCAAAACCTTTGGGTTTCTTTCTGTTTTGCACTATTATGAATCAAACTATCACAAAATAAAATATAATTAATAACTGTGTATAGGTCTTTCTGTGCACATGTGTTCTCATTATTCTTATTAAATAAATGGCCATGAAAGGACTTTTGGGTCCTATGGTAAGTCTGTTTAACTTTTTATAAGAAATTGCCAAACTTTTTCCAGAGGGACCCTTTTGCATTCCTGTAGCTATGTATATTTGAGGCTTCTGGCTGCTGTGACTCCTCACCAGCGCTTGGTATTATCAGTCTTTTCCTTTTATAATGTTTATTTGTTTTTGAAAGAGACAGAGCATAAGCAGGGGAGGGGCAGAGAGAGAGGGAGACACAGAATCCAAAGCAGGCTCCAGGATCCAGGCTGTGACCTGTCAGCACAGAGCCAGACGCGGGGCTACAAACTGATGAACTGTGAGATCATGACCTGAGCCGAAGTAGGAGGCTTAACTGACTGAGCCACCCAGGTGCCACAGTATTATCAGTCTTTTAAATTTTAGCCATTCTAGGGGCACCTGGGTGACTCAGTCGGCTAAGCTTCCAACTTCGGCTTAGGTCATGATCTCACAGTTCATGAGTTCAAGCCCCACGTCGGGCTCTGTGCTGACAGCTCAGAGCCTGCAGCCTGCTTCGGATTCTGTGTCTCCCTCTCTCTCTGCCCCTTCCCCACTTGTGCTCTTTCTCTTTCTCTCATTCAAAAATAAATAAACATTACAAAAATTTTTTTTTAATTTTAGCCATTCAAGAGGATGTATAGTTGTATCACATTTTGTTTTGTTGTTCTTTTGGATTATATTTTGAAGTAATTTCTCAATTTTTTTCTTTTTTGGTTTTTGCTTTCTGTGTCCTAATACATCTAACCCAAGATCACAAAGAAAGATTGCTACCTATATTTACCCTTAAAATAAATGGTTTCTGGCTTAATCTAAATGCCCTCAGATTACTCTCCTCTATCTTTATTCATGTAGTGAATGCAAAGACTTCACCTATTATAGTAAGTCTGATGGAAATGTGTATTAAATTTTTAAATTAGTGCTTGGTGTGCACCTCCTTCACTATCCTGTGTCTGTATTGCCTCCTATGTGCTTGTCCACAGCCAGGCAGACATCCACAGAACTTTCTGGAATCCAAGGTCTTTCCTCTACAGCTGTCCTCCCACGCTCCAGCAGAGGGCGCTAGTTTGTGTGGCGGCAAGCAAGCAGCTACTTAGGACATCTCATGTGATGTTCACAGAGAACAATGACATTTGTTAAGCTCTTAGGCCAGACCTCATTCCAGACTCTTTACATATTTTAGCTAACTTAATCCTCAAATCCCTGAGGAAGAAAGTGAAGGCTCAGAGACTTTAGGCTCCATGTTAATGCAGCCATTTTGAGGCAGGGTCGGTCAGATGCCGGGGGCTTAATTCCAAGTGCTTTGCTCTTCCCGCTGTAATAATTCACCACAGGCTGTGGCTGGAGTCTTATGTCACTGAGCACATCTTGGGAAACAATATCCGCCTGATTGTTATCTTTCTTGAATCAGATGCTTTTCCAGTCTTAGTTCAGACACCTGATTCTTAAGTCCTGCCATGCAGCCTTTGGACAGTTTCCAAAAGGATGGCCCTTGGCTCCCAGGTGGAGACTCCCCTTGCACATATGTGTCACGTGTCAGGGCCACAGAGGAGGGTTGTGTGGCTGGTGCACTGCACACAAGTACACAACTAAGGGGGCAGGTCAAGGCTGAATTCCAACCTGCTTTTGTCCTGTGGGTCCATGAGGCTGTGTCTTCCTTTCTCAGTTCCCACAAAGACACTGTGTCTGCCAGTGGTGGCCTGTCCTTCAGGGGAAGCTGGCTAACCCCTGAGCTCCAGGGGAGTCACGTGTGCTATCCCTTTGCGGAATTAATCACCACATCCCACCCTCCTAGCCATAGTGATTAGTTGAGGACTGAGCACATAACCCATGTCAGGAGATTCTTGGCCAATGAGGCTTAGGTTAGAGGCTTCTGTTTGAGGGCTGTGGGGTCTCTTTTTTCATAAGGTAAGGATGGGAACTGCCACAGCCATTCTTGCAGTTCGATGGGGCTTGATAATGGGGTTAATACTCAGCAAAAAAAAAAGGTCAAAAATAATGCAAAGAGAAAACCCTATGCTGGTGACTTTGTTGAGCCCTGGGTCAAGCTATGCCTGAAGCCCAAATCTAGTCATGGACCATAGAGTAACATATACCAATAAATTCTCTGTCTTGCTTAGACAGCCTGGCTGTCAGTTGTGACCAAAAGCACGCTAATTATTCCGTACATAGTCCACACAGGCCCACTCCCCATCCCCTCTTCCTGGCTTTGTATTCCCATCATAGTACCTGTCACCTTCTCATACAACATTATTTACTTAGGTAATTGTGTTTCTACCTCCACTCCTCACCCCTGCCAAACGGTATGCTCTCTAACAGCAAGGAATTTATCTGGTTTGTCCGTTGATCGATTCGCAGTCCCTGCAATGAGTTCTTAGTACATAGCATGCATTCAATAAACTTTTGTTGAATGATGTAGTGATATATCTACCCAATGAATAAAGATTACTAAAATGTGATATGCACAAATCAGCACACACTGATTTTCCAAAGTTAACCAAGGACCAGCCTTCTAATAAGATAAGCAGCTGCCCATCCTTATTTGCGAAAGTCGCGAAGCACACGCTGTGCACACGTACACGCGGCTTGTTGGCATGTCAGCAATTTCAGAGAGGGTGCTTCGTTTTCGCTACATCACCAAGCATGTTTCAGGTGGGGGCACTTGGGAAGCTCAGTCAGTTGAGCATCTGACTTTGGCTCAGGTCATGATCTCACAGTTTGTGAGTTCCAGGCCTGCGTCGGGCTCATTGCTGTCAGCTGGGAGCCTGGAGCCTGCTTCGGATTCTGTCTCCCTCTCTCTGCCCCTTCCCTCTCTCTCTCTCTCTCAAAAATAAATAAACATTAAAAAAATTTTTTTGGGGGGGCGCCTGGGTGGCGCAGTCGGTTGAGCGTCCGACTTTAGCCAGGTCACGATCTCGCGGTCCGTGAGTTCGAGCCCGGCGTCAGGCTCTGGGCTGATGGCTCAGAGCCTGGAGCCTGTTTCCGATTCTGTGTCTCCCTCTCTCTCTGCCCCTCCCCCGTTCATGCTCTGTCTCTCTCTGTCCCAAAAATAAATAAACGTTTAAAAAAAAAAATTTAAAAAAAAATTTTTTTTAAAACAGTATTTTAGGTTGGTGTTGCTCTTCAGCTGGAGCTGTTACATATGTTTAATGTATTTACAGAATGACTATTAGATTTTACTTTGTTTTGTGTTGGTACATCTGTTATTCATCCCTTCTTGGATTTTTATTTTGCTTCTCTTTACTTCTCTGCCATCATGAGCTACTTTTCCTCCAGAGAGTATGAATGAATTAGGGAGGTAGGTAGGCCATAGTCAGAAGACGTTGGGAACCTCTACCTTTTGGGGATATTGTGATCCATGTTTCCTTCACATTCTGTTAGTTCTTACAGGAAATACCACAGAATCTGGCACTTGCCCCAATGATTTTCGTACATGGCCCCTGGCTGTCTAGCATTCCTGATTTATCTTACCATCTCGGTCAAAGAATCTGATACCTTTGTTTGTTTCTCCAACAGTGGCTCCCCAGAACCCTCGAAGGCGTTGGTGGTTGCTTTTTGCTGACCTATCAGCTTCCAAAGAATGACCCTTTTCCATCCGATCATCTTGCCTGGACTCCCACCATGAAGACATTTATCCTTTGGGTTAACAAGCTTTTTCCTGCTTAGAGGAAGCAATACGTTATCTCTGATGTCTTCCTCTGGCTTCCAAAAGAGTGACAAGGGTGTTGGGGGAGGAAGGAAGAAGTGGGGAAGGGGGCAGGAGGGCCAGCGTGCTGTCTGTTCACTCCCCCTCCCTTTGCTGCACCCTTCCCCGAGCCAGCTTCTTAGCCTGTCTTGGGCTGCTAAGGTCACAGGGGTGCAGGGGGGTGTTCTCAGTTTCTGGCATAAGACTCTGTGTTGACCGGTTGGCACAGCACCGTGGGGGAAGCCGATGGCCATCCACACATCCAGAACTGCGTGGGCGGCCCAGCCACACTTCCTCTCCTCTCTGGGGGTGCTTCTAAGAAATGCAAACGAGATCACACCAAAGCCACATTTCCTGTAATTGTCATAGAAGCCACTGTCATACAGTGTTGAGGCCTTGGATGCTAATAAACCTAAAAGAGTGAGTGTGACAGGGCCGATCAGCCTCAGTTGCCGTGTTTGCTCTGAGACAATGATCAGACGCAGCCGGCATGCACAGAGGGAGGAGGGCAGGGGCGTGTGTGGGGTGAGCACGGCCTCGATTCGTGCTCTACACTCGGTATTTGCACAGGAAGTGCTGGTGCGTGCTGCATTCGTTGCTCCTCCAAGTTAAAAAGTCTGCAAGAAAATAAACAGACGTTCAAATCCCTCCAGTTCTGTATTTCACTTACCAGCGTTCCCTGGGTCTCTTGCTTGGAACCCTGGGAAGTGCACTGCCATGCTTAATTTCATGCGTGGACTGGGCTAGGAGGTGGGCCCAGGCGTTGGGTCAAACACCAGTCTACGTGTTGCTGCAGAGGTGATTTGTTTGGGATGTGATTAGTATTTAAACTAGTAATGAGAAAATTTAATGAGCGAAGCAGACTACCCTCCATAATGTAGGTAATCATCCAATCAGTGAAAAGACCAAGTTTTCCCAAAGAGCAAGGAATTCTGCTTCCAAAGTGCCCTGGCCTCAGGATTGTGACATCAATGCATGTGGGAACTCACAGTCCGTAGCCTGCCCTGTGCATGTCAGCTTTGCTGGCCCGACAATCACAAAAGCCTTTTTTTTTTTTTTTTTTTTTGAGAGAGACGGTGCAAGTGAGTCAGGGGCAGAGAGAGGGAGAGAGAGGGAGAGAAGTGGGGCTCACTCAAAGCAGGGCTGGAGCTCACCCCATGTGGGGCTGGAACTCACGAACCATGAGATCAATGACCTGAGCCAAAGTCAGATGCTTAACTGACCAAGCCACCCAGGCGCCTGGGAGCCACTTTAAAAGAAATCTATCTCTCTCCGTATACATCCAATTACTTTTGTTTCTCTGACGAATACCAGCACTAACTTTGTTCACGGAAAGAAAAATAATGTAAACGTCAGGCACAATTGCAGAAGCCCCATGCCAGCGAAACTTCGGAGGGGAAGACAGAGCTGGACGTAAAAGCGGGGTTCTTTTGTGTCTGTAACAGGAGGCTGCAAGGATGCGGAGGTGGTTTTTCCAAAGTCCGCAGCTGAGGACTGGAAGCTGCTGAGCCAGTCACGTCCCACAGGCCACCCCTTTATAAAGAAGGACTGACGGCAAGGAGCAGGTGATCTTGGAAACGGAAGTATTTTTGTGGACAGGGCCCACCAGGGCCGTCCACAGATCTGCTTATCACCCTGCGGTGTGGGCAGCAGAGTGGTGAGTCGTTAGACATCTGTCCGCCTGGCTCTGACCTGTGCGTCCTGCCCTGGGGCCAGTGTGTGTTGGTGGGATGAGAGCCCCGGGGCCAGAGGGCACTGCCAGGCAAATTGGGGGAAGGTGTGCCACCTCCCCTTCAGAGGTCTCCAGAGGTAGAGAGGATGGGGCCAGCCCATGCCCATGTCCATGGCAACCAGAGCCGGGCCACAGAGAGTAATGATATGGAGACGACGAGTTCTAGGTACTGACAAGGTGTGGGGCCGGGAGAACACGGCTCCAGGCTTCAAATAATCAAGAACACAGGCAGCTCCCCCATGGACACCAACCTAGGGAGGAGTCTGATTGCAGTCTCCTCCTCCGTTCCTTTACACCAGAGAGGTGTGTGTAGACCATACCCCTCCCCTCCAGGTCGGAGAACCATGAGTCTACCCTGACTGGGATAAGCACTTCACATATATGTGTTCAGGTGATTAGTACTCTTGGTTTTCCCTTTCTGTGGAGAGGCAACTGAGGCACAGAGAAGTAGGAAATTGGCTCAGGGTCACAGAGCTAACTGGAGGAACTGGAATCCCACCCCAGGCATTCCAAAGGCAGAGCCCATGGTCTTGACTCCAACTACATTGAATATGAAATTTCTGTTTACTTATTTTTGAGAAACAGGGAGAGAGAAAGAGGGGGAGAGAGAGCATGCATACAGGGGAGGGGCAGAAGGAGATGGAGAGAGAATCTTAAGCAGGCTCCATGCCAGCGTGGAGCCTGCCTCAGGGCTCCCATCTCACCATGGTGAGATCGTGACCTGAGCCAAAATCAAGCGTTGGATGCTCAACCAACTGAGCCCCCCAAGTGCCCCTGAAGTTTCCGTTTAAATTGTAGCACTACATTTTTAAATGTGTCAGAGAGGACCAGTAGAGTTGTCAGAAAGCACTGTACGTGCAATTTGTCAGAGAGTCACAAGCAAGTTCCGCCGTGGTGCAGAAAAGGAGTCAGAGGGGGTGAAAGAACCAACCAGACAAAATGGCCTCTGAGGGTCTTTCTAAATAGACATAAAAAAGGAACAGGTCTAGCCACACACAGGACGTGTGCATGGCGGTGTTTGGGGACATTGATACCATACCTTTTGGGTCTGAAGGAAACCATTCAGCCACTGAGTTGGCGGGGCTAAATCTGTTACACAAATAGAAAATGACACTGACAGGGCCAAGGGAAGGCTCTCTAAAATTCTACCTTCCACCAGTTTCTTGCTAATCCTTGTTTCATTCCTTGTGCTTTTCTGGCTTGAGTACCTGTATTCTGGTTCATAAGAGCTGGGCTGAGTGAACCCAGAAAAGGAAGAGAGTCTGAAAGACCTAGAGCTAGTTCTCAGGAAGATATCAGGCTTCCAGTTCCCACACAGGTGGCTTCGTTCCTGGGATTTTGCCCATGTGAACACGGACTGATGGGAAAGACTTGTGTTTGAGAAGTTGGTCCAGTTGAAATCTCAGAATCACAGGAAGCACTCTGAAAGGTGTCTAGTCCATTGCTTCCCCAAAGCTGGACTGGCCTCCAGCCTTAGAGATTCTGATGCTGTAGGTCCAAAGTGATCCCTGGATTATACTTCAAAAGTGTTCCTCGATTGATTCCTTCATGTGCCATGTGCTCCTCTTCTAACGCTTTTGGTACTGCAACTACAATGTCCACTTTTGCCTGGTTAATTCTAGTGATGGGGTTCTCACTGCTTCCTGCACATTCTAGTTTTGGATAGTGCTAATTGTTAAACTTTCCCCCCCTTAATTTAGATAGAAAGCCACGTATTACCAGTTTCTACCTATTGGTCTTGGTTGTGTTCCTTCCATCTGAGCTGTCTATGCCTTTCCCAGCAGCGGCTGTGGGCTCTACAAGTCATTGGGAAGCCCTTCCTTTGCCCGTGAGGAGACCCTCTTATTGCAAAGGGTCTCGACCTGGCCTCAGAGTTTGTTACCTTATTTCTACCATTCATCTTTTGCTGTTGGAAAATTTTCACACTCTTTTTTTGTGCATATAAAAGCTTTATTCCCCAGACAACAGCCACCCTGCGTCATGTTCCTGAGTCCTCAGTCCAGGCCTTTCCCAGGCCCACTTCCGGCCTAGGAGGGGTGTCCTGGTGACACCATGATGGCCTTTTAAACCCACTAGGATGTTGTCTTCGGCATCAAATAGCCTCTTTCTCTTTGCTATTCTGTTTTCTTGTTTTACAGCAGAAGACTTTTCACATCACTTAATCTCGGTGTTCTCAAATGCTAGCAATTTTGCCCCCAGGGGACATTTAGCAACATTTGGAGACATTTTTGGTTGTAACAACCTGTGGTGGGGGAGTGGTTCTACTGATCTCTGAAGATTGAAGACCAGGATATCCTGAACCTACAACGAACAGGACAACTCCCACAACGAAGAATTATCCAGCCCCAAATGTCATTGGTACAAAAGTTGAAAACTGGAAGTTATTAGCATAAAAAGCGAGGAATGAAAGACAAGAAAAACGAGGAGACTCAAGTGATTGCGTGCAGCCTAGAGCTAAGGTTCTGGGCCCTGCATTTTGGGAACAAAACTCAGGGAAACAAACAAGAGGGCAGCAGGCAGACAAAGATGAGGTTCCCAGGGCTCATGGGGAACCCAAACTAGAAGGAATTCAGAAAGAAGTTATATGTATTTTTTTCCTGTAGCCTGGGTTTCCCAAAATGTGACATCTTTCCCCTTCATATGTACACAATAGGGTTTAAAAATAAATGTATTTGGGGCCCCTGGGAGGCTCAGTCGATTAAGAGTCCAACTCTTGGTTTCGGCTCAGATCACGATCTCACGGTTCATGGGCTCGAGACCTGCATCGGGCTCTGTGCTGACAGTGCAGGGCCTGCTTAAGATTCCCTCCCTCCTTCTCTCTCTCTTTCTCTCTCTCTCTCTCTCTCTCTCTGGCCCTCCCCCTCTCACTCTCTCTCTCTCAAAATAAATAAATAAAATGTAAATAAAAATAAAAGTAAGTGTATTTAAGAAAAAAAGTGAGTGTATTTTAAAGAAGATATTAAGAATAGTTGGTCTATGGATATGGCGAAGATTGTAAAATGATCACAAATGACTGTGGGTTGGTAAATAATGTCTGTGGCAAGGCCACTATCCTGTGGGAAACAGAGCTGCTGGTGTGAAATGGGGCTGGCGGGGGGGGGGGGGGGGGAGGTGGGGGGGGTAGGCGGCGGATCTTACCTTCCCTGGAGTTCATCTCCACGCAGTACTTGTTCCCACCTGCGGACTTGGCCGACAACTTTCTGTACAAATAGAAGGCCCCATCGATCCACTGCCACTTCTGGCTCTGCAAGTGACCACAGATGGAAGACAGTCAGCCTGTGCACTTGCTCACAGCCAGGCGGTCCTCTCAGGCCCCTTGAAAACCCGTAAAAATCTTTCATCACAAGAAGCACAGGGATGTGCACAGAATGAAAAAGAGAAAAGTCACCCCATTTAAAGAGGAAAACATTACTATTGATTTTGGCATAGTTACTTCTGGTGTAAACATTGTTATTTATCACGATCTTTTTATGGACTAAAATAGGTGGTGGTCTTTAAAAAATACATACTCAACTGTGTATCTTGCTTTCAAAACATTTTTAAATGGTCATGGTGCACTATAATTTACCTTAATGGTTTGATGATGTTTATGTTGTTTCTAATTTACAATGATTATAAAGAATACCGCTATGAACTACTTTGTTCCTGAAGCTGTTTCTGTACTTAAACTTATTTTTTTAGGATAAAAACCCAGAAGTGGAGTTAATGGGTCAAAGGATGTGAATATTTTGAGGGTACTGACATGCATGGCCAAACTGCTTTCCATCTACTGGACAATGTCTTTACATCCTTAAAAATATTATTCATTAAGACAAAGCAAAAGTCTGATAATCTGATAAGTCAAATTATATTTCTATTTTAATTTGCATCTTTGATAACTAGAGACATTACACATTTTTAAGGACTTTATTAGCCACTTACTTTCTTCAGTTATGAATGTAGAAAATTAAATACCCCCACAATTGTATAAATAGATGTAAATATTTGTCCTAACTCTGAAGAAGAGAGTTGATTGACAGCAATGTAAATACATAAAAATGTGTAATTAATTGTATAAATTATTTGCAACATCTATGGCGAAGTTTTATCAAGAAACAGAAAGTCTGGGGGTTCTTTTCTGGTGTTCCTTATGTTTGTTTGGGTTAACTATAGAAGATTCCCACGAAGAATCTGTAAACTGCAGCTCCCACAGAGGGACCTCGGCACCCAGCCCAAAGACCTCACATACCATTCTTTACAATGAGGTACTGATGGAGATTAAAACGAAGGTCTAGTGAAAAAAAAAGTCATGGGTAACATGAAAAAAAATAATAGCATCTAGGAAAAAGCTTGGCTGAAAGTTCCCAACTTTAACTCAAGATCTAATGGGAATTTAATTAAGCTACATTTCCTAACAGATGTGTGTGCGTGTATGTGTGTGTATGTGTGTGTATGTTTTCATATACGTGTATATATCTATATATGCTTACACAGCTTAAAAAAAATGTTTACTTATTTATTTTGAAAGAGAGAGAGAACAGATGCAGGGGAAGGGTGTGGGGGGGAGAATCCCAAGCAGGCTCCATGCTGTTAGTGCAGAGCCTGATGTGGGGCTCCACCTCAGGAACCATGAGGTCCTAACTTGAGCCGAAGTCAAGAGTTGGATGCCCAACTGACTGAGCCCCATAACTTTTTTTTAGGCTGTGAAAAGCCGGTCATTTTGTGTTCTAAGATTTGGGAGGACTTTAATTAGGTAGAAGTTCTACAAAGTGATGCCATTGAAATAATTTCCTCCGTTGAGGGCCAAAACTGAGACCTAGACCTTGAGGCTTTGGCCTCTGTTGGTTGGAGGCAGTAACTGAAAAAGATTCACTCCCTGTGCCTCCGTCAGTAGGCCTGGAAGCTATTTCCCATGCAGGGACCATCTATCTGGCTCTCCCAATGGGACACGTGTGGGTCAAGTCTGAGGTTACCTTTTGTGGGTCATGCAGGCCGATCCATACAGGCTTGGTTTTTTGGTAGCCACTTATATACTTCGCTACGATGTTGGCTTCCTTTG